>NC_139012.1:33780118-34380118 GCF_964374135.1 Grampus griseus | reverse complement strand
TTGTTATTATTTTAACATTTTTATTTACATTTCTATGTATTCTGAATTAAATTACACAAAAATTCTTCTCTTGATTATAAAAGGGAAATTATGATAGCAAATGGGAATTTTATGCTAAATAAATTCAGAAGACATTTATCTTAAAATTATAAACCTAAACATTTGAAGAGAAAATATGTATTTTGTCTGCTAACTAGTTCAAACAATAAACAATTTTATGCTAAACTAATGAAAGCCATACCTTTTGTTCCTTGTTTTCAAATATGACAGAATTTGAAAAGATAAAGAAAAAACATATTACAGTTTTAGAATCTCCAGGTAGTAATTACTTAGCATATATGTTGCTCTTGACTCATAGTAAATTTTCTAGCTAAGGAAAAGGAAAAAAAGTAAAGAAAAATCTTAAGCAACATATGTCTTTTAGTACACATCCCTCTGGAATAAGTACCAGTTAAAACTACTAAAGAAGAATGGCAATAAAATTTCTGCTGGTTGTGTTAGTCAAGCTTGTAACCCCTTTTTTCTTGGAAACCTCATGAAAAATGAACATGATAAACACAAAACCACTTCTAACAGAGCTGTTTGCCAAATTTACTCTACCAAGGTAGAGTATGAAATGTTATAGACAGTATGTTGTGATAGAATTTAATACTACACTTATGGGAACAATTAGATTTCTGCTAGTATTTACTTTATTGAAGCTAGAGTGTTTCCAGAAGCAAATCTGAATAAAATGTCCAAGTACTAAGGAAGACTTTTTTTTTTCTTTTTCACTTATATTATTCAGCTTATTCAACCATCTCTAATTGATTGGTTCAAACATTGTCATTAATAGGGGAACGACTGTAAAACCTAAGAATAAAAATATGTCACATAAGTCTCCATATTTGCTTTCCCAGGAAGTTAAAGGGTGTAGACATAGTAATCCATTTTATAGTGTTTATAATGTCTCAAATATACAAAGAATTGTCTATACTTCAGAAAGAATAAATCCTTTTTATTGGAATGTGTGAGTCAATGACTACAAAAATTTAGCATTCCTTCTTTTTTTTCTGGTAGAAACATGTATAATGGAACAAGGGAAGAGCAAAACATATTTGCATATTGATCAGTTTCTTTTTTTTAATACAAGAGAAATCTGTCTTAAATAAGTAAAATAATAATGATACTAAGATGAAATTCTTACACATTTAGCACACGTCAAACTTTGTGTGTTCTAAGTTTATTTTCTCATTTAATAGCAGTTTTACAAATGAGAAAACTGAAGCAGAAACAGGTTAAGCTATTAGGTTTAAAGTAACTTACCTAAGAGGAGGAAGAGGTAGGATTTGAACTCAGATCTGTTGGACCTCAAACTTCAAGCTCTTAAATATATTAAGAGCTACCAAAGGCATGTTTCTAATGGAAAATTAAATATTATCATTTTGTTTGGGCATATAGGGTAGTTTCCTATATTTTAGATATTTGTAAGAAGTTCTTATTTCTTCTTCCCGACTGACCAAAGTTATGCTGTAAGAATATTGGCCATTGGAGTTTTGCTCTGACCACAGTACTTATTAGATGAATGGTTTTGAGTAAATAATTAATATTTGATTTTCATAGAGGTTATGACATTTTAGGGAAACTAAAATGGCTACATGTATATTGATTAGAGTCTCTCAGTATAGAAGCATGTTTTACTTTTATAGGTGCTTGATTAGAGTGAGGCAGGCAGAAACCAAGATGCATGCCTTCATTGAGCTTGTGGTCTAATGTTAGAAGGCAGAAAGTGTTATTGAAATCCATGCATCCAAAGAGACAGGAATCTAAATCCAGAGTCGCAGATTCTCCAGCCATAAGGAAACATACTAAGAGGTAGATCCTAAAAAATACTAGGTCCCACCTTTGGTAGAGCATATTAATGATTTGTTACTCTTTATACCAGTATGCCACTCATGCTTTCAAGGAACTGGCTAAAGACAGGAAGAATTCATGATACATAAATACTGGAATATCAGACCAACAAGAAAACCAGAAATCACACAGCCAGGTTAAAAGAAACACATAATCCAAAGGCAGGGCAAGTATTAAAAGTAAAAAATTCCAGATGGACAATGCAGAAGTCGAGGAGTTCACACTAGTCATTTGAGTGAAAGACACTGATGGTTCTCTAATTGATGGTTTAAAGTTAAATATCACCTCCAAGAAACTTGCTGTCCTTTTCTTTAATTAGAAACCAATTTCAGTTATGAAACCTAGAACTAACAAGTAATACAAAGTGAATGGGTACAAATAGCCAAAAGGATAAAGGAAAATATTTTGACAAATAGTACATCTTGATCCATGTTATACTTACTAAATTTTCTCGCCTGTGGGAAAAAATATCTGGATTATTTGTAAAACTTAGTTGGAAAAGTTATCGTGAGTAATAGTAATATTACCAAAATCCTATTGGATTTTGAAATCTAATTCTGGATTATCACTGCATCCATATGATGTGATATCACTATGTGATATTAACAAATTTACTACTGAAGGAATTAAGTGAGGGTTTCCCTGGTGGCACAGTGGTAAAGAATCCACCTGCCAATGCAGGGGACATGGGTTCGAGCCCTGGTCTTGGAAGATCACACATGTCACGGAGCAACTAAGCTTGTGTGCCACAACTACTGAGCCCGCAAGCCTAGACCCTGTGCTCCATAACAAGAGAAGCCACTGCAATGAGAAGCTCGCGCACCACAACGAAGAGTAGCCCCTGCTCACCACAACTAGAGAAAGCCTGTGCAGCAACAAAGACCCAGCGAAGCCAACAATAAAATTAAATAAATAAATAAATTTATTTAAAAAAAGAATTAAGTGAGTTAAAATCATTCAGTATAGATATAAACTACACTAACTTAATTTCTACATTGTCATACCTTATCAAAAATTAAATACAGAGAGAAAAGAAATATTTCCTCATAAATAAATATAAAAATCTTTAATTGGCAAATGCAAAGAGGCTAATCAGTCCCAGGTTTGAAATTCTTGTGCATGTATATTGGTTACTTTTGGTAAGGATTATTTGAAAACAAAAATGAAAGCCAAGATTTCACTAATGCATTGGAACTTAGTCTACATTTTTCTACACATAGTAAAAAAAAAATGGTTTCTGTTCTGTGATGAGTTCCTCCGCTTTCTTTCCCTTTCGTTTCTAGCCCTATTCCCTAAGAAAATCAGTTTCCAGAAATCCTATTTCCAAACTATCTGCAGTGAAGAATCTGTTCAGCTGTGATATACTAACATGAGACTGAAATCAGGATAGTGAGACAATTGGAAGTATGATCACATATTTCTATACTAGTATTTCTGGAAAAAATCTTGGATGAGGAAATTGAGACCCATGAACCGCCTAGAGAGTGAGGTCTGGGACTCAAACCCATCTCTCTCTATTTCTAGGCCAAGGCTCTATCATGGGAGCCTGAGTGGAGCAAAAGAAAATGACATCTTCAGTTTAACTCCAAGAAAGTCAGAAGAAATTCTAAGATAATATTCAGCAAATGAAAGGGAATATATACAGTAGAAATAGAGAATAAACATGTATTTTAATTGGATCAAGATAATAGGATTTAGAGATATATAATTGAAGTGGGAGTTTGTGACACATGTATATATATTGCAAATAATATCATACCATAGAAGATTAAACATGCTTTTTGAAAATGTCTTCTTGTTTTAACAACTGTCCTTTATTTTTAAATTTATTTACTTTTTTAATTGAAGTATAGTTGATTTACAATGTCATGTTAGTTTCAGGTGTACAACACAATGATTCAGTTATAAGATAGATATAGACAGATAGATACATACATACATAGATTCTTTTCCCTTATAGGTTATTACAAAATATTTAGTTCCCTTTGCTATACAGTAGGTCCTTGTTTGTTATCTATTTTATATATAGTAGTGTGTATATGTTAATTCCAACAACTGTTCTTTAAATTGGATTGTTTTCATTAATTGCATTGAAGAATGCATAGCAGAAGACCTCCATACCAGGTCTTCATATATGACATACCGTCAGTTCAGATCTGGTACCTTTTGGCAGTAAGTTAAATATGGTAGAATGATTCAAACTCCAGTATTTAATACCTACTTTAACTGAATAAAATTAGCTTTCTAGACTTACCCTTTCCATATAGAATAAATACGTCCTAAACTGCTAAATAATTCAGTAGAATTTAATGAAATAAAAGCAAATACTTCATTGTAGTTTTATAGTTAGAGTGGTGTGCTTTTGAACAAAATTAAAAATTACGCTCAGTCCACTCACAGACAATCAATTGCTACCTTTGGAAAAGCAGTAAAAGATTCAACATGAAAAGAACAACACATCTGGTGCTAAGCTCGGTTGCCTAAGTGAGTATGCAAGAAATTATTATACAAGGGAAATATACTGTATATTCATGGTAAGTGCAGTGTATCAAAGGTCACTGGTGTAAAGGGCTGAGAAGGTATATGATTAAGATGATTTCACATTAACTGTGAGGTTGATTGTTTAGAAATCCCTCACCTACTTTCTATAATTTCTGTTGAATAATCTGGAGACCAACTAATAATTCCATAATACTATAATACTAGTTTTAATTTTCTGACTGTCTTATTCTAGCTTAAATGCCCTCCGTGGGTTTACATATGAATAATATTGTTCAGACTCCAAAACGGGCTGAAATGGAAAATTTTTTTTTTCCCCACCAACACCTGTTGATGTGTCCCAAAGAAGTAAAAACAAAAGTTAAAAACAGAATAAAGCAGAAAAGAAGATATGATAATATAATAATGAATTTATATAAACCATTTAAGATTCCATCATTTGATGGAACTACTGATTACTATTGATACAATGGACATTTTAACAACTAAAACTGGCTGAATGCTACTAGGTGCCTGACCATGTGTTATACACTTTATATAGATTATATTATACAAACTTAATAATAATCCAAGGGGGATATATTACTTCTATCAGTCTCCTTTTGTAGGAGATTGAAAGTGAGTTATAAATAACAAATTACAAAGGTTATTCATATTATAAAAAACAGACCAAACTCTTATCTATTGCACTAATCCTTATTAAATTTTAATACCCTACACAAATTTATGTTTGCTTCTTTTCAACATGAGGCATGAAATGGAAGTTGTAGAACTTGTCCTGAAGTACATACATTTAAGAGATGGATGTAAATAATCTAGAGCAGTGCTGTCCAATAAAACTTTGCAAGTGATGGAAAATTTTGGCCCTGTCTGATATGGTAGCCACTAGCCACATGTGGCTATTGAGAACTTGAAATATTTCAAGTAAGACTGAAAAACTTACCTTTAAATTCTATTAAAATTTAATTAATTTTAATGCAAATAGCCACATGTATTATATTATACAGCACTGATCTAGAGCAGTAATAATTAGGCTATATACCTATTCTACTAAGTAAAATAACCTTTGGAATAGTGAGAATATTCTATTGCCTCTGCAACCTTAAAGATAGAAAATTGAGTAAAAGGACCACATATGATTTATTGTAGTAAAATACTCTTGACATTTCAAGATGATAGGGCATTACTGAGTAAAAAAGTATTAATTTTCCATTAACAAACTAAAGATTGTCATTTTTGACACTATCATTTTTCTCCTGCTAAATATGCTCAAATTTAATAAAACCTGAAGCACTCCCATGTAAATGACATAGTGCATTTTAAAGTACTTTTTAAAATGGGCTCCAATTTAAATTTAAAATTTGTATTTCATAATGAGGATTTAGGATGAGGTAAAGACAATATTCATAAGAACTGTATTATTTATATGACATGTTGGATACATATGTTTATATAGATAGTTTGTGATGACACATTTGGGCTTGAAGAATAGGCAACTTTAAAAGGGATAAACTAAACTTGACAAATTATATGAGTATTATCCCTTTTTTTTGGCCATGCTACATTTAGGCTGTCCAAATAGAAGAGAAAAGTTGGCTTCTCTATATACTTTACTTAATGTGTTATTATTAGCTAACATAAGCCCCTTCATGTGTAGTATCATGTAATTCCAGTCTTTCCATGTTCTATGTGAAAATGGCTTATGGATGTGTCACACAACATACTATTATATAATAGAAAATAACAATAAAGTTACCTTCTGACATCTTTTTTCCATGATAAACAACATATTATTTTGCTCTATTTAGAAGTTTACTTGGTGCCTTGCTTTTTGGTAGTTTAATTTGGTAGTTATATTCTATTTATTTTCTAGGATTCAAATTATACATGATATATCTATGAAAATAAATGGTTAATATAGTTTCTCTGTGCACAGTTTTATTATCATTTGTAGTTCAAATTTTAATATGAAAAATTTGAGTAAATAGGAATAGGTAGGGCCCAGTGGAAACATTTAATCTAGACTTAAGAGGACATAATTCATGGTGACTAGAGAAAATACAATATATTTCCAACCTTTTCCTTTCTTTAAGAATTCAATAACTTGAACCCAGGCTGCTGGACAGAAAATGTTACTCATACAGAAGGATAACAATTGTGAGAGTGAATAACAAGATTTAAAATCAATAGAAGAATATTTGTTCTCGCCCTTCCTATGAACAAAAGAGGTCCCCTGAAATCATAGCTGCAGAGGTCAAGCAAGTTTAAAAATGTGGAACAAATCTTTAAAAAATGCAAAGTCACCAAAAACAAAGTATTTGAAAAATATTAAAAATACACTAGCTTATTTTAGAGTATTCTGATAATTTTTTTCCTTCATTTTGATGAAAAATTGAGAAAGTCAAGAAAAACTACATATAACTAGAACCTTGACTCTCAATGTAACTATAAGGGCATACACAATCTGTGTAAATATTTTATGAACAATTTAAAACACAGAAGAGAAAATAGTAGTTATACCTTGTTGATACTTATGTTTCCCAAATTGAAACTGAGCAAACTGCCAACAAGACACAGGTGCGTCAAAGATGAAAAGGTGAAAGAAATAAAATATTCTTGTGGAGAAAACATTATCTTTGTCCATTATGCATTTACCTTAGGACACATTAGCACATCTGTTATGTATTTTCTAAAGATATACGTTTATATGAACAAGTTTTATTGTTATAATTCCAAATCTATATTTTTTCCCCCAGACCTATGTATATCACACCAAAGTTATAGTATCTGAGTTATGGCAATAAATACATTTCAATGAACTGCACTGAAAAATTTACTAGGAATCTGATTCAATTGTGAATTCATTCCAAGATCCTTAAGTTGAATATTTAGAATAGAAAACATTATCATGTGGTTTTGAAATAATATTGTCATGTTGTTATTATTTTGGGTTTGAGTCTAACCACTAACCACTCTGAATGATAACTCTTCTAATTGATTTTTACAAACCCTAAAGGAGGAGTGCTGTGTGGAAAAACTGGACTTGTGGCCATTGGGTATACATCAAACCTTGAAGGCAATTAGAAATGAGATTTGTTTTAAAAAGTAAAATACTATTGTACTTACTGTCTGTTTGTTTAAAAAATTATTTCAATTCTTACCCTCAAGTACCCAGCAACCTCATTTTGTAAGACAAAATTATACATATAGGTAAAATTAATAAAAATGTACTTTACTCATGTGGTAGAATTGAAAAGGGGCTATACTTAAATCTAAAGACTTTTATTATTGGGTCTGTCAACTTTGGGTTGCTTGACCTTGAGAAAGTCTTTTAATTTCTCCATGTACAGATTTGAATTAGTTGATTTCTAAGAGGCACTTCATCTATGTATACACACATACACAAACTCATACATATATTCTCATATACATATGCATACTTTTATATGTAAACTGTATTTTAATTTTAAATATAATTTTAATTAGAGTTAACTTTCTTTCTATAAAAATGTGTTAATTGCAGAAAATTGGGTTAAAACAGACATAAGAAAAATAAGTTTTAAATATAATAACACTTTGAAATGATGATTGTATGTATATATTAGTCATATTTCTGCATAACACATCCATATATCTCAAAAAGTTTATATCATTATATCACTAGTAAGAGGACTGAATCAGTAATCAAAAACCTCCCACAAAACAAAAGTCCAGAACCAGAAGCCTTCACTGGTGAATTCTACCAAATATTCAAAGGATTACTACCAATACTTCTAAAACTCTCCCAAAAATAGAAGAGGAGGGAACACTTCCAAACTCATTTTATGAGGCTAGTATCACTTTGATACCAAAACCAAACAAGGAAACTTTAAGAAAAGAAAATTACAGGCAAATATCCCTCATAAACATAGATGCAAAAATCTTCAACAAAAAATTAACAAAATAAATTCAACAATACATTAAAAGAATCATGTGCCATGATTAAGTGGAATTTATTCCAGGGATGCAAGGATGGTTCAACACCCACAAATCAAGCAACGTGATATACCACATTAAAGTAATAAAGGATAAAACCTACATGATCCTCTTATTGAAGAGGCTGTCCTTTCTCCATTGTACATTCCTGCCTCCTTTATCAAAGATAAGGTGACCATATGTGCGTGGGCTTATCTCTGGGCTTTCTATCCTGTTCCATTGATCTATATTTCTGTTTTTGTGCCAGTACCATACTGTCTTGATTACTGTAGCTTTGTAGTATAGCCTGAAGTTAGGCAGCCTGATTCCTCCAGCTCCGTTTTTCATTCTCAAGATTGCCTTGGTTATTCGGGGTCTTTTGTGTTTCCATACAAATTGTGAAATTTTTTGTTCTAGTTCTGTGAAAAATGCCAGTGGTAGTTTGATAGAGATTGCACTGAATCTGTAGATTGCTATGGGGAGTAGAGCCATTTTCACGATGTTGATTCTTTCAATCGAAAAACATGGTATATCTCTCCATCTATTTGTATCATCTTTAATTTCTTTCATCAGTGTCTTATAATTTTCTGCATAGAGGTCTTTTGTCTCTGTAGGTAGGTTTATTCCTACATATTTTATTCTTTTTGTTGCAATGGTAAATGGGAGTGTTTTCTTGATTTCACTTTCAGATTTTTCATCACTGGACAGGTACATGTAAAAGTATGAGATTAGATCACTCCCTAACACCATACACAAAAATAAGCTCCAAATGGATTAAAGACCTAAATGTAAGGCCAGAAACTATCAAACTCTTAGAGGAAAACATAGGCAGAACACTCTATGACATAAATCACAGCAAGATCCTTTTTGACCCACCTCCTAGAGAAATGGAAAGAAAACCAAAAATAAACAAATGGGACCTAATGAAACTTAAAAGATTTTGCACAGCAAAGGAAACCATAAACAGGACCAAAAGACAACCTTCAGAATGGGAGAAAATATTTGCAAATGAAGCAACTGACAAAGGATTAATCTCCAACATTTACAAGCAGCTCATGCAGCTCAATAACCAAAAAACAAACAACCCAATCCAAAAATGGGCAGAAGACCTAAATAGACACTTCTCCAAAGAAGATATACAGACTGACAAGAAACACATGAAAGAATGCTCAACATCATTAATCATTAGAGAAATGCAAATCAAAACTACAATGAGATATCATCTCACACCAGTCAGAATGGCCATCATCAAAAAATCTAGAAACAATAAATGCTGGAGAGAATGTGGAGAAAAGGGAAGACTCTTGCACTGCTGGTGGGAATGTGAATTGGTACAGCCACTATGGAGAACAGTATGGAGCTGTTAAAAAACTACAAATAGAACCACCATATGACCCAGCAATCCCACTACTGGGCATATACCCTGAGAAAACCATAATTCAAAAAGAGCCATGTACGAAAATATTCATTGCAGCTCTATTTACAATAGCCCGGAGATGGAAACAACCTAAGTGTCCATCATCAGGTGAATAGATAAAGAAGATGTGGTGCATATATACAATGGAATATTACTCAGCCATAAAGAGAAACGACATTGAGCTATTTGTAACGAGGTGGATAGACCTAGAGTCTGTCATACAGAGTGAAGTAAGTCAGAAAGAGAAAGACAAATACCGTATGCTAACACATATGTATGGAATTTAAGAAAAAACAAATGTCAAGAAGAACCTAGGGGTAAGACAAGAATAAAGACACAGACCTACTAGAGAATGGACTTGAGGATATGGGGAAGGGGAATGGTAAGCTGTGACAAAGTGAGAGAGAGGCATGGACATATATACACTACCAAACGTAAGGTAGATAGCTAGTGGGAAGCAGCAGCATAGCACAGGGAGATCAGCTCGGTGCTGTGTGACCACCTGGAGGGGTGAGATAGGGAGGGTGGGAGGGAGGGAGATGCAAGAGGGAAGAGATATGGGAACATGTGTATATGTATAACTGATTCACTTTGTTATAAAGCAGAAACTAACACACCATTGTAAAGCAATTATACTCCAATAAAGATGTAAAAAAACAAAAAAAACCCACATGATCATCTCAATAGACGCAGGAAAAGTGTTTGACAAAATTCAATATCCATTTGTGGTTAAAAAACTCTCAACAAAGTGTGTATAAGAGGAAACACACCTCAACATAATAAGGGCCATATATGATAAGCCCACAGCTAACACCATACTCAGTGGTGAAAAGCTGAAAGCTTTTCCCCTAAGACAAGGAAAAAGACAAATATGCCCACTTTTGCCACATTGTTTAAAATAGTATTGGAATTCCTAGCCAGAGTGATTGGGAAAAAAATTAAATAAATAAAACAGAAAGAAATTAAAAGGGAATCAAGTTGGAAAAGAGGATGTAAAACTGCCATGGTTTGCTGATAACATATTATCAATATGTATAGAAAACCCTAAAGATTCCACCAAAAAATTCAGTAAAGTTGCAGAATATAAAATCAATATACAAAAATCTGTTGTGTCTCTATACACTCATAATGAATTATCCAAAATAGAAATTAAGAAAACAATTTCATTTACAATTGCATCAAAAAAATAAAATATCTAAGAATAAATTTAACTAAGGAGGTGAAAGACCTGCACACTGAAAACTATAAGACACTGATAAAATAAATCGACACTACCCAAACCAGTCTACAGATTCAGTGCAATCCCTATCAAAATACCAATGGCATTTTCCTCAGAAATAGAACAAAGAATCCTAAAATTTCTATGGAACCAAAATGACCCTGAATAGCCAAAGTAATCTTGAGAAAGAAGAACAAAGCTGGAGGCACCCTGCTTCATGATTTCAAGCTATGTTACAAAGCTATAGTAATCAAAACAGTATGGTACTCACACAAAAACAGTCAGAATAATGGAACAGAATAGGGACCCCAGATATGGATTTATTATAACAAAGGAATCAAGAATATACAATGGGAAAAAGACAGTCTCTTCAATAACTGGTGTTAGGAAAACTGGACAATCATATATAAAATAATGCAACTAGACAACTATCTCATACCACTCACAAAAATTAACTCAAAATTGATTAAATACTTGAATGTAAGACCTGAAATCATAAAACTCCTAGAAGGAAACAGGTAGTAAGCTCCTTGACGTAGGTCTTACCAATAATTTTTTTGGATCTGACTCCAAAAACAAAGACAACAGAAACAAAAATAAACAGATGGGACTACATTAAACTAAAAAGTTTCTGTACAGCAAAGGAAATTATCAACAAAATGAAAAGGCAGCCTACTGAATGGGAGAAAATATTTGCACAGCATATATCTGATAAGTAGTTAATATCCAAAATATATAAAAACTCAAAGAGCTCCACAGCAAAAAAAAAAAAAAAAAAAAAAAAATCTAATTGAAAAATGGGCAGAGGATCTGATAGACATTTTTCCAAAGAAGATCTTCATATGGCCAATAGGTATTTGAAAAAGTGCTAAAGATCATTAATCATGAGGGAAATGCAAATCAAATACCACAATGAAATAGTACCTCACACCTGTTAGAATGTTCATTATCAAAAAGACAAGACATGACAAGTGTTGGTGAGGATGTGGAGAAAAGAGTACCCTTGTGCACTGTTGGTGGGAATGTAAACTGGTGCAGCCACAATGGAAAACAGTATGGATGTTCCTCAAAACCTTAAAAATAGAAATATCGTAAGATCCAGCAATTCCACCTCTGGGTATTTATCCTAAGAAAATAATAACACTAATTCCAAAAGATATATGCACCCCACCATGTGCACTGCAGCATTATTTACAATATCGAAGATATGGAAAAGACCTGTGTTCATCAAGAAATGAATGGATAAAAAAGATGCAGTGTATATATATACAACATGGAGGGACCTTGAGTGTATTATGCTAAGTGAACTAAGTCAGAGAAAGACAAATACCATATGCTCTCACTTGTGTGTGGAATTAAAAACAAAAACAAAAAATAACCTAAAAAGCTAATAGATACAGGGAACAGATTGGTGGTTGCCAGAGGCAGTGGATTGGAGGGTGGATGAAATGGGTGAAGGGAATCAAAAGTACAAACTTCAAGTTATACGATAAATGCAATGGGAATATAATGCACAGCTCAGTGGCTATAGTTAACCATGTGGTATTGCATATTTGAAAGTTGCTAATAGAATAAATTTTAAAAGCCCCCATTGCAAGAAAAAAAAATGCTGCAACTATGTAATATATATGGTGATAGATGCTAACTAGAGTTATTGTGGTGATCATTCGGAAATATATACAAATATCAATTCATTACATTATACACCTGAAACTATATGTTATTTGTAAATTATACTTAAATATAAATGAAGTTGACTACCATGTTGACTTTTTCATTTGAATTTCTAAGTCATTTAAACTTTCTATATTTTTATGCATTCTTCCAGAATATAATTTTTGATAATGTCAGTTTATTCCATCATATAGATTTAAGCAATACTGATACGACTCTGATTTAATGAATTCCCTATTGATTATCTTCCAGTAGATAACAATCACTTTCCTATAACTCTACTTAGTTTGATTTTATTCCTTCTCTCCAACCACAAGTTTCCAGATGTTTTTGAGCTCAGGCACATTCTAAAACCCTATGTCATCTCAATATATTTATTTCAGTGCTTATACCAGACAAAGTAATTTCCTGCCACATAATACCAAAATAGTAATTATAATAATTATAACAGCTTCCTGACACTGACACTAGCTATAGTTATCTGCCCATGCTTGAGTATCTGACTCAATGTGGGACAATAAGCTCTTGTGCAGACTGGGTTCTTGACCAAGAAAGGACTGTGTGAGTATCACAGAAAAGAAGCTCTGAAGCTGAGACATGCAAAGCTCCCACCCTTATGTGTGAAGGGAAATGGTTTGCAAGGAGAGAAAGGGAGATGAAGGGAATGGAAAGAGACTTTTGTTGACAGCCAAGAGTCTGGCTTCAGATTTTGTTGACTCTCAGGTGTATTCCTGTTCATGGTTGTGAAATATCCTTGTGCTTTTATTTCAGCTGGAACAGGGTGGGGCTGGGGAAGTATGGAGGAAAGGGGGATGGTGTGGGGTGAGGAAGGGGGTTGTAAGTGGGTAGAAATGAGGAGAGGAAGATTTGTGTATGATAAAACATTTATGTGCATCTACAGATACTGTATATATATAAAAAATGAATAAAACTACTTTGTCCAATTTTGGTCAAGATGGGACTATGTGATCCAAGGAGGAAAAGATGAATTTAGAGCCAAACTTTACAAAATGAATTGCATATAATATTTTAAATAATAAGACACAGGGAACTCTACTCAATATCTTGTAATAACCTATAATGGAAAAGAATCTAAAAAAGAATATATGTGTGTGTGTGAGCGTGTGCATGTGTGTGTGTGTGCGTTTGTGTGTGTGTGTTAATAGCAGGAGGTAGAACTAGAATTAATTCAAAAGAATTCTTAAAAGTACCAACAGGTTATCTTCTATATCATACTTTCAGAAGATGCCCCTCTAAGAAACTGCTGGAAAATTCTCCAATCAGTACAAAATTTCCCATTGGTAGAAGATTATTTCTGAACTATAACCACATCAAGTCACATGTAGACAAAGACAAAAACATGGAGATCTACTTATGATAGAAACTGTCAATGGAAAAAGTTGAAATATTTCCTCCTATATGAATTTTTAAGAATTGATTTTAGAAAAAATATATACAATAAGATAGGGATATTGAATTATAATAAATAAATAATAGTAGTAGCTACATGCAAAATTATCTGAAATTAAATTACCAATTTCAAAAATTACGTTTACAATTTTTAAGTACTAGAGAGAAACAAATCACTCAAAAACAATAACAATTTATTTCCAACATATAGACTTATAGAAAAGGAAACACTGAGTTTTTGACACTACATTTAGACAGTTTGTGGAAGGATATTTTTATAACTTGTTCCAAACAATAAAACATCTCAAGAAAACAGAATAGAGACTATGCATTTATATATTTTCATTGATTTTACTTAGTACAAGAAGGGTGTGGTTCAGCAACTTTAAAAAAATATTTTTGAAATATAGTTGATTTACAATGTCACAATATATATATTCTTTTTTAGGTTCTTTTCCATTATAGGTTATTACAAGATATTGAGTAGAGCTCCCTGTGCTATACAGGAGGTCCTTGTTGGTTATCTATTTTATACATAGTAGTGTGTATATTTTAATCCCAGACTCTGAATTTATCCCTCTCCTCCTTTCCCCTTTGGTAACCATAAGTTCGTTTTCTATATCTATGAGTCTATTTCTATTTTGTAAATAAGCTCAGCAATTTTAGAATAAGTCACTCTAACCATTGTTAGATATCCGTGGTCCTATTTTTCTAATTATTAAATACACATTTGAACAGAGCACATTTTATTTCACAGATTTGGTGTTCCAAAGAGATTATAGATTTTATAATAAAAATCATCACTGTGCTTCAGAAAAGAAAGTCCATTAATGTAACAAATATAGTAAATTAGGTGTCTTAGAAAATTTACCTTTCCTTGTTGGACACACAGGGGCCGCCCCCATGTCCATATTATTGGATTTTGCATTTACAGTCATAGCTGAATGAATACATTTGAGTGGACATTTTGCCTAGGATAAACTAATCAAATGTTTTTCCTTGCAATTTGGTATTTCAAATACAGTTAAGTTAAATACAGTGTTTTGAAGCATCAGTCTTTTAAATTTTTAGACCGGGACTACAGTAAGAAATATATAACACAACAGACCTTGAACATGTAGCTATATATTAAGAAAAACCAGTTTTACAGAACAGTAATTATCCTGGTTATTATATGTTTTCCTATTTTCTATTCTATTCTATTATTTTTTAAAACTTTTTTATTTTATATTGGAGTATAGCTGATTAACAATGTTGTGATAGCTTCAGGCACACAGCAAAGCGACTCAGCCATACATATACATGTTTCCATTTTCTCTGGATATATGCCCAGGAGTGGGGTTGCAGGGTCATATGGTAGCTCTATTTTTAGTTTTTTAAGGAACCTCCATACTGTTTTCCATGGTGGCTGTACCAATTTATATTCCCAACAAGAGTGTAGACGGGTTCCCTTCTCTCGACACCCTCTCCAGCATTTATTGTTTGTGCATTTTTTGATGATAGCCATTTTGACTAGTATGAGGTGATATCTCATTGTAATTTTGATTGGCATTTCTAATAATTAGCGATGTTGAACATCTTTTCGTGTGCCTCTTGGCCATCTGTATGTCTTCTTTGGAGATGTGACCGACAAGGGATTAACCCCCAAAATTTACAAACAGCTCATGCGGCTTAATATCATCAAAACAAACAACCCAATCAAAAAATGTGCAGAAGATTTAAATAGATATTTCTCCAAAGAAGACATACAGTTGTATTATATTAAGTACTGATAATAGCCCACTAAGCAGAATTCAGGAACCACTAATGGACATAAAACAAAACACAGCTTTGGAAAGAGCTCTATGCATTTTTGTTGCTGAAACCCTGCTCATCCCTGGCTCCTTCACTTCTTAAATCTTGGTTGCTCAACTCTTCCTGCATTTGTAAAATAGTCTGGTATATTTCCAACAAGTTTCACTTTTAATTTATGACAATCAGAGTCTGCTTTCCCCACCCACAAGTCAGATCACAAATCAGATCGTAACTCTTCTCAGGACTCTTATTAATTTTCCTCAATTTCCTCTTTCTTTTGAATCTGCCAAAGGTGTTTATAAGTGGAGAAATTCAAATAAAGTAAAGGAGGTTAGTAATAATCTCTCACTCTTAGGGCTGACTATTGGTGTACCATATTTAGAGTTAGGAGAAGAAGAGGAATGCTTGGATCACTGGCTTTTACTGAATTGTAGAGTTTTAGATTGAAAAATGTGCTGTTAGAAATGTATTTCATTTGATAACAATTAGATTTAATAAATTGTTAAACTGTCTCTGTGCTTTGAGATATGGCAGTTTAAGGTTTAAAAATAGTTCATGGGGAATGACAATCACTTTGGACCCATTTACACTTGTTGACACCAACATTATTTTATATATTAATTCTTACTCATTTTACAAATGTGTATTATATTCTTACTACTAAAACTTTAAAAAACATAAATTTAAAACATCTGATAAATTATATAAGTACATAATAAAGATTACTTCTACCATTTGTTAAAAAGTATATATGGATTCACATCAAGGCTGTGAACATACTATGAACATACTAGGGCTTGAGAGAAGAGGCTAGGGAGAAGGAAACTGATATGTTTTACTTCCATATAATCATCATGTAAAAATGAAAAGGAAAATAAATTTGTTTTAAACAATGATTCTTCTTTAAGTTTCCTAATTGATTATTCTCTTTTAAAAGTTCAGTCTGTCCTCTTAAAATTTGGTCTTCAATATAAGATGGATCTCTGAGAGTTATTGCCAAGTTCTGAGATCATTTACCCTAACCAATTTCTCTTTATCAACTTTAAGAATCTTTAAAGTCAATAGTCAATCAAAAATCAATAAAGATTAGAATGCATCTACATGAAGTCAGGAAGATCAAATGAAACCCCAAATCCTTATTCAATCTTGTCAATATACAAACTTGTGCTCAATATGCAAAGGTTGTTCTCAGAGAAATCAAATCTTCCCTTGTCTTCAAAGGTCAGAACCATAATTTCTATTTCAGAATAATAGTTGATTAAAATAAAAATATTGTTTTTTTCAGGACAGTCAAATGAAATAATCTTCCAGTTGTATTTCATCCTGTTAGCAATGTGTATATATATATGGCCTGAATGAGGATATTGTCAAATTAAACACATTATTTGGGCTAACTTAAATAGAATTTGCCATTTTGTGAGATGCCATCTCCAAGGTCATGAAAAGCAAAACTGAATTTGCCATTTTGTGAGATGCCATCTCCAAGGTCATGAAAAGCAAAACTGATCATAGAATAGATTGCTATATATGGCACTCTGAAAAATTCTAAGCGGTGAAAAACAATTTTTGAGTTCTATACTTTGTAACATCTTTATCTTTCACAACCATTATGTGTCAATGATTACTGACCTTTATTTAATGTTGGCTCTATCATTTTGGGAAGCCTAAGCAGTGGTAGCAAATAGACTCAATAGGTATAATGACTCAAACACAATTGATGATTATTCTTGCTTTCATAATAGTACAAGTACATGTTCCCAATCTGTAGTGACCCCTTACAGAGATTCCAATGTCTTTATTTCTTCTGTTTTATAGCTTTACTCTTCCTAATGTCATCTACATCCATTCAGAGGAAGGGAAAAAAGGCATGAGGTGGCACAGCCATTCCTTATATGTCTTGGCCTAGAAATGCTACAAACCACTTACTCTCACATTCCTTTACCTAGAAATTGCTGCACTTAATCACAAGACAGAAGGAATATGCAGTATTGCAATAAGCAAGATGAATATATCTTGAGCAGTTTGCAGTATCTGCCATAAACACACATTAAAATTTTTTTTCTCAAGTAAAGTTTTTTGTTGACATTAGTTTTGAAAATAAAGATATTATAATATCTTAAATTTACCACTGCGAGATAATTTTTAAATGTGGCAAGTTCCAGTAAGGCTTAATAACAAAAGAAGTAAACACAGGTTTGTGACTACTTCAACTGTGCTTAAAATTTCACGCTTTTAGGGACTGGTGAGTCTTTTCTGCTTATTTGTTCAGAGAGTAAACAATTATATTATTAATGTTCAATATAATATGCATCTCTTATTGCCTAGGATGAAACACTTTCAAGTTATTTTTGCTGTAAAGAAGACCAAACTGTATTGACTTCTTACAGCTTAATTAAATGGCAAAACCTTACCATGATAAAGGGAAAATCGACCATGTACCTATAATCCAAAAAGTTGCCCATCCAGATAAATACATATATTCAAAAAAATAGAATCTTGATTTTCATTTTTAAAATTTGAAATATTTTCCCACTTCTTTTTTGATGTGCTTTGTACATTAGAATATTTTTGAAATTTGTGAACAGAACTGCCCTCATCTAGATACCATTTCAGAAATATCCCCTTTGCGAGTGAAACACTTTTTTAAAAAAAACTTATTTGATTGATAAAAGATAACTGCAGTGGATATTTAAAATAAAATATTTAATTAAAAAATACACAACAAAGATATTATGGGCATTTAAGGTGTGAGGCTTCATGCTGTATTCCATTTGGTTCAGAGTATAGTTTTCATGATTTATTGACAGCTGCCGTAGATGGTTCTTTATTTTCAACTCATCCCAACCCTGGTCAAACAATACAACCCTCCTGCTTTTTCAATATTTTCCTAATATCTCAGCTCATTTAATTCTATTGATCCACTGAAGAGTACAATGGCACTGAAACTGGAATTAATATCACCTCCCTTTCCTAGTGCTAAGAGCTTTCCTATTGAGTTTGTGGACCATCACACGAAATCATAAAAGTAGACTAAAAAGTAGAGTGACCTTTATTGGTTACTGTTGTACTGAAAAATTCAGCAAACCTCAGAACATCATTTTCAATTTTATGGCACTGTTTTCTTAAATAATAAGAAAAGGGGGGAAAAAAGGAACAACTGACCCTTGCTCAGCATTTACTTAAGCAGAATTGGCATTAATAGAGTATTCTGTCAAAAATTCAAGCTCAAGAAAATGTATGGCTTTGTCCACAGCAGCAGCTATCTTAGCCGATTGCACTGTCACTGCTTCACACAAAGCGCATTGCAACACCATTAGTGGCCATAAATAATGCACAAGCTCTTATGCAGTACTCAGCTAAGTGCATGGAAACCTTGGGCTCCTGTTGTCAGAAATTCAATGGATTAGTACCTAGATTTATTTTAAGTCTGTAAAGCACTTTGTTCTTGACAGCGTTCAAAGTAGAAAGACTGCTATCCTGAATGTGCATCTTAATACTGTCATTCCTGTCTTGTAAGTGTAGATGATATATGGGCTGCAATATTTCGTTTTAATATTTAAAGTTTTCACTGTGTAGATGCAAAGAAATATATTAATAGTTATCTGCTGTTACTTTATTGACCTGGAAAAGAACAAAGATAACCTGTAAAGTTTCACATGGAGACTAGTAAAATAGAGGCATTACAATTATTTAGTAAAACAGATACAAATTATAAATGTTATATATCACCTTTAGAAAATAAGGGCATTTGGACATTGGATTTCTTCTTTCTGAATGAATATTGTATATTTGAAATAATGTTTAGGGGAAATTTTAGCACATTTTAACCTAATTAGCTGTATTCACAGTTATATAGCTCCTTCAACTGCATGACTATTGTTTCGTTTTTGAAGGCTAAGTGATTTTACATGGTTAACATTTTGCTTAGCAAGGGATATTCTAAAATGTTACTCAGAATTTCTTCCCTATAACTCCAGAGATTGAGGGCAGTTCCTGCCTGTAGGTAAATTCAGGATTTAAGCCTGATAATCTCCCATGCATTGAAAGGATAAAAGACACTCTTGTATAGATTAAAAACAGTTTTGTATTGATATTAGGGATTTAATAGAAGTACTGAGATATCTCATGTGAAGGTCAATCTTTCTCAATTCTATGAAGACATAAAATCTTATTTTAAAAGAATAACAGTTACCTTTTCACTCAGCCTACATGGTCCATGAATTTTAATACAATTTGTTGAAATGTCACTCAGTGAATTAACTATTCATTATCAAGTCCTCAGATTTTAAAGTTAAATATGTAACAAATGACTATAATTGCATACATTAAACACATTTATTAAGCTACATGCATGATGTCATGTCAAGCAATTCCTATTTGACCATATCTGACTCTTTGATTAAAATCTGAGTTTTTAAACACCCATTCCCCAAACTTATGAAGACCCATTTTATTCTACTTACGAAGTTCATTGTTGAATAAAAAGGAAATATGTTTATGTTCCATTATTTCAGAGACAGTCCATCAAACATACTGCTGAGAGGGTTGTGATTTGCTGCTCATAAAGACAATATGATGAAAAGGACAGTTAAAACGAGGTTTTGAGATGTATTGAATATACACTTAAATGGAAAGATCATATTCTTCAGAATAAAAGGGACTTAAAGAATTTTATATTGAGGAGATAAAGTCTTCAACCTAGTAAATTCTTTTACTCCATGCAGTTTACAAAGCTAAAAGTTCAAAGACCAACAAATAATTTGCATATTCTGATCAATAGGTGGCGCTTTCCCCCTTTCTGATAGGCTTGAACAGAGAATTCTGGTAAAGTACAACTTTTTATAAAGTGTTGTGAATTTTCAATACTACCTATAAAATACCAAATACTTCAACTAGTTGAAAGTTAATTTTTAATCTTTTCAAGTTTACAAGGATTTACATTATTGCAGGCTTTTTGAAATTATCTTTTGAGGCATCATCAAATTTTGCTACCAGTAATCATATTTAAAGAGAGCTCTCCATTATTTTTACTATTCAGAGATTCATAAAATAGCACTCAGTTTCTTTAATCTTTGAATTATTTCCTACTTGTCCAAGTAGAAAACTTCTGGAAATTAGCATATGGAATACCTGATATATAAGGTCTCTTAAAATATTGCTGTCATGATAAATATACTTTATTTATGATTTATAGGACATTTGTCAAAAATAAAACATGAATTTATATGATCATAAAATGCATCTTAAATATGTAGTGAAAATAATAAACATAAGCAAAAAATTCAGCAAGAGATACACTGTAAAATACACAAATCTTTATATATTGATAGAGTATAAGAATTTGATTTCTTTACACTGAGTCTTATTTAAGTAAACCTAAAGATTAAAAGCCATCCAAAGATTTTGTCAATGGTAGTTAATAGTTTTTATAATTTGAAATAGGGAGGAATTTATAAAAATATTTCAGACAACATTTATCTAAATTTATGTTAAAAATCATGTCTCTGAATTGCTTTCCATTCAATAAACCATCCAGTCATGTATAAATATATAGCAACTAGCTTATAATATCTAGACAATATACTGTAGAAATGTAGCCTCACTTTTATTATTTAAAAGATGATCACCGGTGACAAGTAGTTTAAGATAGGAGCAATGTGACAACTTTCTGATTAAAATGACATTCAAGTTTTAAAAATATTATATCTTGAGTAAACACAAATGTTTGAGTGAAATAAAGGCACTAGATATTCTTAATGCATACTAAAATTATGATGACTAGATCTTTTTCAGATTTTATTCCTATTTTTACCTGTCTTTGTTCTTATTTCATCCATTTGTCTTAACTACCTTTTCTTCTTCAGTTCAGTAGTGTACTTTTATTGATATATTTAGATCAGAAATTCTTACCTTACAAAATACTCTAACAAGTATATAACCAGTCAGAAAATTAAGAAAAAGTTTGCATAGATACTTTTTTCTAAGTAGTGTGACCCCTTTTTACATTATTGAGCTAAGATAGGTTTATGTGAATCATATAACAAAATTAAAATTTTTATTTTCCCCACATATGTAATCAGTGTAACACTCCTTCTCTAACTACAACAACAAAAAAATCAACAAAAAGAACAAAAACAAAAACATGTTTTACAACTAAATTAGGTTTCTAACAGATTAGTTTAAGTTTTCTCCTCTAAAGAAATGTTATCATATAAGTAACTAGAAACAGTTTTTCTTTTGATATGTCCTTAGCTGTATTCCCTTCCTGAGAGTGACTGTTCCCAGAACCCTATGAGGGACTGTGAATGAGGACCCAACCACTGCCCTTCCATCCACCTAAGTGTCTTTGGCTATTTTAGAGTTCCCTTACCACTCTATGTCTCATCCCCTCTCTCTTCTTCAAGGTAGAGTGAGGTAATATCAAACTGAAAACAAGTTTATCTTTCCTTTCTTCTAGAATTTAAAGTCTTTTCTAGAAGAAATTACATTCTGGAATTGATGTTATTTTATGGTAAAGATGCAGGAAGTTTTGTTGATATGAGGCACTACCTTTTAGGTATCTTAATAAAGTTTCCTGAAGCTTTTTTGGGAGAAAAACATATCAGACTGTAGAGCACAGCTTTGGGAGGTTCATTATACACAGGCTAGACTTTAAATAACATTGTTTTTTGTGTAATTTTGGGTTGTGCTTCTATACAGCTGGACGTTATTAGGCTACAGTATAAGATAGATCAAGCAAAAATTCTATACTCTCCAAATTTAAAAGGATCACTGTTACACTGATAAATGACAAGTATCAATAGTATAAGCTTAAACAGTGCTGAAGAGACAAAAACTGATATGATAGGCACAGCCCCGCATTATCAAGACAGCAATGATGAAGTATAACACTTTAGAGACTTTACTAACAGTTTAAGAGTTCTGGCACACTATAGCCTGTATAATGAGGCTTCTAAACTTCCAGCTCACAGAACTTGCATTTGAAGAGAGAAAATACTTTACAAACTCTATTTCATTAATCTTTGCAGTATCTCTGTGAAGAATTATGAACACCAATCAACAGATTACAGAGTGACAGCACTGAAATACTGAATGAATTGACAGTCCTCTCAAGACTTGAAGATTCTCCTTAAAATGAAAGGGTTTTTTTTTTTCCTTGTTGTTGTTTTTTTGTTTGTTTTTAAACTACCAGTCCTCTAAGACCAAGTTAATACGTTAAATCCTGTAAAGTACCAACATCTTGTATCTTCTTGGGCAGACAGAAAAGTAGAGAAGGTCTAAAATCTCAGCATTTGGAATTTAATAATAGGTTAAATCAATATTTTAATACCAAAATACTTGAATACACAAAAGCGTATTTTTTAAAGAGGCACTGTGTGTGACTGTGACTCTCTTTTAGGCCTACACTATAGTCTGCATTAACACCAGATAAGAATTTCAATCTTGCAGCAAATTTGTCTAATCATATTAAATATCCCATTCAAGTGACTTCAACAGCACATGGTTTGCACTGTATTATAAACAGCTCTTCAAAGGGCAAAAAACATCATCACCATCAATAAATAGCTGTTGACCACTTACTGTGTATATCTTGAGTTTTTGAAAGATCATATTATTTCCAATCTGTTAAGCTAATCTTTCACAGAATTTTTTCATGTTGAGAAACCAAACTCACATCATATCCATAGGGCAAATATTAATCCAGGGGATCCAGAATATTTAAAAGCCATTTTAATAAATGAATTTAAGAAATTATTCTACTGTTCACAACAATAGTGTATGTAAAAAAAGAAAGTATAGAAGCAGTCAAGAATTAAGAAATACCACCAGTATCTGTCAATATGAATTCTCCCATTTCTCTCCACGAATGTCCATATAATTAAAAAGCTTAATTTATTCTATTCTCTCTATGTATTGATTCTTCCAAGTCTCTCCTTCTCCACTACTACCATACCACTCCAAGAAGGATCATCGTATACAGTTTTACAGTTTTTCATTGTGCAACTCTAAAGAGAACTATTCACTTTGCAGTCTATGAGAATGGCGCCACCTATAGGTGAGCTGTACAAGAACAGCACAATCGCACACAGCAGCCCTGCTTCCAAGCCACCATCCTCTCTCATCGGGACTACTGCAATTGTTTCCCATTTCATCTGCATCCATTATTACTTCCTCCAAACACTGTCTACAGTGAAGCTAAAGTGATACTTTTTTTTTTTTTTTTTTTTTTTTTTTGTGGTACGCTGGCCTCTCACTGCTGTGGCCTCTCCCGTTACGGAGCACAGGCTCCGGACGCGCAGGCCCAGAGGCCATGGCTCACGGGCCCAGCCTCTCCGCGGCATGTGGGATCCTTCCGGACCAGGGCACGAACCCGTGTACCCCTGCATCGGCAGGCGGACTCTCAACCACTGCGCCACCAGGGAAGCCCCTAAAGTGATACTTTAAAAGTGTACAATACACCATAATATTTTCCTATTTAAAGCCCTTCAAATAGCTTTCCATTGCATTTCATATGCAATTAAAGTTCTTTATTTTGTATTTGCTGTCTTCCTGCCTTAAGTTCACTTGCCATGTTTAACTCTCAATTCAAATGCCCCCTCATCAAAGCACCATTATCTGACCACTCATTTTTAATTAGCAGCTCTTTCCTCTTCAATTTATTCTGCCTGAACAACAGGTTTGTTTTCTTTGTGGTACTTCTTAGAATTAAAAATTCATCTTCTATTTGTTCATTTACTTTGGGGGGCGGGGTGTCTATCTTATTCTTTAAACACTAGGTTTAAGGAAAAGAATGGGAAATATTCTCTTGTGAGCAATTGACAATGCCTGACACACTGAATGACTTCATATGTATTTTTGAATGAATAAGTGAATGAGTGCAATATTTAAAATTATGAATGTTAATATTGTGCTTTATCAAAATGTATTAAATTTTATGTATAGTGACTGATAAAATTTGTTTCAACTGAAGAAGAAATTAAATTATTGCCATTACAGGAATAGCAAAGTTTGAATAAAAATAAAAAAGGAACTATCGGGAGAAATATATGAAGTAATATAATTGTCCTTGTATACATACCATGGAAAATTCACCAATTTTCTCTGAGCTTCAGTTTTCTCATATGGAAAATGAGAAAGATAGAGTAAATAATTACTATTTTTTTTTTCAGTTACTAAACTCGATGATTTTATGATATTGGGCAAGTATTTAGACTCTCTGTCTCAGTTTGCTCACAGATCTAATATAGGTAACTGTTCTGCAACTCACATACCATTGGCAAAAGTAAAAGTAAAATGATTTGCACACTAAATTGTTACATAAACATAATGGGTTACCAACGTTATTCTCTGGGTAAGGGCAAATTGAGCCCCTAGTGGAAGTAATTCCATTAATGTTAGTGAAACTCTCATTTATGTAGTCCATCAAGATTTACAGAGTACTTTTATATTTACCATTGCTTTTATAGATTCCCACATCCTATGAATGAGACACAGAAACTGTTATTATCCCCATTTCACAGATAACAAAACTGAGTTTCAGTAATTCTAGTTTCCTGCCCAAAGTCACTCAGATAGTAAAACTCTGGTTTGTGACTTGAATTCATGACACTTTTGAGTCCATATCTAGAAATCTTTCTATTGTGGTACTAAAGTTCTAAACAGCAAAACAGTTGATTCCTTTGAATGGCCACACCAAGATACAGAAGTATGGCATTGTATGCTCAGCCTACAAAGAATGTGTTAGTCTTATAAAAGAATGAAATGATACTATGATCTTACAAAATATAGATTACATTATAATAACCTTGAATATAGTACTAAATTTGCACCACAACTAGACAGATGAGTTCTTAAGGTCACTTACCTTTCAAAAACTATCAATTGCTAAAGTAGTCTTCATATCAGTAAAAGTAAACTGAATTATATTGAATATTTAATATAAAAAGTGCACATAGCACCCTCTGTCAATTACTTAATCTCATTTTAAAAAATAGTTCTGTGTATTTGACACCTGTCAAAAATTTAGTTGACAGACTTCTTTTTTCAATCTATTACACCTTCTAAGAATCTAATCAATGTGTCCAATTTACTATTCATAATTTGCATAGCATACTTATGGCTTTATTCCATATTTATCTTCTATTTTCTCATCACCAACTTTCAGCATTCATCAGAAAGATTAATGAAAATCCTATTACTTCAACCATACATTTGGGTATATAATAATGCATTTATTAATTTTTACAAAATTAAAAACAAAACTAAGGAGGCTTTCTTAATTTGAAAAAATAATCAAAATGAGAAAAATATGTGTTTGATTTTACTGGGAATATTGTAGTAGTAATTGTACAAATTTGCCACATAATGCACCTTAAAGAAGGAGAAGAATCTTTATAATAATATAAACATAGCATTTTGAGGTTTGTATCAGAGCCAGGTACACAAATTTTAGGCCACTGTTCAAAAATGAATATGCCCAGTGCTTTTTCCAAAAAACAGGGAAAAAGTACCACAAAAGGTACTTATAATACTTGTTTCCTTTTGTCCCTGGTATCTCCATTCCTTCCCCACCTCCTCTCCCTCCCCTTGCCTCCCTCAACTTGTCATGGTGATTTTTGCTATTTAATGTTGTTCTAAGGAAATAACAATTAAAATTTTAAATTATTAATGGATTTTACCTTTCATCTTTATATTGGTCAATGACAGTTTTAAATGGAAATATCAGGGTATTTCTCTCATACGTGGAATTATTGAAATGACCCTATTCTTATATCCTGGCTCAACCCTAGGGGTGCCTCAAGCTGGGCAAAAAGAGACAAATACAAGCCAGACTCAGAAGGTTTGGAAGGAGAAAGAGATGTTCCCCATCCCTGGGTCCATCCCCCGCCATTCCTCATGCGCCATTGTCCCACTTCACTTAAAAAGCACCATTTCAAGGATAAAATTACTATCTCAAGACATAAATGCAGAACATTAGACCCTAGGTGTGAAGCCTATTTGACCATCTGTACTGGTTGCATGCCCCTGAAGTAGCCTTGGTTCTTATGCTCAGTAAGTAGATACTATCATCCCCATAGAACCAAAGGAAAATATTATGACACAATGAGATTTAATAATTGGCCCAAGGTCTCAAAACTAGTTACTAATATTCTCAGAGGATTATTTTCACCTTAAGAATGAACAATGTCTACGTACATGAATCATTGCATTAGATTTAGCCTAAATACATTTAACTAATTTTTCTATCTGTAGTATATTGCATGTGCACCCACACATATGTGTGTATGTGTATATATATGTGTATGTGTGTATATACACACACACACTATCTCCGCCTTAAGTATAAGTAAATTTGTATATATATAATCTGTAAATACACAAGTAGGTGTATATATGTTTATATACACACACGTTTATACACACACAGACACACACACATCGGAAATTATCCTGTAATAAATTGGTTGGATGTCTTCACAATTTATCTATAAATTTTATTCTTGTAAATATATTGATTGGGAATAATCTTTAGAAGTTTCAGAAGAGAATATTTCCCTTCAAAGAAGTCATATTATCAATACTTTATGCAGTATGTTTCTATTGCAACTAAATAACATAATAATTAAATTTAAAGTTTTATATATGTAAAACTTTAAGCTTCTGTCATTTTTCTTCCTGACTATTTAATATTACATAGCCTTCACATTGTTATATTTCAGAGTATGGTAAAATTTCTATATGTATACATTCATACATTTAAAAAATATATCTAATCTTACCAAAGTTATAGAATGTACATATTCATTTTAATAAATTTAAATTCTCAACATGTCTTTATGATAAGGAAATCAAGAGATACTTTTCTTTTAGTTATGATTTGTATTTGGAACAGAAACATTCAATGATATGTATTTTAATAACTTTTATGCTGGAACAAGACTTAAGCATTCAAGGAAAAGTGTTCAATGTTTTAGGATCTAAGAACTGCAATTTACGTTATTATGCTTAAAAGGTACACTTGGAAATCTGTGAAACTTTAGAAAATGCATACTTTAATATAGAATGAATTAAAACAGTATCTCTAGTGTGCTGATTTTCATAATAGCTGGAGGCAAATGAACATATTTCATGTTTTTGTAAAATAAAATATATAATAGTAAAAAAACAACAACAAAAAGAATAACATCTAGCCTTTGCTTTGCAACTTCACCATCATAGACCAAAACTGTCCCACCATGGACTTGTTTTGTTGAAGTTCCCAGTTAAGGATATGTTTTATTCTTATAAATGAGTTGTTTTGGGGGAGATTCCTAATGGAATTCAGTCTTGTACTGCATAACACATCTGAGGATCTGTGTTATTCCTACATTACAATACACACTGTCAGGTCTAATTGCTTAATTATATTCTGACAGAATAGAATGTGGAGAGGGACAGGACCTGTTCAGTACATTCCTGCTAACGTCAGGAATCTCGTTTAGAAGTTAACATATCCTTCAATTCTGAAAGAATGAAATGTGTTCTGCTGATAAGGACTAAAAAAAATGTTTAATACAATTTGTACATGGGTATGTGGTGCTGATATAGGATATTTTGTCAAGAGAGAAAATGAATAAAAGTAAAATGCTTTATTTTTGAAGAAGAAAGAAGAAAACACATGAGTTTCAGCCTAAACAAAATCATTTTGTCAGTATATTATGTATAAGTTTCCATTGAGAAAATGCAGACAAATTCCCTCATGTTTAAAAACCTGGACTCCAGTTTACTGAGGAAACCATACACAAAGAATTGAAAAAGAAATAAAAGGTATGATACAAAAACGTTAAAAGCTAATTTGGGAGGAGCAAGTCAATAAGTCACTTGGAAAGTATTGCATTTTAAAAGAGGGTCTGTTCATTTTCTCTCTAATGTAAAAATGGTGCATACATGGAAATATCTTTTTTCCCTAAACTTTGTAAATCTCTATCAGCCATGAAATTCATCTCTTGCCAGTTGTCATAGTCTCCTGCTTTGACTGAAATAATCTAGGCCATTAGCTATCTGGCCTTTGCAATGTTAGTCTCTTTCTAGATCACCCAAGTACTTTAAATATAGGTGTCAAGGATATCTTCAATGAAGCAACACATTTACAATCTTTTGCAAATACTTTGTTAAAAATCATTTGCCTGGATTTTCTGTGAGACTAAATGGTATAGAGGATAAATTCTTATACTGAGAGAACCTCAATGGTTACTAGCTGGCCTTTATAAATATGTGGCCATCTTCCTTTATTTTCTGAGGCTATTCTCAGAAAAGGGAAAAGCTATTTTATAAGACTACCCAGAGGTGAACTAACACTTTGTTAATTAACACTATTTAATTCTCCTACATCACTATGTTGCAGGTATCATTATAAGCTCCATTGTACATATACAGACACAGCTTTAAACAGATTAAGCCAATTATCCAAGGGTGCACAGCTAGTAAATGAAAAAGCAAGAGCTAAAATCAAGATGGGTCTGATTTCAAAACACCTGATTTCAGAATTCATTTTTCAACTCTATACTGCTTTCTCATTTCTCTTTATCTTCTAACATTCTACTTTCTTCTAGAGAGACTGATTACGGACATATTAGATACATACAAGGCTCATTCCCGCTCAGATAACTTTTCTTCCTTACATTGTTCTCTTTACCCAGATTTCTCTCCAATGCCATTTCAAATGATAAATATATTTTTAATATCATAAGTTTCTTTTCATAAATAAAGGTACTATCTTTGTCTTACTCTCTTCACTGCTACATAAGGTCATATGTAAAGAAAATATTATATAGGACTGTATAGACTGTATAGGACACACAAGAACACACATATAAGAATACATGTATTAATATACATATATTTGTTTCATTTATTTACATTTATGTATTATATATTTTTGTAAATATGTATATGTATGCATGTTTATACACATAGACATGCACACACACAAAGTAGAGGCCTCATGACAAAACAGTTTGTAAAAGTTTTACTTTTGAATCAGTGCTAAACACGAGTGACTTGTATCCCTGAAAACAACTGAAGTTTAATCTATGTATTCTGTGCTTCAGAATTAGTAGTAAAAACTATTGATTATTTGTTTATTACTATTACTACAGCTTTAAATAGTTAAAGTCTTAATGGCCTTCAAGTGTAAATTGAGTTGCCCAAAACTCATCTGTTTAACAAAAGTTTGCAAGATTCACAATAATCCTAAACAATTTTGAATTCCAAAGGACATACTTCTCTTTCTATAAAAACTAATATTTTATTAAGAAATCAATGACATATATTCAACTACGTAAAAGTATATATAAAATATATAAAGACATCCCTAACATAAGGAAACCCATTTTATGAGATCTCATATGTGATATACTGATGATGCTTGGATTATAAATATATATGTATAAATATTACATGATTGTTTATTCTTCTCTAAGTGAAATTATTCAGAAACTTTTAAAGAATGGTCTTAAAATTATATAGAGTTCTAGTCCCTTTTTCTTCCCTGCTGAAAGAAATTGTAAAATGTACATCAAATGAATTTTTCCCCAAAGTGAAATGATACATATTTTTGAGTAAACAGGTTTCTTAGAAAAAATGCTCAGTGCCGTCTCACTTGGTCAAATGGGGACAGTTACACCTACTAATCCTGATGTTTCAATAATATAATTAGCAGCTATTTGCACAACCACATTTCCTATTTCACTAGTGGTGAACAAGTGAAAGAAAGAAACAATGCATTATTTAGTATTGTTAAACTAATAAAATGGCAAGAAGTTTAAAGTCAGCTTATAGCTCCATATTTATTTTAAATTAGAAATGTAACATATCAAAATATCCCTGAGTATTTCAGTTCAACTCACAGTTTTAAAACTGGCATATAGTAAAGAAATGATACTCTTTGTATGGAGTATTCGATCCACTGAAGAACATTGATAAAGGAAGGGATACCAATATATTGGAAACGCTACTAAAGTGAGGGGTTTTACAGTATCAGTGTGTGGTAATAACTATACTTTCCTTGATACGGTTTAGAGTCTGTCTTGAATAATAGTTATATTTTTAAACCATGGTTCCTGTGATGACCTCTTGACCCAAACATTAAAAATTTAGAACATTAGGGCTTCCCTTGTGGCACATTGGTTGAGAGTCCGCCTGCCGATGCAGGGGACATGGGTTTGTGTCCTGGTCCAGGAAGATCCCACATGCCACGGAGCGGCTGGGCCGCTGAGCCTGTGCGTCCGGAGCCTGGGCTCCGCGACGGGAGAGGCCACAACAGTGAGAGGCCCACGTACCACAAAAACAAAAACAAACAAAAAAATTTAGAAGATTATAATATCATAATGCAATAATACATAATGCAATAATACATATGAATACAATAATACATTCATATTTTAAAATGCATTATTTACTAATTCCATAACTGGCAACAACTATACAATATAATTGTAATATTGTACCTTCTATACTCTGTTATTGTTAGGAAGTTTTTAAAGAAAAAAAAAGTAAAAATTGATGAAAAAACTTCTTTGTTTAAATACAAAACTACTCTAATTTTTCATTGCTATAGACAATGCTTGTGTTCCCCTCAAATTTGTATGTTGTAATCTAGTCGCCAGTATGGTGGTATTTCGAAGTAGGACCTTTGGGAGGTGAGTAGGTCGCTCATAAGGGCAGAGCCTTCATGAATGGGAGTAGTGCCTTAGAAAGGAGACTCCAGAGAGGTCGCTCACCTCTTCCACCCTATAAGGACCCAGTGAGAAAACAGCCACCTATGAACCAAGAAGCAGGCTCTCACCAGACACTGAATCTGCTGGCACCTTGGTCTGTACTTCCCATCTTAGAACTATGAGAAATAAACGTATTGTTTTTAAGTCACCCAGTCAATGATATTTTGTTATTGTAGCTTGAATAAACTATAAGAAATTGACACTGAGAAGTGGAGGTGTTGCTATAACAAATGCCTAAAAATGTTGAAGCTATAATGGGTAGAAGCTGGAAGAGTTTTGAGATGTGTATTGGGAAAGGCTACATTGACTTGAATGAACCACAATGGTTGATTCTGATGAGGGCTCAGCAAGAGAAAAGGAGAACTATAGAGAAAGCCTTGGTCTTCTTAGAAAATTCCTAACTAATAATGAATGGAATGATGGTAGAAATGTGGATGGTAAAGGCCATGCTGACGAACCTCAGATGAAAATGAGAAACATGCTATTGGAAACTGGAGGAAAGGCAGTCCTTGTGATACAGTGCCATAGAACTTAACTGGATTGTGTCTGTGTCCTAATGTTAAATCCTAATTCACCTTCTAACTTCTACTCAAGCATCACTCTTTCTAGGAAGCCACCCGTGACCTTGCAGTCTGATAGGGAAACCCCTTTTCTATGTATTAATAGCATTTATCGCTATGCAATGTACGACTGATTTATTTGCATGCTCCATCTGTGCTATATTGTAAACTACTTAGTTCAAAATCTAAGATTGGGAAGAATAGTAAGTATGTAAGATAATAAGATAAAAAAAGAAGATGATCATGAGCTCAACATTCTTGTAAGAATGGAAATAAATTTAGAAATGAAATAAAAAGGAATAAATGTGTAACTGTTCTCTCTCTCAAAGAAAGGTTATAAGTATACAGGCTGAAAAGTCTAACTAGATACGTTTCACACAGCTAAAACAGTTGCCACAACATTCTGAACCAGTTTTAATACCACGTCTTGTCTATATTATGGGATTTAATAAATTCATTTTCGAGGGCAACTTAAAGTTAAATGTATTTAGATATGGGCTAATTACTTTTTTAAAAAGTGTATATGGACAACTCAATAATAAGAAGGAGTACTACAAAAATAGGGAGAAGTCTGGATACCACTTTAATTGGAAAGTAGAGGAAGGAACTGGAGATCTTGAAGCCGGAAATGGGAAAACATGAACATATTTTCTAATGAATTAATAGCCCAATATATATGATGAATTGATGTAATTTCTAGAGCTTCAGAAAGCAAACACAAAACGCTTTATGAAAGTTCAAAAAATGAAATTAAGAACCTTTAAAGACTAGGTTGGGGAACTAATATTTTTCACATTTCTGCATAGCCAAAACTTTCTGAGCAAAGAGCATTGGCACCTGGGTTAGAGGATGATTGAAAGTCAGAGACTGTGTATTGCTCTGGAGGGATTTAAAGCATCCTTGCGCCCAGGTCCATTTTTTACATTCCAGGGTGGTGAAGGAAAGCTGGAAATATGTTCTCTTCCCCCTTTACATTCCAGAGCAATGCTCTCCCTTTCACTCTCCTGAGGGTCAGAGGATCCGATAAGCTAGCCACCCTATACAAGCTTTGAGTTTCATAAGTTTGGGGTTCCTCTCCTGTTTCCACCCCTGGAGATATCAAGCCCTCATCATGTTGCTCCCTGGAGAATTAGAGGAACTGGTGTTGCTAAGATTGTTTTCTGAGTTTTCTTCTCTTGTAAAACAGTCTGCTGCTCCTCTAAGCTAATTTGTTTGCTTGAAGACAGGATAACATGTCAGATCCTTCACACTTGCAGATGTGATAAAACAATCCTTTATAAACTGTCTAAACATTTTAGTAAGTCAGTATTTGCTGAATGTTATCTATGGGCATATATGTTGGGAAAATAAAGACGAATATGATATAGCTCTGGCCTCAAGATGTCCACACTCTAGCCAGGGAAACAGACGTGCAGAGAGCTAAGTATATCACAATATCATGTGTCTCTATTAGAAGAATATATTAAATGCACTAAGGATTAGAATAATCAATAAAAAGAATGTATTTTTAAAAGAAGTTGAGGAATTCAATTGACATATAACACATTATATAGAAGAATTATGTTTTGGTTAAGAAGTTGAATAGATATACCTTAAATTTTCTACATGTTCTGAGAATCTAGGATTAAATGATTCAATGTAAAAGCAAAGAGGGATAGAATGCTTGTTAATGGGTCTAATCAGAGCTAACTCATCCATCAAGTACTCATTGAGTACACTTGTATGTCATTATATGGTTAGACAAGTTTTTCCCTCTGCCAAAAGAACACATTGGCTCCCACTCTTATTGGCCCCTTGAAGCGGCTTGAGTTAGGTTAACCCTATTATAAAATTCATCACACAGTGATATAATGGCTTACTTAGTTGTGTCGTTCTACATTGGACTCTAAACTTTGAGGCCATGGAATATACCTTTTCCACCCCAGTTCACCCAGTGCTAGGTAAAGTGCGTGGTGAGCTGTGTCTGATACCTCTTATTGTCCCCCTGTATTCATTTTCCTTTTTACACACTTAGTAATACATTTACAAATATTTAACTGGGCACATGGATTCTCAGCTCAACACTATATTTCCTAGGTTCTTTCACAGTTAAGTACATCTACGTAATTAAGCTCTTATCATGTGTTGTAAGAATTATGACTGAAATTTCTGAATATTACACTTAACATGATCAAGGATACATTTCCTTCTTTTCCTCTCCTTCTCTTACATGCTGAATGCAGATGTGGTCAAACACTTCACATTTGTAAGGACTGAGGTAAGAGTGCACATGGAGATTCATATACCACATGTATAAATATTTAAAAGATACATGTCAAGATAACAGTTATATAAAGTGTGCTCTATCCTTCTAACTCGATGATTTCACCTTCCTAACAACCTGGAAAACCAGGTTTAAATCTAGAATTTTCAGAATCCTCTAAGTTCTGTGTGAGAACTTGGGAATACTAGAAAACCTGGCACCTAGCCCAAGGCCCATGACTGATTACCACTCTATTCCAGCCTCATGTTCTATTCTGCACAGTGAGATCAGCTGTAAACAAGCATGGGTACTTCAGATCCCAAGTCCAAGCTCCATCTATACTCCAAGCAAATGGGCATCCTTTGGGTTCATGGGTGCCCACACTGATGTCATCTCAACCTTCAGAAGTACAGTCATGACCTGGAGGCAAGGGATTTGGGGACAGGGAATTCTGAGGTCCCTGGTACTCTGACTGTAGTCTAAAAGTAGGAGCACAGATTTCAGGCCAGCATATACCCCTGTTCTTCGGTTTGCCTCTGTATGCTAAGAAGCACAGAGTGATGAGGTCCAGAGCAGAACGCTCTGAAGCACAGAACCCAAGGAAGTTGTCCCTCTTGCCCAGATCTCAGGATGACACTAAATACAGTGGTAATGAGCCGATTTCCACCCCTCAGATAAGTACAGCACTCTGTAGCTGCACAGGCCAATATGGCAGACATTAGTCCAAGTTGAATGTCTAGTCCAAATTGACATGAGCTGTAAGGATAAAATATATAACCAGTTTTGAAGATATTGGATGAAAAATAGTTAAGTATCTCATTAATAATTGGTTTTTATTACATGTTAAATTATAATATCTTAAATATACTGGGATAAATAAAATACCCTATTAATTTTATCTCTCTACTTTTAAAAAATATGGTTACTAGAAAATGTTAAAATGTATTTGCTTTTGTTTATGGCTTGCATTATATTTTTGATGGGCACTGCTGCTCAAAAGAATGGTGTGGTGACAATATGAGTAGAACCTGAGTCTCTGGGCAATTTTGTGGAGCAAAATCTACTATTTGCCAGGAATTTCCCATCTTCCTCTCTGTATTATTACTTAACAGAGAAATAAGCCACTGTCTTGTTTGACATTATATTCTTGGAGCTCTTTGTTGTATCCGTTGAAGCCACATACTAACTAATGGAACTTAATAGAGTTTCATGATGGTAAGCAGACATCTTAGAGAAGCAGAAAATATTTAACATGGAAGTTTCTATGGGGGAATAGTGAAGCAATAACAGGAAATGTTTAACAATAAATGTTTGTTTATTAGTGTGATATACACATTAGTAAATTTATACTTTTCTACTATCCCACCCCAATATACTCTATAACTTAGAAACATATGTTCCTGGATGTACTGTCATTAGGTGTAATGTGGCTCTACACAATGTACTAGAAGTAACATCGCTCTTTATTATATGATGATGTCTTATGTTGGTTTTTAAGCAACTTCCATCAATACTCACAAATAATGATCAAAAATACTATTCTGAAAATATTACTATATTATTCCGAAATCACCATAGTGTAATTTTAGTGGAACTAGTCTGTTTTGTCATCTTTATTTTAAATCAAAGGGATTTCAAAAGTGCATGGGATTTACAAATTTTTTTGTGGTTATCTAGTAGCTTTTATGGCATTTCTTCATTTACAGTATTTGAGAAAAACAAAACCAAAAAAAAAAAGTTAAGACAAAGTTTTAAAAGGTAGTTCTAAATTATCTATTATTTGACCAAAGAGTATTATTTTTTAATACTTGAGCATTGGAACAGTCTGTGTAAAATAGGTGCACTTAGATTACTTCTTTTGTGGTTGATATGGATTTATTTGATAAAAGTATGCAATTATATTTTTCAGTACCCTTCAGAATTCTTGATTTATACAAGGCTTTTTTTTTTTAATACTGAAGAGTTGTAAGGACTATAAAAGTGTTAGTGGTGTAAAATTCTTTAAACTTAAATAAATAGACTACTTGATATGACTTTTAGAAAGGTTGCTGAATAGAAAATTTTACTAATATTAAAAATGTATGAATTCTAAACATTCTTTGGGCTGCTGTAAACGTGTAAAGTAAACAATGTTTAAATTAAAAAAGAAAGCCATAGAATTTGTTTTCAATTATTTAGGTTTTATTTTTTCAGATAAACTGTAAATAATTACTGCAAATTAAAAAATTTTGAAAATATTAAACAAATTGTCTTTAAAAATGTGAGCGATGTCACTAGGCACACAGCCAATGTACCTGATGTGATTAATTTTAACTCTTTTGACTTTTTACTTCACTAAACATGATGATAAATCTTTAAAAAAAATCCAGTGAAATCTGCTGCCAACAAACTAAGAAATTCTTACAGTCTTAGAGAAGAAAGACGAAGGTATCCTTTGAGAACTGTGAATGATATTATTAAAGAAAATGAACAATTAGAGGCTGAATATGTACTTGAAAAATCAACAGACTCAACATTGGTATTTCTTAAAAGATTGCTAGCTAAAGTATCACTGGAAAGTAATGATGTAAACAGACAAGCAAAAAGAGCATTGTGCTTTCGTTTCTTATCACAAATAGTAAATGCATAATTTCTTAAAATGCTTTCCATAGTGCTTTAGCTTCACAAAAGAATGCTTTTGTGTCTTACTTGAGTCACTGATATAGATTTATCATTATTACTATACATTAAAGTGGCAAAATGCTATTGGCATTAATTTCATTTTTGATTAACAAATTTTTGGTTGTCTCCAATCCTAAAAACCATTCTTTTCCACACTCTGCTTCTTTCCTTGTCTCTCTCCTCCTTGCCTCTCTCTGTATATGACTATGCTAGCCAGAATATGTACAAGTAAAAAAGTTTTCAACAGAAATATCACTGAAGGGTAATAATCCTATATTCTTAAAATAGTGTTGTAAATTTTACCAATTCTATATGCACTTTTAATTTCATAAACCCTTGGGAAATTCCTTTTGATCTTATGGGAACTGTATGTGAGCTCATTATCTAAATCTGATTCAAAACTATTTCTAAAATCAAATGTCTAAACAGAAGCCAAAAATTATTCATACACCATGAAGAAGAAAATAAAAATTAAATCTAAGGTGACTTCAATGTGAGCCAAATGGCATAATGAACCTATAAAATGAACCTAGTGAAATGCAGTCAGGCTTGTAGATGTGTTTACCAAAAAGGAATGTTCTGCTTTCAAATTTATTATAATTATTCACTGATTTAAGACTCATATACTGAAACTCAGTAAGCATTTTTAATTTACATAAACCACAGCATAAAAAAAAACTAATATAAGAATGAATTCTAAAAGCAGTAGTTTATTGTACCAGCCTCAGAAATTAGAAAAAGAGAGATGTTATTGAGCCTATAGAACATTTAATAAAGAGTATTAGCAATATTTATTTCCTTAAGAGTTAATAATACTGCAGTGGGATTCATAAATGCCATCTACCTACATTTCATTTCTTTAAATCAATGAACTGAATCATCTGAGTAAAATTTCAATAACATATTTAAGAACCAAATAAGAATCATTTTTTACTTCTGTTAAGTTGAAAGGAAAAAGGAGGGTCTAGTTTACTTGTAGGGAGTTTGTTCTAAGTAAGATTTTACTTTTCAGACTGTTGGGCTAATGATTAATGTCACATACTGTACATCTTCGTCTAGAAACTATGGTGTCTATTAAATGTAATTACCTTTCCCCATGGCTTTAAATTGACGGCAGATTCAAAATGAAGGTGGCTTCTATTAAATTTAATTACTTCCCCCTGAAGCTTACTTGGCAAAACTGTGACTAGTAATGAAAGTGGATTCTATAAAAAAGCTGCATGGTCAAGTTGTGGTTATTAAATTAGCAATGTTGCTAATGAAAACAATGTGAAACAATACATGAAATGGGATATTTTATCGTTCATGTGTATTTTTGTGATGACTGGTAAATTAAGTTCTCAGTTTTTTGATCACTGGTTTCAACTTTCAACCAACAGACGATAACATATCAGTTGATTATAATAATAATTATGGAAAAATGTCAACTTTCAAAAAAAATTCATCTAGTGTTACCATGTACACAAAATAGTGACATTTTTACCATTTTAATTCAATGGATATTTAAAATCAGCATGGTGTAATAAGAGAGGAAAAGGCAAAGATTTTGAAAAGCAAATTCTGTTCTTACTGGCAATGTATTTAGTTCTTTCTTGTTGAGCTGATTACTTAATCTGTAAGATAGAGCTAATAATATATCTTATCTACATAAGGCAAATATTAAGAAAATTAGAGAAAAAAGTATTATCTATTATTGCTTTGCAAATAATCTTGCCTATTTTTTTAAAATTTGCTTTTGGCTGCATTGAGTCTTCATTGCTACACAAGGGCTTTCTCTAGTTGTGGCAAGCAGAGACTACTCTTTGCTGTGGTGCTTGGGCTTCTCGTTGCAGTGGTCTCTCTTGTTGTGGAGTACGGGCTCTAGACATGTGGGCTTCAGTAGTTGCTGCACGTGGGCTCAGTAGTTGTGGCACATGGGCTCTAGAGCACAGGCTCAATAGTTGTGGCGCACAGGCTTAGTTGCCCTGAGGCATGTGGGATCTTTCTGGACCAGGGATCGAACCCGTGTCCCCTGCATTGGCAAGTGGATTCTTAACCACTGTGCCACCAGGGAAGTCCCTAACCTTGCCTTTTTTTTAAACCATTGTTTTTGGATTAGCTTATTTTAGGTTGTTATTTTTCTGAATCTAAATCTATCATTATTTTTCTGAATCTAAATCTATCTCTCAACTTCTCATATATTCATTCATCATTCAGTGTCCAATTTACTACATATTCACAATGTGCCAGCCACGTGTGGGAGATATAAATATACAATATCTATAGGATCCTATAGTCAAGTGAGTGTGATGTAAAGACAAAAGACAATAAATATCTGTCACTATGGGAAGAACCTGCAATGGCTCCAGAGCAACTCTCCTGATCCATGGGAAACATTCACATCCTTTGACTCATCATTTGATAGAAATGTACTCTAGCCAAACTTAGCATCTACATGCTCATTCAGCCACAGTGTAGGCACACAATTTCTCACTATTCTTGAGGTAGGGAGACAGTAACTTCCTTCCTTCTCCCTGGGTATGGGGGATGCTCTCAGCATCAGAGAATGGCAACCATTCTCTCAAGGGAGTTCTGATATCTAATTATCCCACTTTCGTCATACAAATATATTTTATACTATGTTATAATACTTTAAAAAGTTATATGTTATTTATATTTGACTTAGTTATGAACTTGTTCTGATATTTCCTTTTAAAGTTCTAAATATCTGTTTCTGTCTCACACTTATTTTTGCATCTGTTTTCTATTATGTGCTCACGAAATTTTTCATTTTAATGTGTGTTAAAATGTGATAGTAATAAGCACTGTAAACAGTGGGAGCATAAACACAACTAGATAACTTAGGCTCATAAGAGGATAAGAGAAGCTTCTCTGACACAGTAAAATCTGAGGGGAAATGAAAAAGAAGAACGCTTAAGACTTTGCCAAGTGAAAAGCACAGGGAAGAGCACATCACACAGAAGGAACAGTACATGTAAAGACCCAGAGGCACAAAGGAGCATCACTTATTGGGAGAATCTGGCTTGAACATAGAATAAAACTTAGGGGAGTGAAAGTTATACAAATAGGTCAATTTTGCAATTGAAATTTAGTGTGACTGAAAGATTTTTCTGCCCAGCATCCTCAGATTTGCTCCAGTAAATCTTCCTCTATATCAACAAAATTTTCAAAATTAAATGACATTTTCAGGACTATACTTTCATTCTTTTATATAAAGTACTATATCCAATGAACTTGCTTTTATGTTTAATAATAAAGTTAATATGCAGGAAATTCTATGTTATTATGTATTCAATGAGCGTGAGTAGTATTTCTGTCTGATTATCGCACCTTGAATTTCTAGCAAAGTGTTTTAAATCTGGTATCAGAGTTTCTCAATGTTTATTAATACATTTCTAGACAATACTGATGAAATGTAGTAAATATTGAGAGTAAACATTTCACATAATACACTGACAGGTATCCTGAATTAGTTTTCTCTGTAACAAATCAACACTAACTTTAACCATTTTGTAATATATACTTGTAACAAATCATGTTATTCACCTTAAACTTACACAATATTATATGTCAATTATACATCAATAAAGCTGGGAATTAAAAAAAAAAGACATACACAAATTACCACAATCTAAGTGGCTTAAAATGACACCAATTTAAATGTGTTATCTTACCTTTCTGGAGGTCAGAAGTCTTATCTCATGTATCAAGGGCTTAAACTCAACGTGTCCACAGAGCTGCTTTCCTTTCTGGAGGCTGTAGGGGAGATTCCATTTCTTGCCTTTTCCAGCTTCTACCAGCCATTCCTTGGAGGTAGTACCTTTCCTCCATCTTCAAATCCAACACTGCATCTCCCTGAACACTCTCCTGTGGTAATGACTCTCTCTGATTCTCTTCTTTTGCTTTACTCTTCCACTTTTAAGAATTCCACTTTTAAGAATGCACTGGGCCCACTTTGGTAATTCAGGGTACTCTATTTTTCTAAGGTTAGCTGATTAGCAAAATTAATTGCATCTGCTATGTTAATTCCCATTTGCCATGTAACCTAAAAGTTTTAGCTTCCAGGTTCAAAAGTTGCAGGGAATTGGATGTGAGCATTTGGGGTGGGGGGAGGGATAGTGTTCTGCCTACCACAAACAAAAATGTTAAGACCATTTGTTTGATTTGCAATTTGATTTCTACCTCTATGATGGCCACTGTATCAGCCAGGATATGCTGCCATCTCAAAGAAACACCAAAAATAAAGGCTTATTTCATTCTAACGCTGTATCATTCTATGACTCAGTCTGACAAAGCAGTTATTATTTCATTCTTTGCTTGTTGCCGTGGCGAGAATAAAAAAGTACTTGGGAGGTTAGAGAGTTTCTCATGCCAGGGAATGAAAACTCTGTCTCAGAGGTGACACATATTATGCCTGATCAAAATTCATTCATCAAAACTATAAAAAATTCTCCACCCATGGAAGGAGACAAGGAAATGCAATCCTAACCAGGTGGCCACAGGGCAGAGACTTGAAAATGTCTGGTATATATTACTAATGACAAACATCTCACTCCTGATTCCTATAACCTATATCCAAAGAAGAAAATTACCAGTGTGTTGGTAGCACAATAAAAATATTATATTAAATGTGATTTAATATAAAATCACAATAAAAATATTATATTAAATGTGATTATTCAAGTTTAACTGTCTTATAATCTAAATCTATTGATGAAGACAATTATTTTAAGTAGAGAAATACCCTGGTTTACCACAAACTGTAGAGAACAGAGAAATAAAATTTAGATGCCAGAGAAAGAACCCCAAAACAGGTGCTTCTTAAATACTTTAAAAAAGTAAAATTCCATTTCAGAAGTTATTTTGATGTGGTTAATACATGTTAAATGCAGTTATCTGTAGCTAACAGGAATTTGACTGGCTTGTTACATTGCATACTTGGAGAAACTTTTGTGTGTAAAACAAGTCAGCTGAGGCAATTTAATTAGGCAAGTTATGTCTAATTTAACAATCTGATATTTTGCTAAATTTGAATTCTTATAGAGAAATTGAAAATGCTCCTTAAAAAAGGATTAGGGGATAAAATTTTAAATGCATTGAATGAGATTAAAAGTGCAATTTTTGTATGTGTGTGTTGATGTAGTCTGCTGTATTTTATTCTTTAGATTTTCGTTGGATACAAATCCTGGCTTTAGGTTTTGAAATTTAGTTTGAGAGATTAGATATCTCATGTTACTTTCCACATTGAAACAAATAAAATCCTGAAAGAGTAGTAAGAAATAATTAAATATAAATAAAATTCATTGCTAGCTTGGCACACACACGCACAAAAGTAAGATCTATTCTGAGCCCCCGAATGTGGAACCTGGAACCCTGCAAGTCAAAAAAGAACCAAATCCATTTTTTAATCTTGAAGATTCACCCTGAGGGTACCTGCTGAATGCTGGAGACCTTCAGCTTCTATTTTGAAGACTATTTTAAAGACCATAGGGAACAGGAAATAAATCTCTAGGCCCACATAGCATGGAAACTCTTAACAGGAGACATCTGTGTAAAACTAGGACATCAAAGGGCTACATCCTCCGAATAATGATTAATTAAAGATAACTATTTTTGCTAAAAAGAACAGCAAGAAAATGCACCATTTTCAATTCTGGAACAAGGTGGAAAGGGACAAATCTCTGGAAAATCTGTAGCCACAGCTGGCTTTCATACATATTTGTTTTATGAAATTATAATAGCTATATGTGTCTAAAACCTTGAGAGAGAATTTAGAAATGTGACTGGTATAAGCAAATGTATATCCTTCTGGGGAAATTTAACATCAACTCAAGTTTCCAAAAATAATGTTTCTAGGGAAATGATCTGTTCACAGTCAAAAATCACAAAACATGAGAGAAAATAAGGCTCTCAGAGTCAAAACCAGCATAAGCAGACGTACATTATTACTGAAATCATTAGACAAAGAATAAAATTTTATAAATGTATATATCAGTTACATATAACATATACATATATAGAGAGTTGAAATAAATATTATAAAGTCTTGAAAATAAGAGCAGAAAACCAGCACATTTAAAAACCATTCAACATAACCCCAAAATGGACAATTTTTTAATTGAAATGTAAAACTCTAGGTTTGCATCAGCAAGCAGATTAATCACACCTAAGGAGAATGTTAGAAACCTAGAGGAATAAATGTAAAATATGTAACATGGAAGACAGAGTAAGAGAGAATAACTAAGTCCACGCAATGGTGTGCTAAGATCAGCTCTGATTCACTTATGAAAGCTGATTGTGCATATCTTTTTCCAACTATGAATTTAAGAACATCACCGTGATAGCTTGAAACTGACCATAAGGAGGGTATTCACACTGTGAAAATTTGGAAATGCTACAATCAGGGTTTTTATTTTGAAAAAACAATTGTTAAACATTTACCAACACATCAAAAGGTCCATAAAAAATTCCAAACCATCTAATACAAAGAAGAAGGAAAATAGCAGTATCCAGAGACAATGGATTATAACTTTCCATTATTGTTAAAAGATATCAACCCTGGAAGGCCCAGCCATTCTAAAGCAGGAAACATAAAAAGAAACCCATGTCTAGATAAAGTATAGTGAAGACACTGAAGAAAAATAGAATATCTTAAAAGTAGAGAGAATGAAAAGCAAAATACCTGAAAGGAATGGAGATTATACACATTGCTGAAATCTTATCAGCAACAATAAGAGAAGAAAGAGAATTCATACCTGTAAAGAAGTTAGAGATAATTATCAACTTGGAATTTTATACCCAGTAAAAATATTGTTTAAGAATGAGGCTTAATTGACACAGCCACTATGGAGAACAGTATGGAGGTTTCTTAAAAAACTAAAAATAGAACTACCATATGACCCAGCAATCTCACTACTGGGCATATACCCTGAGAAAACCATAATTCAAAAAGAGTCATGTACCACAATGTTAATTGCAGCTCTATTTACAATAGCCAGGACATGGAAGCAACCTAAGTGTCCATCGACAGATGAATGGATAAAGAAGACATGGCACATATATGCAATGGAATATTACTCAGCCATAAAAAAATGAAATTGAGTTTTTTGTAGTTAGGTGGATGGACCTAGAGTCTGTCATACAGAGTGAAATAAGTCAGAAAGAGAAAAACAAATTCCATATGCTAACACTTATATATATGGAATCTAACAAAAAGAAAAATAAATGGTTCTGATGAACCTAGAGGCAGGACAGGAATAAAGACGCAGATGTAGAGAATGGACTTGAGGACATGGGGTGGGGGAAGGGTAAGCTGGGACGAAGTGAGAGAGTGGCATGGACATATATACACTACCAAATGTAAAATAGATACCTAGTGGGAAGCAGCCACATGGCACAGGGAGATCAGCACGATGCTTTGTGTCCACCTAGAGGGGTAGGATAGGGAGGGTGGGAGGGAGATGCAAGAGGGAGGAGAAATGGGAATATATGTACAGCTGATTCACTTTGTTATAGCACAAACTAACACACCATTGTAAAGCAACTATACCACAATAAAGATGTTAAAAAAAAAGAATGAGGGTTAAGTGAAGATATTATCATCCAGGAAAAAATAAAGGAATAAGGAAATTCAAAAGGAAACATACAAGCAGAAAGTAAAATTTCAGAGTCTCACATTGAAATTTCACATGTATAAACAAAAAATGGTGGTAGAAAAAAGTGATAAATGGAAACTTTTGGTAAAGCTATTTAACTATGCTTTTACTTATTTAATAATTATAGAATTTTTCTAAGAAAGTCACCTATATGCAAGGGTAAGCCAGCAAATATCTCCAATGACTATCCATACAGGTAATTTTTTTCCTTTTCTGTTTGAGCTACTGAGCTATTTTAAAGAGTCTCCAATTCAACCTCCCACTTAACTCAGACAATAGACTAAAATCATCAAAGAAATGTCTAGTCCATTCTTATCGCTTTAGGTTAAGACTTTTTAAAATCTTAATTGATATCCTCAATCTAGTCAAAACTTTTGTTGGTTTGGGACTGGATTGACAGTTTTGGTAGTCAATTATCAGTTTATGCTTGTTTCTAGAGCATGACTATTCTTTGTTCCTGCAGCCTGGAAAGGCAGTAATGTAACAGAGAAGAACAAACCTGACTCCACATTGGATTTATTCTTTAGCTCTAAACTTTGTACTCTATTGCATGTGCCTAGTCATGCTGGCTCTGCACCTTTGTAAATAAAATGTTGTCTATATCCTGAAATATACATTACAGCCCTTTCTCAAGGCTCTGTCTCCCGGGCTTGACCTCCATTCCTATAGAGATAAATAGTTGCAGAACAGAAGATAACATTTATCTTGTTGGAGGTTTTCAGGAACTCTGTGACCAGATAGATGGGTAGCTGAAAGAACAAAGGATTATCACGTCCCCTCAGGGGTCTGGCAGGCACAAAGTAGTCTGCAACAACCAGCCACATTACCTCCCCTTTTAGTATAAAAGAAGCCTGAATTCTAAGTCTGGGTAAGATGGGTTTTGGGGACACTAGTCCAATATCTCCTCAGTCTGCTGACTTTCCTGAATAAAATTGCTATTACTTGCCTCAAAACCTCATCTCTTGATTTATTGGCCTGTCATGTGATGAGCAGCAGGTGTTTGTAACAATGAGACTCTTCTATCTTTCAGAAGTTTTTAGTTGAGCTCTTCATTCTTCAGCACCATGCAGCTTCAAAACACAAATGTCTTGATGTATAGACACACCACATATTTCATACCCATCCAGTTTTACCTCTGCAAGCCAGAGAGAATGCAAAATCTCTACTGATTTCCTTTTTCCTCAACAAAAGCCTTCTGTTAAAGAGCAAGCCTAGATTCTAAGTCTCCATCTGCACCCAGAATCAGGAAGTTCTGCCAAGGAAAGTGTGGCAAGGGCACCTTGCACAGGAATGCATGATTGAAGCCACAGCTTAATTATTTTCCTTCGTCATCCCTCCTTTTTGTGATTGATAGTTGTATTATTTTCTCTGAATCCTCTTCACTAGCCAAAAGTTGCAAGATAGAGGTTACTCCCAGGCCAGTGAGCTTTATATTCTGTGTAAAAGGCGGAAAGGGGTGAAAAAACTCCACTGCATTTAACTACAAAAAAAAAAGTTTATGTTTGGTTAAAAAGAAATGTTTTTCATCATATTAATGAAGAACCTCAGTCCATTCAACTCTCCTTCTAGGACTGTAATCTTTTTTGTTGAAGTTCTCCACCCACCCTAACTCTATCCCTCACCATGGATCTCTGTTTTTTAAACACCAGTGAACTTTATAAAATTTTTGCTCTAATTTTCAGAAGTTTTCTTTCTACCTAGCATTTTAACCCTCAGCATAGCCTTAGAATACAGTGAATGTCTTGTGGAGGAAAGGACCAGACCTTTGAGTACACTCGGTTCTCTAGTTTGTCACTTTAGCCCCATGTGACCACTAAAAAAATCTGTTGGTTTTGCTTTCCCCTAAAGAGATTCCACCTGGACCAGGTCATGCTTAATTTTTATTTTAAACCAGAAGAGGTAACTGTGTCCTCACTTTAGAATGAATCTCCCTTCTGTGGAGTGTTAGTCCAACTAGTTCTCAGCCTCATTTCTCTGTGATGCTTTTAAAATTTTTGTAATTAATAGTGATTTTTTCTAATTGTTTTCAGCAGGAACATTGGGCTGCCACATCCTACCATAAATAACCAGGAAGCAAAAGCACATTTAATTATTAATACTATTCTTTAGAATGTACAGGCACATTATGTATAGTCTTGTTTTTGAAATATCACAAATTAAACAGATGACAGATGAGCAGGTGAAATATACAAATCCCTAAAAAGCAAACAAGCAAAACCTATCAAATAATTTATCAATAAAGCAAAGCTGAGGTTATTGTTTCTTAGAGTAGAAGAAATCACTAGCTTAGAGTTTTAGTGCCTTTTTGAAAGTGGCAAGATAAAGGTAGGATATTTACAGTCTAGTATAAGGCCAATTTTTTAACTCGGGGTTTGATCAAGATTGGGAAATATTTTTTAGATGATGGTAGAATTGTACATAGAATGAAGTAAGGGGGTTTTGATGAAGTGTTTTGAAGAACTCTTGAAGCATTGTCTCTGAATTCCTTTGAACAATCTATTGATCTGGTAAGGATCCTTGATGAGGACTTGTTCTATTGTAAGATAAATGGATTTTCAGGGAGTTCCTAAAATAAATGATAACGTTATCTATAACCTCTAAATATAATTGTGTTTCCTGTAATAGTCATACCAATATCATATCAATAATTAATGAAGACAGTTGAATATTAAAGTCATATAAATAAAGGCATTCTCTTGGTCCTTAATGTTATTAAGATGTGCGGTTTTATTTCCTAAGAAAGAGAAACCAATGGTGACATTCCAAAGAATCATTTTTGTAGGATGATAACAAGAACTTAGGTATATGTCAATATGAAAGGGAACAATTATTTTCAAGAATTTTAAAATTACTTTCTATATTCACAATAAAGGGGAAAGAAACTGATAATACCAAAATGTTTAGAAGTGTTGAAAAATATTTTTTGTTATTTATTTTGCTTTGGAATCCTATTCCCTTGAGAAATTGCATTTGCCCTTGATTATTAAAGATATGCTAAATATAACTTTGTGCTTACTGGAGGCATTTTTCCCTCAGGGAGGGTATATGAAGAGTATCTTAGAATGACCACTGATCCTTCACCTCACCTTCAGATAGAATAGATTTGGCATCTCAAAATCATTTACAAGATCTTCCTTAGAACAATAACAGAACCAAAAAGCAACCACTGAGTTTACAGAATAGAATTTCTTGAGGAGGGAGGTGGAGAACCCGCTGGAAGAATGGGTTGCATGATTTTGGTGGTTTAATGAGTCTTCACACAGTCCTGGATGGATGTGGAACTGGAGGTAAAAGATTTTTTGTTTTTCCTTGATTTTAAAGTAAAACTTGTCAAAGCGTTGGATATGGATCTCAAAGGGAGAAAGGGATGCTTTTAAGGTTCCAAACAGTAGCTAATTCTAACTTAGACATCCTCTGGTTGGGAAACTCTCTAGAACATAGTTACAGTGGGAATGGATAGAACTGAACACAGAAAGCTGAAATCCTAAGACTCTTGACCATGTTTAATATTGAAGGAGTAAGATCATTTTCCCAGAGAGAGAAATTCCTGTAAGGTGTTCTGGTATCTGGAGGGAGAAAACTGAATCATAGCGGTTCAATAGCAGCAACTGATGCTTTAGTTCCAAATCAGAATTAAAACACCACAGGAACTATGTAAGACAAACTACACAGATATATAAAGAATATGTTAAGATTTCTGTTTTTTAAATTTTTATTTAAAAAATTATGAACCCATTTAGGTGTTAAACTTTTAGTAGACTAATTGACCTGGCAACCTTTCTCAAGTCTTATTTCATGTCAATTGTTGCATTTATAATGGAAGGTTTGAGAGAAGAGTCAGATTTCCACAAGGCAGAAGAGTTAAAGGAACTATCCTCATGGGTTTGGTGTACGACAGAATATTTCAAAGATATTTCCACAATTAAATGGATTTGCTACTTAATCATCCAGTTTTAACTGAACTAACCCAAGCACAATGGACAGATGGGTTAAACAAGATTTCTACATGATATGGGTTGATGGTAGTCCCAATGATTTAAGCATAGGAGGGCAACAGGATCACAGAAGATTTGACAGTTTTCTGTTCAGTGCTTTCTTTATCTGTCTCATTCTGAGCTAAAGCATTTGTGACATAACCGTATCTAACAAGTTGTTCAAAATAATTCAGAATTATCAGGAATACCAACTAAAGAGTAGATCTACCACATGCATTAATAGCCTTGCCCGAAGTGTATATTTTCCCTTGAGATATTAATTATTGATAATATTAAGCCATTATTATTAGGAAGACATCTTACCAACTCATACATATGAGAGTGCTTTCCTAGAAATATCATACATTACTATAAAAGTTCATATATATACCTTATACAACAACAAATATACACATAATATATTGGAGGTATCTAAAAGTGTGGATACCTATTCAGAATATTTAGACTCAATATAGAAAAGCATAAAATTTCTCATTTCCAGCCTCTAGGTTAGTGGTATAGACTAGATAAAGGGATCAGAGCCACAGCTGGCAGTATTATCTTTAATTTGCATGCTACTGGATTCAAAATGCTTTACATACACTATCCTTCCAATAATTGTTATTGATATCACTTCACTATCACCACCACGACCATTACTACCACTATCACCACGAACAAAACATGTATGGGATATTGTAAAATGTCTAAAGTAATACAGACAAATGACATACACAGGGTTTTAGACTAAGTCTCTCCAGCTTCGATCCTCATTATTTTCAACAACACCAGCCAGTGCCTTAACTATCCTGCCAAGACCCAGATGTCATCAGGAAATCCTTTAGGCACTGCTATGATGGTGAGAGGAAGTAAGTCTATTACAATTAACTTGATTTACTCTCTGGCCGTTTTTACTAGCATAATTCTCTTTGATATTAGATTGTAATTTTCACATTACTAATGTTGAAATCAAGGGTACTGTTTCTGATAGTGTATAGCAACTTAATTCTTTCCAAGTCCTACTCCTCCTCTATACACTAGAAACAATTTCCTTGCAAAAATTAAATGAATGGATAGAAAAAGCGTTTGCTACACACACATTTCTCAGTATTTAGAAATTGAAAACCTAAAGATATTGATAAGAAAATGAATATTGCATACATCTCTAATGAGGTTTTCTAAGAAATATAATCTCAGAAAACAATTCCATTGAAGGTGCTTAATTTTATCATGAAATAAACCAAAACTTAATAATGCATTATTAAGTAAACTACCCTGTACTTCTCTTCTTTATATGGTACTTATATTACATATTCTGACTGCCACTCATAAAGTAATTACACGTATTTTCTCTTCTATCTCTACTGACAGAAGTTTTCAGTTAAATTCAATTGGACAATAAAGCAAAAAATATATATATATATATATATACATATAAATATATATATACATATATATATATATATGTGGCAAATGTTTGAAAATATCCTCTAAGTTTAAATACTCAATTTAGAAAAGCATAAAATTTCTCATTTCTATGCAAACATTTTCAGGCTGCAAATGGATATTAAAGCTGCTTATTCTAGAAATATTCAACAAAGGTCAAAAAATATTGGCAGTTTTCAAAAATAAGAAATGGATGTAAATCTTTGAAGCACGTTGTTACAAAGTCATTAAAACTAACAAAACAGGTGACTACATCATCCTGAAATTCAGTTCATTTGCTAATCTTCGATAAAATGTTTTTTATATAAACCTTTACGTTCTCTTTAAAACTAATATCAGAGAAACTATCTGCTTTTACTAGATTATATATTAAAATGGGAGACGTAGAAAATCAGTAAATGAGGTTATATTACTAATTAGCATACTGTCTCCACCACCTATAATACACTACAAAAAATGTGGCTTCCATTTTATCACATAGATGAAACAGTTATCTTTCAGGGTTTGAAATTTCTGTGATCTTTATGCTTAATAAGCTCAGTAAAAGGCATTCAAATTACATCACTTTTGTCTTAGAAGTTAAATTGGGAAATATTGCATTCTCTGAGATGATAAACTCCGCAGAAGATAAATTATCATGAGAAATAGTTTTAATTGATTTACCATAATAAAAGTTATGTGACTTTGAAGTGCAAATGACACATTAAAATGAATCTACAGTATGTTGATAATAAAGTAGCTTCTTTGTTAATGGAATTACTCACACTGCAGACGCTTTCAGGAGTGATGTCTTCTACTGTTAATCAAGAGACATCAATGTGAAATGAATACACTGTTTATTTAAATCCCAGCCCACCTTTCTCACTTATTGCTTCAGAGTAGCTCAATACTGACGTCCGAATGTTGGAGATTCTGGTTATCATATAGAGTCAATAGTATTTTAGCTGTCCCATTTCTGCTTTTTCCTGAACATCTTAATGCATGCACAATGTCTCCCTGTGTATGTAAATCAGAAAGACTATCAGAGCAGAAGCATGAGGCAAAGTCCAAGATGAAGTTCATGTTTAGATGCTTATATACATGTAAACTAATAAAATTTTTTTCTCACACATAAACCTTTACAACATATGTTCCCAAAGTTTCTGAACAATAAGATTCAAAGGAAGTTTGTGAATGTTTTAGAGGTTTCTTTATTTCTTTGTTGTGTTTTTTTTAAGACAGGAATAAAACATTTCAAATTTGCCTGATAGTTCAATAAAACAAGGTAAAGTAACTGCATTTCATAATCTGTGACTCTTCTTCAATTATCTTCTACAAAAAATCCATTTTTCACTGAACTGTAGGAATAGTTTGAACCCTATTGTTTGCTTATTTGCCAATCACTGTATTAATCATAGAATTTATCAGTTATCAGTCTATGATTCTACTTAATCAGCAGCAGTCTCTACAAGTAAAATTTAGTACCCTTGACCTCTGATTTGTAACTGAAGAGTAAATTAAAGTACCCTGTCATTCTCATCTTCAAAGGACTGTGAAGTGGTTTGGCTGGGGAGGTGTGGAAAGAGATGAGACAAAAATGCAGGACTACAATACATTATGGTTGTTTCAGTGCTGGGCTTACCGAGTGTTACTGGAACAACATAGAATACACAAGATTAAACATCAGTTTATTAGCTCCAGGAAATTCTGAAGAACATTATACAGTGATATAAAAGGGATTAATATCAATAGGAATCATAAATATGAGAGCCATAAAATTTAAAAAGATACATTATATACCTACCTCTGACATTCACATTCCTATGTCTCAGTAATTAGCACAACCTTTCTTATTTACTAAATTCTTTAGACTAAATTTAACATAAGGTGTTCACTTACCCTATTTTACATATATTAGTAATGAATTATATGATTCTATGTTTAAAGACTTAATGGCAAGCAGGAGAAAAATACAAATTTTGCAAGTAACATTGTTATTTGAACAATAATTTAACATACTACGTGAACAGATTTTAAGAGAAATAAGCCAGATGAAAGTAGTAATGTTTACATAATTGTAAAATAGCTATAAAGAAAAAAAAATTTTTAAATATGTTGTTTTAAATGTGATATGTAAAACAAAGTAAAAATAATTTTAGGAGATTTATTTTTAAACCAAATAATATGACTTTTAGTAATAGTATTTGACTAAAACTGGAATACTCTTCAAATGCAGGAAAAAGCAAATATTTGGTATTTCAATTTAGAAGAAATTGTTTCTATGAGTATTGTTGTTTGATTTTTTAAAAATTCTGTTAATCTAAATTGTTGATAATTCTATCATCTTGATAGAATTTATTCTTTGAAAACTTATTCTTTAATCCCAGAAAATACTGAGCTGTGGTTAAAAACATACAGGCAAACATCAGAAATTTTCCAGAGTGCATTCGTTTACCAATTTGCAACACTTGTGCATTCTTTACCCTTTCAATCTGGAAAGCTTCTGATTTTTTACTGGCTGTTTAAACAAAAATAGATGTTATCTCTTTAAAATTTTGCCAGGAAGCTGTCACTTTCCCATTTACTCAAGCGATGTTGTGACAGAATGTGTCAGCTTCTTACAAAAATGAAGAGATATAGACCTGTATTTACTTTAGCTGAAAAATAAGTAGTCATCAATTCAGAGAAAAATGTTTTCCCATCTGAAAAGATGAAGTAAATAAGAGTGGTTGAGAGAAGTATTTCCTAATACTTAAAAGGCAGATGTTAACCAAACATACAACACTGATTCATTTTTGGTTATCATCTTGGAATGGATAATCTCATGGTATGTAGGAGCTGGTACTTCACCATGTGTCTTTTGCAGTATGTGATTTTGTTTTAAAAATGATAAATGTGTTTGCAGTTAACTTTCCTACATTCTCTTCTATGCCAGCTAAAAGCTTTGGAAATTTCAATGAAGATAAGAAAAAAAATCATCTTTAAGAAACTGCTTTTAGAATCATGTTAGATTCAAAACAAACGTAATTGGCAGAGATTGGCCCAGAACTCTGTACTTCCTTAGGGTACTTGAATTGATAGTAATGCTCTTACCAGATATTGAACATTAAATATACATTTCAATATATATATTTTTCATTAAAATATTCTTTTATTTTTGTTTAAAATTTCATAGGATAAAGTTTCATTAAATATAGTACTGAATGCACTGAAATTAACAAAATTGACACTGAACAGGAGATATGTAGTGATATAAACTTTTACTCAAAAGTGATTAGAGTAGTGCAATTAAATCAAAAGCAACAATCTTTAATAGAACAGAGGAAACAACCTAGCCTACCAGAAAAAAGTAAAGTTAGGCACTTTAGAATATAACTGTCTCTGGCTAGACGTTTGACTCCTGTAGATTACTTAACTACAAGATATTTAAATTCTTTGATTCTGTTTTCCAATCTGCTAAAGGAGAAAAATGAAACCTATTTAATAGAATTTGTGTGAGAATTCTGTAAATCTAAAAATATCTTAAATCTTGTTTACTTTTAATATATAAAAATGTTGTTTACCTGAAATTCAGATTTAACAGGTCATCCTGTATTATATTTGGCAGTCCTATCCTTCCACAGTCTTTTCAATTATCGTTATATAAATGTTTGATAAAACCATCATTTATTGGGAATACGACTATAACCCTGTATTCACAGATGAGCCTTATATTTGCAATGATTATTGCAAATATATTTTGTCTGCAATATTCTGTTTTCTTTGAAACTGTATTTTGGGTAGATTTTAAAGCTAATTTACAGCAAAACTTTCCTTAATAGCCTAAATCTTCTCAGTTCCTTCATATGCCTCAAGTAGTCCATCATATTTCTTTCTTAGCGATGAGCCCCCTTTACCATTTTTGATGCACAGCATACAGTATAGATACTTCCTTCATTATCACCTTGGCAGTTATTCTGCCACTTTCTTGAAATAGATCCTCTTTTTACTGTTTTTCCTGATTTACTTCCTCATTTGGGGGGAGCACTTCTTCCAGTAGCTTTCTAATTTAGGGTGCATAGGAAGGACATTTTTCTGAGATCTTAAATGTCTGAAAATGGTATTTAGCTAACCTTACATTTAATAAAGCGATCACCTTGCTATGTAACTACAGGCTTGAAATATTTTCTCTATCAACTATAGGCCTTCTTCCATAGTTAGGGACCAGAGAAGAATGCATTCCTGCAAGACAAAACTTCACTGAGTGAGATTTTTGAGTTTGTTGTTGTTTTTTATTTGTTTTTTAAGTAAATACATTTCCAGTCTCTGCAGAGCTTGGGCAGCAGGAAGATAAATGCTCACTCTTTGAGGTATAAGAAGACAGACCAAGAAGACAAGTAGCTAGGAATTTATGAGGCATTGCATAGAAACAAACAGACAAAAGAAAGGGAAAGCCCCAAAGATGTATATAAACTGTACCCAAGTACTTGGCTGAACACCACACTCTGCAGGTACACAGGAAAATTCTAAAGTGCCAGGATGAAAATACAATAGACTAAAACAAGCAGAAGGCAAGAACTGAGCAGATATCACCTACAATATACTGTGGAAGAAAAATAGAGTCTACAGTTTGAGTCTAGGAAGTCAAAGCCTGCCAGAACAAAAAGTTGAGAATCCTTTGAAAAGGGTAGCAGCCTCTGAGTCACTATTACACTTTATCTATATTGTCCACTCTACCACCAATATTTTACAGTGATCCAAAGAAATGGAAGCAAGACCTGTATTCAGGGTAAAAAGCAGTCTACAGAAACTGATTCCAAGTCAGTCATCACAGATATTGGACATAACAAATCAAGACTTCAAAACAGCTTTTACAAGAATATTCAAATAATTTAAGGGGAAAAAAAGGCCATAGTGAGGGGAGATACAAAGGATCTAAACAGAGATATAGAAACTATAAAAATTGGAAATGCTAAAGTTGATCAGTTCAATAACTGAAATAAAATACTTATTAGATTGTTTCAACAGAGATTGGAAACAATAGAAGGAATTAGTATTTTAAGATAGATCAAAAGAATTTTTTTAACCTGGAGAACAGAGAGAAAAGATTTAAGGATACTAAAATGAATTTGAGAAACCCATGTGAAAATATCAGGTAATTAAAGAAAAAAACAAAAAGCAAGTGAACTTTGAATCTCAGAATGAAATAAGACAGAAAAGAAGAGAGAAAAAAATTGAAAAAATAAGGACAAAAATTTTCCTAAATAATTAAACCCTAAACAGAATAAAAACAAAGAAAACCACTCCTGGGTACAGCTGAAAACCAATGATAGGAACATCTTAAAAGCAGCTAGAGATAAACACTTCATATATGGAGGAAAACACTTTACATACAGGAGAAAACAATATGATTAATGGTTGATTCTTTTTTTTTTTAATGGCTGATTCTTATTACAAACAATTATAACATGATATCCTATATACTGAAAGAAAAATATATAAAATCTGCCAAAAAACTTCTTTATCCAGCACATTTATTTTTTAAAATAATGAAAATGATATAAAGACATATTCATATAAACAAAAAGCTGAAAGAATTAATCATTAGCAGACCTACAGTCTCCTAGAGTGTTATAGGAATTGCTAAAGTAAGTTCTCCAAGCTGACGAAAATGACCCTAGATGGCAAGATGAATGTGAATAAAAAGGACTTAAATGTTGGAAATGGTATGTGAGAAAACACAAACATACTTTTGTCTTTTCCTTAAAACCACATTATTGTTTAAAGCAAAAATTATAGCAGTATATTGTTATGCCTATAACATTTATGAAGATATTAGCAACAGAATAAGGCTATAAATGGAAATATATCATTGCAAGCACATTTCCAACATTTTAGCAGAAGTAATTCAAAATTAAATGTAAGGAAATTGCAACAAATTAAAAAAGCATATTTTAATCCCCAAAACAATCACAAAAATATCTTTTCTATACAAGAAAAGTAGAGTATACAGTTTGAGTAGGAAGTCAAAGCCTGCCAGAACAAAAAAACTGAGAATCCTTTGAAAAGGATAACAGAATCTGAGTCACATTCTATCAACTAGAATGCCGATAAGGAATTTAAAAAGTGTGTTATATTTTTTGATTAACACAAAATAAAGAAAGAAGAAACAGAGCAGCAATAAAAAAAAAAAACTGAAGGCAAAAGGGAAAACAAATATCAAAATGTCAGACATAAATACAACACTATCTTTGATTGCATTAAATGTAAATGGACTAGACATTCCATTCAAAATGCTGAGATGAGGTTTAAAATAAACAAGAACATAATACGCTGTCTACAAGATACACACTTCTTAAGTGTGTATACATATTTAAGTAAGTTGAATGTAAAAAGGGGGAAAATACCAAACAAAGAAAAAAAGCATAAAAACTGTGGACTGGTTAAATAAATATCAAAAAAATAAATCTTAAATACAAAGAATATTATTAGAGGCAGAACACTTAATCATGATACAATTTCTACATATCCCAAAGATATGATAATTATAAATATAGATATACCTTACATCTGAGCTTTAAAATACGTAAAAAAATACTGATGGAAATTGAGGGAGACATATAATTAGAGTTGGAAATTTTAACATATTTGGCTCAGTAGTTATTAGAAAAACTATGCCAAAAAATTCTACAGGAATATACAATACATCTTCACCTAATTGCCACATAAATATGTAATTTATGTATATATATATATCATGCAGATATACATTATTTTAAAGTGCAAATGGGATATTAATCAATATAGATCATATTTTAGTCCATCAATAAGTTTTAATAAATTTTAAAAGATAGAAATAATGTGGAATATGTTCTTTGAGCAAAGCATAATTAATTTTGAGATCAGAAACAATTTGAAAAGGGCTCTAAATATTTACAAATTAATCAAGACCTTCTAAACAACTCATGAGTCAAATAAAAAAGGTCAAGGAAAATTAGACAAAATCTTGAATGGTATAAAAACCCAGAACATTTCAAAATTTGTGGTATTAAGCTGAAGAAATTCTTAGAGAGTAATTTACAACCTTAAATGTTTTTATTAGAAAGAAAATAGTCTAAAACCACAAATCTATGCTTACACCTCAGGAGTCTAGAAAAAGAAGAGCAATTTAAGACTAAAGTAAGTATGGGGAAAGAAAAATATAAACAGTGGAAATCAATTAAATAGAAAAGCGATCAGCAATAAAAAGCAATAAAGAGATAAGCAGTAAAGAGAATTAATAAAACCCAAAGCTGTTTATTTGAAAATATCAACAAAATTAAAACACCTTTGGCTACACAGACCAATAAATGAGAGAGAGAGAAGGCCTTGCTATTCACAAACTACCCAATTTGTGGCATTTTATTATAGCAGCCCAAACAAACTAAGAGAGTCAACACTGCAGAAGCTATTCATTTTTAAATGAGTTCTGTGTTATTAAATATAAGAAACGGTGGCATAGAATGATGCTTCCCAGCTAGTTTTGGGATTGACGCTAAAGGGTCAAACACATTTTCACAGCACTCACAAAAACTCTTTCAGCTTAGTTCCAGCCAGCTGTTTAATGAGGACAGCTATAAACTTCAGACTACATAAATGTGGTGCATTAGCCTTCTTCAGTATCTTAGTATATTCATGTCCTCCATAAATCTTCTGTTCCAAGCTGTTCAAATTACCTTCCAAAGAGAAAATATGAGTTGTCCAGCTTAGAACAGTTCATGGATAATGATGACTCTTGTAAAATGAGTGTTTGATTGTGTAGTGAAAGAATATAGAGAGATTTTGAGATGAAGTCAAATGTAAAGCCACTCAGTGGAGAATAAACATTTCATAATGTCATCATATTGCTACATTGAAAGTAAACGATTTGGAAACAATGTTAACTGGATCTTTTCATTTTTTCTACATCTATTCAGCAAATTTTTTCAGGTGTTCTGAACTGACAGTCTGGGAAACCTCCCAAAGATTATTTAGGAGAAAGAGTGAAGATAAAGGAAACCCAAACATACAGGTTCTAATACCCCATTCAAACTTCAAATATAGGAAAGTTTTTTAATACAGTAAATTGAAATGTATTATAAAATTACTTCTAAATATGGGTTCTGGGTCCAAAAAATTGAAAAATATTGTTACTTATCCTCAAGAAAATATTTTCTGAAGTTCTAATTTTTGTATATCTAAATATTAGTTCTAATTTTTGTATATCTAAATCTTATTATCTCCCAATTTTGTTGATACCAATGTACAAAAAATCAAATAGCTTATTAGATGTTTATAAAGTCTTCCTTTCTAGTTTTCACATCTTTGCAGTTTGATTTGTTTTTTTTTTAAAGCAGGATTTCTGAAGGCGGTTTTTGTAATTGCTTTTTCTACTGTGCTTTATCATTCAACTTTATGCCCTGTCGCCTAGTCCTCTTAATTTAAGTACTTCACTACATTTTATAAATCTCCATTGATTTGAATGTAATGAATATATTTAGAACACTTTATTGGATTGAAGAATAGAAGTATCAGTTAATCTCAAACCAGTCAAAGGAGAGATATAATCATAAGCAAATATTAAAATAAATATATTCAAATGAAGAAATTACAATCTATTTTAACATGCTGTGGAAATATAAAAGGCTTATTTTTGAGTAGTAGAATGCTAGCATCCATTATCTTACAAGTTTTACATTGTTCTACTTTACTCTCAGTACGTTTGTATTAAGCAATTATGAGGCGTGTGTCTGGAGTTTCTGTAAAAATCAGCAAAACTAAATTTCCAAGAGCATCAGAAAGACCAATTGTGCATCTGCTTTTAATAAATACTGACCTTACCTCTGAGGGTAATCTATGTCTTAAAATTTTCCTGAATATATATTTATGTACATACATTCATGAAAACACGATTATATTTTATTCAAATTAAATAAAATAATTATCAACAGTTGTCATTATGCAATTTTCCATCAGAGAAAAAGGGTGTTCATAGAAAGGTATTTAATAATCAAAGTGGTTACTACATTTTCAAATGAGTAGAAAGTGAGGCATGGTAGACTAAGTTAAAGGAATAAGTAAATGTTTAAGCAAGTAGAAAAAAAATGCCTTGATGCTTGGCTTAAAATCTAAGACTGCGATTATAAGAGCAAGCTAGTTCAAAGATTCAAATAGCTATGTCATATAAATGAGTTGTACTGTGTCAAGCTCACAGGATTTAAGCTGCAGTTCATTCCCTTTATCACACATAGATGTGCTCTTAGTCTACCATCCTATCCATTACACTCCCCTGCCTTTTAAGCAATTCAAGTTCAGCAATATACTTAGAACAGACAGATCTCAGATACAGAGAGCTCATGCCCTAGACTCACAAATCACAATACCCAAGGATAATTTGTAAATATAAACTCTTGAAATTGAATGCATTTTAGGTTAGGGGTAATCTATTAGAATTATACAAATAATCTAAGTGCTTGTGAAAACATATGGTTGTATGCCAACCTCACAGAGGTTCCAATTTGCTCTCTAGGTCACCCCAAAGAAATTCTCCCTATGGAATTTTGCCTTTAGAGAGACAAAGTGAATTGATTCTGTTGAAATATTCATTAAATTAAAAGGCTTCATTTACTATTCTAAAAGCAATTAATCAGTTCTTCTCATTCTGCATAGTACAGTATTAGCTACCACTCCACAAAAGGGCATTACTGCTCTAGGGAAAATGCAATGTATTGAAAAAAAAATTGATAGGATCTGTTAAGAAAGTTAGTTACAGACATAAAATCTTAAATTTTTATGGAAATATAGAAAACTTCGCAACAGCCTGATTAATAAAATTGCCTACAGATAGCAATTGAAAATAAATAAGAAAAAGAAAACATGACTTTTATGGAGACCATTGAAGAGTTTAAGATTTATTAGATATAATATAAATCGAAGCATAAGAAAAAGCAACTTCATAACAAATAAGAGTAAATATTTACTTTGATCAAGAAAGTTCCCCCAAATATTTGTAGCAATGATAACAGTAAGTACTCTTGATCATGAGGAAATGCCTATTTCTGTAAAATTTCTTTACGTTCACATATTCATAATCATTCTGGTAGCAATGTGTGGAGCCCATCAACCTTAGGTTGCCAGCTGAATACAGCCTAGGTCAATAGTCAATGATGTTGTAAACCGAAGATATATTCCTTTGACAGCATTTCAGTGCAATATATGTAAATATTGTATGATATATAATGAAAAATTAATGCACTTTTGCTAACTTAAGAAGAAACTCTCAATACAAAATTATAATTTTTAAATTTTCAATAAAGAAAAGATGTATCTATGGAAATATGTAAAAATTTATATATATATATATATTTATATTTATTTATAAAATAGAACTGGGCCAAAGGAAAGCAAAAATGATACAAAAGAGTCTTATCTTAAAATATGTGAATCTAACTTAATTATCTTTGATCTTATAATAAAGAAAAGTTTACTAAAATTACTTTTAAGAAGAATGTCCAGATGCTACAGTTACAGAATAACTCCTACCACAAAGAATAGCTGAACAAGTGATTCACCAGCCAGTGTGCTGTCCTCTATGATCTTTTTTTTTTTTTTTTGCAAATATCCAAAGGGTACTTATCCTACCTTAAAACCTGCAAACATGTCTTGCACATCTAAGCAATTTCTTTGAGGTAGATGAATAATGATGTTAAATGAACACCAGTAAATTTCATACATTTAGAAATTTTGAAGCCTCTACAATAAGTTTACTTCCAAAAAGATTTACAAAACATTAGTTAACATAGAATTACAAAGGAAAATTTAAGATGATGAAAGAACTGACTTTAAAAAGTAAATTAAAATAGACATTTCAAGATGAAATCAGTGTCTGTCTATTAAGAGCTTTCTAAATCAGATGAAATAGTGGGTGTGTAGCTACATGTTGAGAGGCAGTGGCCCAGAGTGGACCCTCCAGAATGCCTTCATGGAAATCCAAGTTCTATCATGTGCCAGCAGCATAATCCTGGGTGTTTTACTAAACTCTCAGGATCTCAGTTTTCACAGCTGTGTAATGGGGATAATAATAGCATTTCTCTTGTGAGAATGAAAAGGGGTGTCTTTAATGTGCTGAGCACAGTGCTTGACATGCAAGAAGCACAAACCAGTGTTAACTTTTTATCGCTCATATTATTGCTTAAGTTTTTAAAAATACTATGTGAGATATTAAAATAGAAATAAGCACAAGATAGCTTTATAATACTGTCTGTATAGGCAAAAATATGTAGACCATGTTTAGAAAAATCTATAACGGAAGAATGAAACTGTTTTCCAACACAAAGATTTTGTACCCAGCTCTCAATTATAATAGCCAAAAGAGTCAAGACAAGACTCGCTAAATGAACTATCATCAATTAAATGCTGACCTAGCTCTAATTATCTAGGTGGGATCATGTTCACTATCCTACTTCAACTTTATTAACCTATGACATGGGCATTATGGTTCCCACCTTGCAGAAAACTGAGGCTTAAATTGCTTAGGAGACTTGTTGAAGATCATAAATTTAGAAGTAGCAAGCCTAGGATTAATAGAGAAATTTATATCATCTACATCACAATAATTCCAGCTATTCCTCAGGGTAACAGAATGTCACAAGTACTTAGGGAATCCTTTGAAATATGTAGTTATAACTCTTTATTAGAATATTACAAATTCCATGTTCTCTCCCAGTTTTTGCACATGTATTTTCCATTGCCTGAAATATTACTCTGCTCCCAGCAGGGCTGCTGAGACTGGAATGAGGCAAGTAAAGCACTTGCCCAGATACAAATCTTAATGGAATTCCAAAAAAAAACTTCAGACTAATAATATTTTAATGAGATCTTTTCAAAAATCAAAATTAATGCAAAAATCTGTGATAAAACATATCAAAATTTTAGAGACAGGATAAACTGGTCCATATAGGAGCTTGAGGAAAAAGGGAAAAATCAGTCATATGGTATAATTTCTGTCCTTTCAGCAGGTCTCAGCTTAAACATTACTTACAGTCAGAAACATTATCAGACTGTACTTCCAAGCTTTCATTGCATCCTATGCTTACCTCTCCAACAGAACTTATCCACTCTGTGATAATGTATTAGTTGTCTATTGGTGCATAACAAAAACACTTCAAATTTCAGCGTCTTAAAACAGCAAACTTTTATCATCTCACCGTCACTATGGGTCAGGAATTTAGGAGTAGTCTACTTAAGTTTTGGCTCAAAGCAGCTGAGGCTGGAGGATCTGCTTCCAAAATGGCTTACATAGCTATTGGCAGAAGGCTTCAGGTCCTTGCTACATGGATCTCTTGAGTTGCTTGAACGTTCTCTTGGCATAGCCATTATCTTCCCTAGAGCAGCAAACACAGAAAGAAAGCAAGAATGAAGCTGCTGGGCCTTTTATCATCAACTCTCCAAAGTCTCATACCATCACTTCTACAGTTGACCCTTGAACAACAGGAATTTGAACTGCACAGATCCACCTATGTGCAGAACTTTTTTATGTTTTGTTTTGTTTTGTTTTAATTGAAGGTTTACAATGTTGTGTTAGTTTCTGGTGTACAACAAAGTGATTCAGATATAGATAGATAGATAGATAGGTAGGTAGATAGGTAGATAGATAGATTTTAATATTCTTCTCCATTATGGTTTACCACAGAATATTGAATATAATTCCCTGTGCTATACAGTAGGACTTTGTTGTTTATCCATTCTATACATAATAGTTTATATCTGCTAGTCCCAAACTCCCAATCCAACTCTCCCTGGCAACCACAAGTCTGGTCTCTATGTCTATGAGTCTGTTTCTGTCTCATAGATAAATTCATTTGTGTCATAGTTTAGCTTCCACATATAAGTGATATCATATGGTATTTGTCTCTCATTCTGACTTACTTTGCCCTACAGAGTACAGGACTACACAATCTAAGGTTGGTTGAATCCACAGATGTGCTACAACACACTTGGAGGGCCAAACTGTGAAGTTATACACAGATTTTCAATTGTGCAGAGGATCGGAGGACCTAACCCCCACATTATTCAAAGGTCAATTGTACTTTATTTTATTGTTTGGAAATGAGTACTAATGTAGTCCAAACTCAAGTGGAAGAGAATTTGGCTTTACCTCTTCTCACTACAAAGAGTTACCTGTTACTTGGTTATCTCTGATGCTAGAGTATAAATTCTGTGAAAAGAGAGACCATGGCTGAATTGTGTGCAACTTGATCTCCTGGTCACTACACTGTGCTGACATATACTGGGTACTCAATAAATAATGTTTTAATCATTAATGGAATTTATGAAAACACCCCATCAATGATAACATGTAAAATAATTTGATAAAAGAGCCACAAAATTATTAATAAAATGACTTGAGAATGGTGAAGCTTCCTAAGAAGAATAAATACTATCATCTTAGATAAACGATAATAGGAATATGACAAAAGTTTTGAAATCATAAGTGAAAGAGATAGCTAAAAAAATATAAACTCTCACCAAATTTGAATATTGAAAAAAATTCTTAGGCTTAAAAGATAATTTGAAGGAGGAAAAGTCAACTGAAATACTGTTATTTTCCAATGTGAGTTTCAACCCAAACTTCAAGGAAAAATCTGATTCGACTGGAATTAAAATTCTTCAATGATGTGACTGAGAACTCTGTTTATATCTATAATTATATATATGATACATATAATATTTATATTATATATGTGTATATATATATCATATATATGTATATGCCTGGTACTTAAGTCATGCTTTTTCTATTGTATCATGTTGTTATATAATAGAATTAAAAAATAGAGACCCAAGAAGATTTTCCAAATTTACGAAAACACACTTGCTGAGATGGAAAATTAGATTTTATTTTTCCTTTTTCTTAAGTTTTTATGATTTTTGAATATTCAGTGTTTGCAAACTTATGGATAGTTTGTTGGAATAGTTTGGTTGTGCTATTTTTTAAATCTTTATTTCATAATGTATATTTACTCAATGTTGACAATTTAAGTTTTTTAAGTTGTGATAGAAAATGCTATTGATTCATACAGTTTTCACATTTGAAGACATTACTATGCAGATTATTTGAATTTGGGATAGCATTTAATTAATAATTGAATCTGTGCCCCCAAGTAAATGATTTTCTATTATAGATCAACGTTTCTCAAAGAATGGTCTGTGGACTTCCTGGTACCCCTGAGAGGGGGAGGAGGACACATATGAGACCATTTCAGGCAGTCTTGGAGGACAAAACTGTTTTCATAATAATATTATAATGTTATTTGCCTTTTCACCATGTTCATATTTGTGCAGATGATGCTAAAACAATGGTGGATTCAATTGCTGGCTCCTTGGTATGAATCAAGGTAATGATACCAAACTCTAATAGTACTTACTATTTTCTTCACTGCCACAAACTTGCAGGAAAGAAAAATCCAGTTGTACCTAATAATTTCTTAATAGAGTAGTAAATATTCTTAATTTTATTAAATCCTCTTGAATTACATCTTTCTAATATTCTGTGTGATAAAATGAGAAGTATCCTTAAAATACTTTTGCTGCATTCCAAAGTATGATTATTGTTTTGAGGAAAAAAGTAGCTGTTTAATTGTTTGAGTTATTAGCCTAACTAGACACTTTTATTATAGAACACTATTGTTAATTGAAAGAGGAACTGAGAAGGAATCTATAGGTATTCAGACTTGGGTATTTAATAGTTTTTTGACAATGAACAAAAAGAGTCTGCTATTCATGGAAAACAAATGATAGTATTTATTGCCTATGAAAAAGTTCAAGTTTTTAAGTGAAAATAGAAATTTGAGAAACTTGTACCTGTCATCTAGAGCTTAACAGATTCAGAACAGTGATGAGATTACTGTTGTTATTAATAAATAGTATTTCTCTACATTATATTATAAGATGTTTCAACATTTGGAAATGTTGAATGTTCCAAATGTTTCAACATTTGGAAGGTATGCATAACTCTATAAACCAATATTTTCCAAAACACCAATGCATAGTTTACAAATTATGCTTGAGCAAATATCTGTTCAAAGTACAAAACAGACCCATAGACTTCAATGTAAGTATATAAAGTTCATTAATATGGTTTCAGATTCCAGATCACAACCAACTTTTAATAAATTACCATTTATGAGTTTGGTGCAGTGTCAAAGAAGAATACCTACAATTTTCAGAAAAGACAATTAAAATAAGTCACCTTTCCCCATATATATATATCATGTTGCTTGAAATTAAACAAGTTGGGGAGAGCTTCCAGGAAGATGGCAGAAGAGTAAGACACGGAGATCACCTTCCTCCCCACAGATACACCAGAAATACATCTACACGTGGAACAACTCATAAAGAACACCTATTGAACACTGGCAGAAGAACTCAGACCTCCCAAAAAGCAAGAACCCCCCCCCCCCCGTACCTGGGTAGGGCAAAAGAAAAAATAATAAACAGAGACAAAAGGATAAGGATGGGACCTGCACAGTGGGAGGGAGCTGTGAAGGAGGAAATGTTTCCACACACTAGGAAGCCCCTTCGTGGGTGGAGACTGCGGGTGGCGGAGGGGGAAATCTTCGGAGCCACCGCAGAGGAGAGCACAGCAACAGCGGTGCGGAGGGCAAAGCGGAGAGCAAAGCGGAGAGATTCCCGCACAGAGGATTGATGCCGACCAGCACTCACCAGCTTGAGAGGCTTGTCTGCTCATCCGCCGGGGCGGGCGGGGCTGGGAGTTGAGGCTCCAGTTTCCATCGGAGCGCCAGGAGAGGACCGGGGTTGGCGGCGTGAACACAGCCTGCAGGGGGTTAGTGCACCACGGCCAGCCGGGAGGGAGTCCGGGGAAAAGTCTGGACCTGCCGAAGAGGCAAGAGACTTCTTCTTCCCTCTTTGTTTCCTGGTGTGCGAGGAGAGGGGATTAAGAGTGCTGCTTAAAGGCGCTCCAGAGGCGGGCGTGAGCCGCGGCTAAAAGCGCAGACCACAGAGACGGGCATGAGACGCTAAGGCTGCTGCTGCCGCCATGAAAAAGTCTGTGTGCGAGCACAGGTCACTCTCCACACCCCCGTTCCAGGGAGCCTGTGCAGCCCGCCACTGCCAGGGTCCCGGGATCCAGGGACAACTCCCCGGGGAGAACGCACGGGCGCACCTCAGGCTGGTGCAACGTCACACTGGCCTCTGCCGCCACAGGCTCGCCCTGCACTCCGTGCCCCTCCCTCCCCCCCGGCCTGAGTGAGCCAGAGCCCCCGAATCAGCGGCTCATTTAACCCCGTACTGTCTGAGCGAAGAACAGACGCCCTCAGGCGACCTACATGCAGAGGCGGGGCCAAATCCAAAGCTGAGCCCCGGGGAGCTGTGCGAACAAAGAAGAGAAAGGGAAATCTCTCCCAGCAGCCTCAGAAGCAGCGGATTAAAGCTCCACAATCAACTAGACATACCCTGCATCTGTGGAATACATGAATAGACAACGAATCATCCCAAATTGAGGAGGTGGATTTTGAGAGCAAGATTTATGATTTTTTCCCCTTTTCCTCTTTTTGCGAGTGTGTATGTGTATGATTCTGTGTGAGATTTTGTCTGTATAGCTTTGCTTCCACCATTTGTCCTAGAGTTCTGTCTGTTTTTTGTATGTGTTTCTTTGTTTTTTTAATTTTTTTCTTTTTTTATAATTATTTTTTATTTTAATAACTTTATTATATTTTAACTTACTTTATTTTATTTTACTTTATCTTCTTTCTTTCTATTTTTCCTTCCTTCCCTCCTTCCTTCCTTCCTTCCTTCTTTCCTCCCACCCTCCCTCCCTCCCTCCCTTCTTTCTTTCTTTCTTTTTTTCTTTCTTTCTTTCTACTTCTACTAATTCTTTCTTTATACTTTTTCTCCCTTTTATTCTGAGCCATGTGGATGAAATGTTCTTGGTGCTGCAGCCAGGAGTCAGTACTGTGCCTTTGAGGTAGGAGAGGCAACTTCAGGACACTGGTCCACAAGAGACATCCCAGCTCCACATAATATCAAACAGCGAAAATCTCCCAGAGATCTCCATCTCAACACCAGCACCCAGCTTCACTCAACGACCACCAAGCTACAGTGCTGGACATCCTATGCCAAACAACTAGCAAGACAGGAACACAACCCCACCCATTAGCAGAGAGGCTGCCTAAAATCATAGTAAGTCCACAGATACCACAAAACACACCACAAGACATGGACCTGCCCACCAGAAATACAAGATCCAGCCTCATCCTCATCCACCAGAACACAGGCACTAGTCCCCTCCACCAGGAAACCTACACAACCCACTGAACCAACCTTAGCCACTGGGGACAGACACCAAAAACAAAGGGAACTATGAACCTGAAGCCTGCAAAAAGGAGACCACAAACACAGTAAGATAAGCAAAATGAGAAGACAAAAAAACAAACAGCAGATGAAGGAGCAAGATAAAAACCCACCAGACCTAACAAATGAAGAGGAAATAGGCAGTCTACCTGAGAAAGAATTCAGAATAATGATAGGAAAGATGATCCAAAATCTTGGAAATAGAATAGATAAAATGCAAGAAACATTTAACAAGGACCTAGAAGAACTAAAGATGAAACAAGCAATGATGAACAAGACAATAAATGAAATTAAAAATATTCTAGATGGGATCAATAGCAGAATAACTGAGGTAGAAGTACGGATAAGTGACCTGGAAGATAAAATAGTGGAAATAACTACTGCAGAGCAGTATAAAGAAAAAAGAATGAAAAGAACTAAGGACGGTCTCAGAGACCTCACGGACAACATTAAATGCACCAACATTCGATTTATAGGGCTTCCAGAAGAAGAAGAGAAAAAGAAAGGGACCGAGAAAATATTTGAAGAGATTATAGTTGAAAAATTCCCTAATATGGGAAAGGAAATAGTTAATCAAGTCCAGGAAGCACAGAGAGTCCCATATAGGATAAATCGAAGGAGAAATATGCCAAGACACATATTAATCAAAAATTAAATACAAAGAAAACATATTAAAAGCAGCAAGGGAAAAACAAAAAATAACACACAAGGGTATCCCCATAAGGTTAGCAGCTGATCTTTCAGCAGAAAGTCTGCAAGCCAGAAGGGACTGGCAAGACATATTTAAAGTGATGAAGGAGAAAAACCTGCAACCAAGATTACTCTACCCAGCAAGGATCTCATTCAGATTTGATGGAGAAATTGAAACCTTTACAGACAAGAAAAAGCTGAGAGAGTTCAGCAACACCAAACCTTCTTTACAACTGCTAAATGAACTTCTCTAGGCAAGAAACACAAGAGAAGGAAAAGGCCTATAATAACGAACCCAAAACAATTACGAAAATGGGAATAGGAACATACATGTCGATAATTACCTTAAATGTAAATGGAATAAATGCTCCCACCAAAAGACACAGATTGGCTGAATGGATACAAAAACAAGACCTATATATTTGCTGTCTACAAGAGACCCACTTCAGACATAGAGACACATACAGACTGAAAGTAAGCTGATGAAAAAAGATATTCCATGCAAATGGAAACCGAAAGAAAGCTGGAGTAGCAATTCTTATATCAGACAAAGCAGACTTTAACATAAAGACTGTTAGAAGAGACAAAGAAGGACACTACATAATGATCAAGGGATTGATCCAAGAAGAAGATATAACAATTGTAAATGTTTATGCACCCAACATAGGAGCACCTCAATACATAAGGCACATACTAACAGCCATAAAAGGGGAAATTGACAATAACACATTCATAGTAGGGGACTTCAACACCCCACTTTCACCAATGGACAGATCATCCAAAATGAAACTAAATAAGGAAACACAAGCTTTAAATGATATATTAAACAAGGTGGACTTAATTGATATTTATAGGACATTCCATCCAAAAATAACAGAATACATATTTTTCTCAAGTGTTCATGGAACATTCTCCAGGATAGATCATATCTTGGGTCACAAATCAAGCATTGGTAAATTTAAGAAAATTGAAATTGTATCAAGTATCTTTTCCGACCACAACACTATGAGACTAGATATCAATTACAGGAAAAGATCTGTAAAATGTACAAACACATGGAGGCTAAACAGTACACTACTTACTAATGAAGTGATCACTGAAGAAATCAAAGAAGAAATAAAAAAATACATAAAAACAAATGACAATGGAGACACGACGACCCAAAACCTATGGGATGCAGCAAAAGCAGTTCTAAGAGGGAAGTTTATAGCAATACAATCCTACCTTAAGAAACAGGAAACATCTCGAATAAAAAACCTAACCTTACACCTAAAGCAATTAGAGAAATAAGAACAAAAAACCCCCAGAGTTAGCAGAAGGAAAGAAATCATAAAAATCAGATTAGAAATAAATGAAAAAGACATGAAGGAAATGATAACAAAGATCAATAAAACTAAAAGCTGGTTCTTTGAGAAGGTAAACAAAATACATAAACCATTAGCCAGACTCATCTAGAAAAAAAGGGAGAAGACTCAAATCAATAGAATTAGAAATGAAAAAGGAGAAGTAACAGCTGACACTGTAGAAATACAAAAGATCATGAGAGATTACTACAAGCAACTCTATGCCAATAAAATGGACAACCTGGAAGAAATGGACACATTCTTAGAAATGCACAACCTGCCAAGACTGAACCAGGAAGAAATAGAAAATATGAACAGACCGATCACAAGCACTGAAATTGAAACTCTGATTAAAAATCTACCAACAAACAAAATCCCAGGACCAGATGGCTTCACAGGCAAATTCTATCAACCATTTAGAGAAGGGCTAACACCTATCCTTCCCAAACTCTTCGAAAATATAGCAGAGGGAGGAACACTCCCAAATTCATTCTACGAGGCCACTATGACCTTGATACCAAAACCAGACAAGTATGTCACAAAGAAAGAAAACTACAGGCCAATATCACTGATGAAAATAGATGCAAAAATCCTCAACAAAATACTAGCAAACATAATCCAACAGCACATTAAAAGGATCATACACCATGATCAAGTGGGGTTTATTCCAGGAATGAAGGATTCCTCAATATACGCAAATCAATCAATGTGATGAACCATATTAACAAATTGAAGGAGAAAAACCATATGATCATTTCAATAGATGCAGAGAAAGCTTTTGACAATATTCAACACCAATTTATGATAAAAACCCTGCAGAAAGTAGGCATAGAGGGAACTTTCCTCAACATAATAAAGGCCATATATGACAAACCCACAGCCAACATCATCCTCAATGGTGAAAAACTGAAAGCATTTCCACTAAGATCAGGAACAAGACGAGGTTGCCCACTCTCACCACTCTTATTCAATATAGTTTTGGAAGTTCTAGCCACAGCAATAAGAGAAGAAAAGGAAATAAAAGGAATCCAAATGGGAAAAGAAGAAGTAAAGCTGTCACTGTTTGCAGATGACATGATCCTATACATAGAGAATCCTAAAGATGCTACCAGAAAACTACAAGAGCTAATCAATGAATTTGGTAAAGTTGCAGGATACAAAATTAATGCACAGAAATCACTTGCATTCCTATACACTAATGATGAAAAATCTGAAAGTGAAATCAAGAAAACACTCCCATTTACCATTGCAACAAAAAGAATAAAATATCTAGGTATAAACCTACCTAAGGAGACAAAGGACCTGTATGCAGAAAATTAGAAGACACTGATGAAAGAAATTTAAGATGATACAAATAGATGGAGAGATATACCATGTTCTTGGATTGGAAGAATCAACATTGTGAAAATGACTCTACTACCCAAAGCAATCTACAGATTCAATGCAATCCCTATCAAACTACCACTGACATTTTTCACAGAACTAGAACAAAAAATTTCACAATTTGTATGGAAACACAAAAGACCTCGAATAGCCAAAGCAATCTTGAGAACGAAAAACGGAGCTGGAGGAATCAGGCTCCCTGACTTCAGACTATACTACAAAGCTACAGTAAACAAGCCAGTATGGTACTGGCACAAAAACAGAAATATAGATCAAAGGAACAAGATAGAGATAGAAAGCCCAGAGATAAACCCATGCTCATATGGTCACCTTTTCTTTGATAAAGGAGGAAGGAATGTACAGTGGAGAAAGGACAGCCTCTTCAATAAGTGGTGCTGGGAAAACTGGACAGGTACATATAAAAGTATGAGATTATATGACTCCCTAACACCATACACAAAATTAAGTTCAAAATGGATTAAAGACCTAAATGTAAGGCCAGAAACTATCAAACTCTTAGAGGAAAACATAGGCAGAACACTCTATGACATAAATCACAGCAAGATTTTTTTTGACCCACCTCCTAGAGAAATGGAAAGAAAAACAAAAATAAACAAATGCGACCTAATGAAACTTAAAAGCTTTTGCACAGCAAAGGAAACCATAAACAAGACCGAAAGACAGCCCTCAGAATGGGAGAAATTATTTGCAAATGAAGCAACTGACAAAGGATTAATTTCCAAAATTTACAAACAGCTCATGCAGCTGAATAACAAAAAAAGAAATAATCCAATCCAAAAATAGAGAGAAGACCTAAATAGACATTTCTCCAAAGAAGATATACAGACTGCCAACAAACACATGAAAGAATGCTCAACATCATTAATCATTAGAGAAATGCAAATCAAAACTACAATAAGATATCATCTCACACCAATCAGAATGGCCATCATCAAAAAATCTAGAACCAATAAATGCTGGAGAGGGTGTGGAGAAAAGGGAACACTCTTGCACTGCTGGTGGGAATGTGAATTGGTATATATATATATATATATCAGTGTGAGGTAGGATTCTCTTCATATACTTCAACGCTCCCCCCCAAGAAAAAGAGAGAAAGAGAGAGAACTCAATATGTTGAAAGCAACGGACAGGCCAAATTCCAGTTGTCTTGTATTAAGACAGATTTTAAAAGGGATTTACCAAAGAATGCTATTTTTCTCACTAACTTTTTTAGAAATATTATTGCCCATTAAAGTATGTTATTTATATTAACATCGAGTGGGTTTATTTCTCTTTAAAATAATAAATATATATTTTTAAATTGCAGTTTTAGTTTCTATTATGGTAAATATATATATGTTATGTGGTTTACATAAATATATGTAAACCACATAAACAAAAGTTCTTCGAGGTCCTTGATAAATTTTAAATGTATAAAGGGGTCCTCAGACCAAAAGTTTGAGAACTGATTCCAAAGATTATTTAAAACAGGACTAATTTGTTCACAACAAAAAATAAAATTGAAGGGAGGAAATATGCTGCAAAAGGCTAACTTTAAAATACTCCTACGTATTAGCTAGAGCAAACTGTGGCTTAAGTCACAGATGCAAGTAAATGTAAGAAGCTGTGTAGAGTCAAGGTCAAGGGTACTTGAAGTAACTCAAGAGTAAATGATTTGTGTTTGATAGAATTTATTTACTCATCCTGAAATGTCATCCCTGATCATAATGCTTTATCTCTGTCTAGTGTTCCTAGCTTTGTGAAAATATATTTAGGGTGCTCTAAATGCACACTAGAATATGCATATACTATTTTAAGTAGATCTAATAAAGTGATATAAAGAAAAACAATAATTTAATATTTCAGAATGAAGCTTATCTTAATGATTCATATTAACATAAATGATGTGGTACTTCCAATTGAATTTTATTATTACATAGTTTTGAACTGAATTTCCCAAAACTTCATATTGCTTCCTTTTGCCCTAGAGCACTGACCTAATAAAAATGTGATCACCTTACAGGTAGAAATGTATTACTTTACCAGTGATTCTTTATGTGAACACATAACACCGGAGAAGATAATTTGTATATTAAAGAGTGAAATAATTAACATAAAACAAAGACTAAATAAAATTTACTACTATAGTGAAATACTACAAAATTTGGGTCTGCCAATGGGACCCAAACTTTGGGTCTCATTGGAGAATGGGATTGATAGTTTTCCTTAAATTAAACCCTGAGCCTTAAGACAATCTCTAACTTACATTAGAGTGTACTTAAAAGTAAAGTATATAAATTCTATACTTGTGAGAACATAGGAAACTCTGAATGAATCTGGAAACAAATGGCATAATGCATTTTGATACCCCACTCCTCCTGTGTCTCCGTTAGACAAAAATTACCTAACTGAGTGATAGGAAAAATATCTGTTAGGTGAAAATTTTACCAATCTCATGGAACTTCTGAAAAATATATAAAATTATTCTAAAGAATGCACTAAAATAAGAAATTATTTGAACAAATTTTCTAATATTGTATCTGTATTTTAAAATAAAGTAAAATAGTCAAGGTAAACAGCTAGACATCATGTGTCCTTAATGTACCTTTATGTTGAGTGCTTAAAAATTAATCTTGATCTAATTTATCCTGATTTTGATACCATACATATGATAACAAATCTTCAGTATGCTCTGAAAATAGAGCATCTAGGTACATTTCAAAATTTAAATACACTATATTTGAGATTTTATAACATTAATTTTATGATACTCTTTCCCTTATAATTATCTGAAACATTTATTAATGTATTATAAATAATTTGATTACAGGTCCATTCACAAATGTTATTTTTTGTTTATTTTATTACCTTCTATAAATATCATAGGTACTTGAAGTATTTCTTACATATTTATATTTATCTTGAAAGAAAAAACAATAAATTGTGGTCAGATATAAGGCATTAATAGGTATCATAATCCAAAGCATTTATAGAGGCCATATTTTTTATATACTCCAACACAAATCTGCTTTAGCCAGGCTTCCCACTCCCTCCTCCAAATACCATATTCTTTCTTGCTTCATGATTTTGTTAATTTATTATTTTCCTCCAATGAGTGTTTCTTCCCTTCTTTGATTTTTCACATCAAGCTGCAATTCCTGTTGAAGTTTTTCTTGATTATTTGTGGGTGAAGTGATCTTTCCTTTCTTTTTACATTCTTTTTATTCCTTTTTGTTTTAGTTATTTTCACATATGTCCCATATATTAAGGATGTTTGAATTTCTAAAGGTCATAGATAAAACTTTATTTTTGAATCCTTCTTTCAGGATACAGATAGCATTGATGGCCACAATTGTTCACACTTACTTGCATTTAAACCTTTCATTAGTGCCCTCTCATATTGACTCTGGACTTGGACATGTGACTTAACTTTGACCAATGGGGCAGTAGCCAATAGAGTAGTTTGAGTATACCAGATTCCTGCTACCTCCATAAAAACATGCCTATGTAGCCTGACAGAGGGATGTGTGAGCAGAGCCAAGAACTCTGTTCTACAGCATGCCTACTCCCAAATGCATCAGCTCCCAAGTAGCAGCCAGTGGACCCCAACTTATATGAGTGAGCACTGCCAAGACCAGGATTGTCCAACTTAAATTACTGAACTGCAATTTTGTGATTCAGATAAATTTTATTGTTTTGAGCCACTAAGTGTTGACATAGTGTTTACACAGAATTATTATGCAGTTAGACAACTGATATACTATTCCTGGAACCAGATCACAGCGGCCTCACAGTACTTTGCACATGTTCAAAACTTAATGAGGATTGAATGAATGCATTCTATATTATGCCTAAAGTTGGCTCCAACACATTCACAAACTGGTTGGCAATAATAAACAAAGGGAGCTGGCTTCTTACTTAGTAATATGCTAAGTAAGATGTGTAGAGTTACTTTTCTATCCACTTACTCCCTGTCACAAATATATGGAGTAGGTGTTAAAAAACCTATTATATGGATATTAAAATTGAGACTTAGAGAGATAATGTAGCTCATTGACTTAGTACATAGAATTTAAAAAGGGATTAAATGATAGCATACCAATCTGATGGTAAAGTTTATGCTTTTTATTGTTAGAATTATAGCACAAGCTCCTGGGAGGAAGTGGATATTAAATACATAATAATTTTTAAACTAATTTTTAGATACTTTGTAACTGGCATTTTTAAAATGACACTTCTCTTCTTTGGAATGGAATTTGATGATATGCAAGGGAATAAGTCTACCTGTAAGTACTTTTACACTCTTATCTTGATTCTCACATCATCCCACAATTTTTTTCTATTGTTCAACAAATTTTTTATCAATTGCTTACTCTATGTTCAATACTGTACTAAGTACTAGGTAGATGGTTGTGGACAAAACAGATACTGATCCATACAGGCTATGAGTCAGTAGTATACATCATTTTAATGATAGCAGTTTGAAATCAGTCATGAGAGTGAATTTACATTACAGCATTTGGCAAATACTACAAATTGAGGCAATTTCTTTTCTTCTCTTTTTTCTTTTTTTTTTTTTTTTGAGACCTTATTGTTAAACATTTATCAGCATGCATTTAATAGCCTTTGATACATATAAAGAAGGAAATTTGGGCTTAAATTGCATTCAAAAGCCTACATACAATGATTATTAAAAAAAATTAACTCAGTTAATGAAAAATGAAAAAATTTCAGATGAGGAGCAAAAATAAATATAATAGTTATAACAGACACAAATGATACATAAGGACACTCCCACAACACAAAGAAATAGAAAGAAGGATGTGAAAATATAATCAGGCAAATGAGATATACAGGCAAGCATCAAACTAAATATATGTTAAGGTATAAATTACTGTTAGAAATGAAGACAGTTACTTCATACTGATAAAAGGGGGAATTCACTGTGTATTTAAAAACAATTCTGGAGGAAGACCTTTAAGATGGCAGAGGAATAAGATGTGAGATCAACTTCCTCCCCACAAATATATCAAAAATATATCTACATGTGGAACAACTCCTACAGAACACCTCCTGAATGCTGTCAGAAGATCTCAGACTTCCAAAAAGTTAGAAAATCTCCAAGTAATTGGGTAGGGCAAAAGTAAAAAGAAAAAAAAAGAGAGAGAGAGAGAGAGACAAAGGAATTGGGATGGGACCTGTGCCTCTGGGAGGGAGCTATGAAGGGGGAAAGGTTTACACACACTAGGAAGTTCCCTCACTGGCTGGAATGGGGGGGAGCTTCGAAGCCCCAGAGGAGAGGACAGCATGAGGGGTGTGGAGGGCAAAGCAGAAAGATTCCCACACAGAGGATCGGTGCCGACCAGAATTCACCAGCCTGAGAGGTTTGTATACTCACCCACCTTGGTGGGTGGGGGCTGGGTGTTGAAGTTCAGGCTTCAGAGGTCAGAACCCAGGGAGAAGACTGGGGTTGGCTGCATGAAGACAGCCTGAGGGGGCTAATGCACTACAGCTAGCCGGGAGGGAGTCTGGGAAAAAGTCTGGACCTGCTGGAGAAGCAAGAGACCATTGTTGCGGGGTGTGCAAGCAGAGGGGTGGGCCCTCCATTGGAGCTTCTTGCTCCATGCACTCACAGAGAGCAGGGCACGGCCTACAAGAGCTCCAGAGGTGGGCATGAGCAGTGGCTGTTATCTTGGTCCCCAGAGGAGGAGGCGATGGCTGCTGCTGCTGCCACAAAGGATCCTGTGAGCAAACACAGGATCAGTGCCTATCCGGGAGCCTGTGCAGCCCACCACTTCCGAGGCTCCTGCGACCTGGGGCCAGCTTCTCCAGAAGAAAGCACAGTGTGCCTAAGGCTGTTGCAACTTGTCAGCCTCAGCCACAGGCACTCCCCACACATCCAAACTGTGACTGCTGTATCCCTTCTTCTCCATGGCCTGAGTGAGCAAGTGAGACTTAATCAGCTGTTGCTTTCACCCCCTTTTGTCTGGGTGGGGAACACATGCCTGAGGGTGACTGCCTGAGGGTGACCCACACACAAAGGTAGGGCCAAAACCAAAGCTGAACTCCAGGAGTCATGAAACCAAAGATGAGGAAGGGAAATCTCTCCGTGCAGCCACAAGAGCAGATTAAATCCCCGCAACTGGCTTGGTAGACCCTGCATCTGCAGACTATCTGAATAGATAATGAGTGTTCCCACAATTGAGGCTGTGGACCTTGGGAAAAACTGCAGACTTTGGGGACAAGTACATCCTGGAGTAAGGCCAGATCAGAGTCTGAGCTGGTCCCACAGTGCCCACAGTGGGTCCAGACACCTACCTAGAAGTATTGAAGAGCTTGCTGGGTAGGCAGGGATTGGCAGTGGCTCACCCTGGGGGCAAGGAAATTTACAGCTGAGGCCACAAGAAAATATTATTATTATTACTACTTTAGTCTTGTTCTGTTGTTGTTCTTTTTTTATTCTTTTTATTTTAATTTACTTTTCTTTTTTATGCTTCTATTTTTAATACATTTTTTATTTTATTTTTTCCCAGTTCTACTATATTTTTTCATTATATTGTGTTTTGTACTTGGTTTGTTTTTGGTTTTCCTTTGTTTTTGTCTTATTTAAACTATATTTTCTATTTTTCTATTTTTAGTTCTTTGCTGTTTTGTAGTTTTTCCTTTTGTTTTCATCTTTCTTTCATTTTTATACCTTTGTGGATTGTTTTTGTGTGTTTGCTTTATGCTTTCTTTCCTTTTTCTAGTTGCTTTCTGTGATTTGTTTTTGGGGTTTTTTTGTTACTTTAGTTTTTAGTGTTAGTTTTGGTTTGGGGGTTTGTTCAGTTACTCTCTCCTTTTTTTATTTTCTCTTTTTTCTTCTTTTTTTTCTTTTCTTTTTGTGAGAGAGTGTGTGTGTTTCTTTGTGTAATTTTGTCTGTTTAGTTTTGCTTTTACCATTTTCTTGTGGTTTTTTCTGTTCATTTTCTTTTTTCTTTTTTTTCTCCTTTTCTTCCATGCCGTGCGGCTTGTGGGGTCTTTGTGCTCCAGCTTGGGGTCAGGCCTGAGCCTCCAAAATGGGAGAGCTAAGTTGAGGATGTTGGACCAAAGAGAACTCCCAACACAATGAAATATTAACAGGTCAGAAATCTCCCAGAGATCTCCATCTCAACACTAACACCCAGCTCCACCCATACAAGCTCCAGTGCTGGATGCCTCATGCCAAACAACTAGCAAGACAGGAACTCAAACCCACCCGTTAGCAGACAGACTGCTTAAGATCATACTAAGCTCACAGACACCCCAAAATACACCACCGGATGTGGCCCTGCCCATCAGAGGGACAAGATCTAGCTCCACCCACCAGAACACAGGCATAAGTCCCCCTTACCCAGAATCCTACACAAGCCACTGGACCAGCCTCACCCACTGGAGGCAGACACCAGAAGAAAAAGTAACAACGACCCTGCAGCCTGTGGAAAGGAGACCCCAAACAGTAAGTTAAACAAAACGAGAAGACAGAGAAATATGCAGCAGATGAAGGAGTAAGGCAAAAACCCACCAGACCAAACAAATGAAGGGGAAATAGGAAGTCTACCTGAAAATGAATTCAGAGTAATGATAGTAAAGATGATCCAAACTCAGAAATAGGATGGAGAAAATACAAGAAACATTTAACAGGGACCTAGAAGAACTAAAAAGCAAACCAACAGTGATAAACAACATAATAATTGAAATTAACAATACTCTAGAAGGAATCAATAGTAGAATAACTGAGGCAGAAGAACGATAAGTGAGCTGGAAGATAGAATGGTGAAAATAACGGCCATAGAGCTGAATAAAGAAAAAATAAGAAAAAGAATGAAAAGAATTGAGGACAGTCTCAGAGACCTCTGGGACAACATTAAATGCACCAACTTTCAAATTATAGGGGTCCCAGAAGAAGAAGAGAAAGAGAATGGGTCTGAGAAAATATTTGAAGAGATTATAGTCAAAAACTTCCCTAACATGGGAAAGGAAATAATCAATAAAGTCCAGGAAGTGCAGAGAGTCCTGGATTATCTCCAGGATAAATCCAAGTAGAAACATGTCAGACACATATTAATCAAACTATCAAAAATTAAATACAAAGAAAAAATATTAAAAGCAGCAAGGGAAAAGCAACAAACGTTATACAAGGGAATACCCATAAGGTTATCAGCTGATTTTTCAGAAGAAACTCTGCAAACTAGAAGGGGGTGGCAGTATATATTTAAAGTGATGAAAGGGATTCATCACTCTACCAGGCAAGGATCTCATTCAGATTCTACAGAGAAATCAAAAGCATTACAGACAAGAAAAAGCTAAGAGAATTCAGCACCACAAAACCAGCTCTAAAACAAATGGTAAAGGAACTTCTCTAAGCAGAAAACACAAGAGAAGAAAAGGACCTACAAAAACAAATCCAAAACAATTAAGAAATGGTAATAGGAACACACATATTGATAATTACCTTAAATGTGAATAGATTAAATGCTCCAACCAAAAGACACAGACCGAGTGAATGGATACAAAAATAAGACCATATATATGCTGTCTACAAAAGACCCACTTCAGACCTAGGGACACATACAGGATGAAAGTGAGGGGATGGAACAATATTCCATGCAAATGGAAAAAAAAGAAAAGTGAAGTAGTAGAACACATTTCAGATAAAGACTTTAATATAAAGAATGTTACAAGAGACAAGGAGAACACTACATAATGATTGAGGGATCAATCCAAGAAGAAGATATAACAATTATAAATATATATATGCACCCAAAATAGGAGCACCTCAATATATAAGGCAACTGCTAACAGCTATAAAAGGGGAAATTGACAGTAACACAATAATAGTGGGGACTTTAACACCTACTTACACCAATGGACAGGTTATCCAGACAGAAAATTAATAAGGAAACACAGCTTTAAATGACACAATGGATCAGATAGATTTAATTAATATTTATAGAACATTCCATCCGAAAACTGCAGATTCTACTTTCTTCTACACATGGAACATTCTTCAAGACAGATCACATCAAGCCTTGGTAAATTTAAGAAAACTGAAATCATAACAAGCATCTTCTCTGACCACAACACTATGAGATTAGAAATCAGTTACAGGAAAAAAAAAACTGTAAAAAACACAAACACACGGAGGCTAAACAATATGCTAAATACTAAATAACCAAGAGATCACTGAAGAAATCAAAGAGGAGATTAATAAACATCTAGAGACAAATGGCAATGAAAACACGACAACTCCAAACCTATGGGATGCAGCAAAAGCAGTACTAAGAGGGAAGTTTATAGCAATACAATCCTACCTCAGGAAACAAACAGAATCTCAAATAAACCATCTAACAGTACACCTAAAGGAACTAAAGAACAAACAAAACCCAAAGTGAGTAGAAGGAACGGAAGCATAAGCATCAGAGCATAAATAAATGACATAGAAACAAAGAAAACAGTAGCAAAGATCAATAAAACTAAAAGCTAGTTCTTCTGAGGAGATAAACAAAATTTATAAACCATTAGCCAGACTCATCAAGAAAAAGAGTGAGAGGTCTCAAATCAATAAAATTAGAAATGAAAAACGAGAAGTTACAACGGACACCACAGAAACACAAAGAATCATAAGAGACTATTATAAGCAACACCATGCAAATAAAATGGGGAACCTGGAAGAAATGGATGAATTCTTAGAAAGGTATAACCTTCCAAGACTGAACCAGGAAGAAATAGAAAATATGAACAAACCAATCACAAGTAATGAAATTGAAACTGTGATTAAAAATCTTCCAGCAAACCAAAGTCCAGGAAGAGATGGTTTCACAGGTGAATTCTATCAAACATTTAGAGAAGAGCTAACACCCATCCTTCTCAAACTCTTCCACGAAATTGCAGAGGAAGGAAACTACACAAATTCATTCTACAAGGCCACCATCACCCTGATACCAAAACAAGACAAGGATATTACAAAAAAAGAAGATTGCAGAAGAATATCACTGATGAATATAAATGCAAAAATCCTCAACAAAATACTAGCAAATGAATCCAACAACATGTTAAAAGGATCATGCGCCATGATCAAGTGGGATTTATCCCAGGGATGCAAGGATTCTTCAATATATGCAAATCAATCAATGTGATACACCACATTAACAAATTGAAGAATAAAACCTATGCTATCATCTCAATAGATGCAGAAAATCTTTTGACAAAATTTAGCATCCATTTATGATAAAAACTCTCCAGAAAGTGGGCATAGAGGAAACCTACCTCAACATAATAAAGGCCATATATGACAAAGCCATAGCCAACATCATTCTCAATGTTGAAAAACTGAAAGCATTTCCTCTAAGATCAGGAACAAGACAAGGATGTCCATTCTCACCACTATTATTGAACATAATTTTGGAAGCCCTAGCCACTGCAATCAGAGAAGAAAAAGATATAAAAGGAATCCAAATTGGAAAAGAATAAGTAAAACTGTCACTCTTTGCAGATGACAAGATACTATACATAGAAAATCCTAAAGATGCCACCAGAAAACAACTAGAGCTAATCTATGAATCTGGTAAAGTTGCAGGATACAAAGTTAAGGTAAAAAAATCTCTTGCATTCCTATACACTAACAATGAAAGATCAGAAAGAGAAATTAAGGAAACAATCCCCTTCACTACTGCAAAAAAAAGAATAAAATACCTAGGAATAAACCTACCTAAGGAGGCAAAAGACCTGTACTCAGAAAACTATAAGACACTCATGAAAGAAATCAAAGATGACACCAACAGATGGAGAGATATACCATGTTCTCGGACTGGAAAAATCAATATTGTGAAATTTTCTATACTACCTAAAGCAATCTACAGATTCAATGCACTCCCTATCAAATTACCAATGGCATTTTTCACAGAACTAGAACAAAAAAAATCTTAAAATTTTTATGGAGACAAAAACGACCCTGAATAACCAAAACAATCTTGAGAAAGAAAAACGGAGCTGGAGGAATCAGACTCCCTGACTTCACACTGTACTGCAAAACTACAATAATCAAGACAATATGGTACTGGCACAAAAACAAAACTATGGATCAATGGAACAGGATGGAAAGCCCAGAGATAAACCCACACCTATGGTCAACTAATCTGTGAAAAAGGAGGCAAGGATATACAATGGAGAAAAGACAGTATCTTCAGCAAGTGATGCTGGGAAAACTGGGCAGCTACATGTAAAAAAGTGAAATTAGAATACTCCCTAACACCATACACAAAAAGAAACTCAAAATGGATTAAAGACCTAAATGTAAGACTGCACACTATAAAACTCTTAGAGGAAAACATAGGAAGAACACTCTTTGACATAAGTCACAGCAAGATCTTTTTTGACCCACCTCCTAAAGTAGTGGAAATAAAAACAAAAATAAACAAATGGGACCTAATGAAACTTAAAAGCTTTTGCATAGCAAAGGAAAACATAAGCAAGATGAAAAGACAACCCTCAGAATTGGAGAAAATAGTTGCTAAGGAAGCAACTGACAAAGTATTAATCTCCAAAATATACAAGCAGTTCCTTCAACTCAATATCAAAAAAACAAACAACCCAATCCAAAAATGGGCAGAAGACCTAAATAGACATTTCTCCACAGCAGACATACCAATGGCCAAGAAGTACATGGAAAGCTGCTCAACATCACTAATTAGTAGAGAATTGCAAATCAAATCTACAATGAGGTACCAGCTCACACCAGTTAAAATGGGTATCATCAGAAAATCTATAAAGAATAAATGCCAGAGAGGGTGTGGATAAAACAGAACCCTCTTTGCACTGTTGGTGGGAATGTAATCTGATACAGCCACTATGGAGAACAATATGGAGATTCCTTAAAAAACTAAAAACAGAATTACCATATGGCCCAGCAATCCCACTACTCGGCATATAACCAGAGAAAACTATAATTTAAAAAGGAACATGCACCCCAATATTTATTGCAGCACTATTCCAAGTCATGGAAGCAACCTAAATGTGTATGGACAGACGAATGGATAAAGAAGATGTTGTACATATATACAATGGAATATTACTCAGCCATGAAAAGGAAAGAAATTGGGTCATTTGTAGAGATGTGGATGGACATATGGACTGTCATACAGAGTGAAGCAAGTCAGAAAGAGAAAAACAAATATCATATATTAACCCATATATGTGGAATCTAGAAAATAGTAGAGGTGAACCAATTTGCAAGGCAGAAATAGAGACACAGATGTAGAGAACAAATGTATGGACACTATGGGGGGAAGGGGAGGTGATATGTATTGGGAGATTGGGACTGACATATATACACTAATAGGTATAAAATAGATAACTAATGAGAACACACTGTATAGCACAGGGAACTCCACTTCACTGTACCGTAGAAACTAACAGAACATTGTAAAACAACTATACCCCGATAAAAACAAAGAAACGAAAGCAATTCTGAACTTTGGTGCACCTACTAAAAAGCCTCATAAAATGTGAAGTGAAACCAAAACTCAAGAATATTATTAAGGAAAGGTTTTAAAGCCATAATGATGGTGTGGTATTTTAATATAAATTTCTTATTTATTTGTATATAAATCAGGCTAAAAATTGGTAAATAAGATTTTCAAAATGAGCAAGCATATTTATGGGATATGAGAATTCAGCCAAAACAATTCAAGAATGCCCCTTGATTCAAGTGAAAATGAAATTCATATACCATAGTAGGTTAAGAGATTTCAGAAATAAATAATATGACCAGTGACAAGTGTTCATAATTAGAGAAATCCCCTGAAGGACTTTCTATCAGTAAATTTTTAAGCTTACATAAAATGGACAAACTTCAGAACACTATACCTTCCTAAAATTAACTCATGAAATTTTAAAATGTTGAATCAATAATTTACTATCATCATATATACACTTAAGAGCCAAGGTTTCTTACAAGTGCTGTCAAATTTTTAAGTTGTAGACAGTGTCAAATTTAAACACATTCTTTCATATAATGCAGGGATAAAATTGCTCCCCTATTTGTTTTATGACACTAGTATACCCTTGATACAAAATTAGAGGATACTATGTAAATTAATAAAATCTGTCATAAACATAAATACAAAAATCTAACTTAAATATTAGCAGACAGAATTATCAAGCAAAATAACATGACATGACCAATTTTGGTTTATCTAGAAATATAACAGAATATCTAATTGAAAATCTATTAATGAAATCTGCTACATTACCAAATTAAAGAATTACCTCAGAATATACAGAAAATGTATTTGAAATAATTTAAAACATATTCATACTTCATTACAAACTATGAGTAAAAAGAATCTTCTTAATCTGACAGAAGGAGTTAACAAACAAATGCATACATTTCTTAGAGTAAAACAATGTAAGAGTTGTCTTTACAGTCAAGAAGAAAGAGCTTTATTCAACAATGCACTATAAATCCTAGATAACTCAACAAAATAAGGAAAATATATAAAATGTAAAATAATTGGAAAGGATGGAAGAAGATATCATTGTTCATAAATAATGGTTGTCTTCATGAAATAATCAAAGAAAATAGACAAATTAAGAAATTAATGAGAGTTCAACCAATGGATATAATAACAATATACAAAAATAAATTTAATACCTATGCACCAAGAATAAATTAGGAAACATACACTTTCTTGTGTTCTTATTAATTCAATGTAATTTTGGTACAGGAATTGACAGATTGGCAGAAGATAATAGAGCCACAGAAACCCCATTCACTTAGGCCTGGTAGAAAGAAAAGAGTTAACAGCAGGTTAGAAAAGGGTAGAAAGAAAAGGGCTGAGATTCATCATCAAACTCATGAGGCCGACGCTCCGAGAAAGGAAAGAAGGAAAGTGATCTTATCAAATTTCCTCATAAACGGTTTAATGAACAATCTTCTGGCAAACACAGGAAAGATATTAGCTCATGAGGGAGGAAATGTTATTTCTTAATCTGTCTAGGTGACTTATGGGCAATAAATTTGGAATCTATGGATTTAGAGGCCTTGGATCCCTAGGAAGTGTAACTTTTTGAGTATAAAATGGAGCTGTTCCATGACTGATACAGCTCATCTTTGTAAGTGACATGACTGCCAACCCCTTTGAGAGACCTCATAAATAATCATGGTCACAAGAACCATTTACATATCCGTTGCTTGTTTCACTTGAGTTACTGAATTATTGGTGGTTTTAGAATTATTTGTAAAGCTTAATCCTGGGTCAGATCTATGATTTAAGTAAGTCTGATTTGGTAATGATCGTTTTTGTGTTTACCCATAGGGACACCTGACAAATCAAAGACTTAGTGTTACAGATCAGTGGGAAAATAATGCACTAGTCAATTATCTTAGTTATCCATGTGAACTAAATAACTTAGGAATCTTGTTTCAAGCCATAGGCAAAAATAAATTCCATGTGGACTATAAGACCTAAATGTGAAACTAAGCTTTAAAAACTTTTGTACAAATAACAGGAGAATATCTTGATAACCTCAGGAGATAAAGAAATTCTTAAACAAGATATAAAATGTACAAACAATTAAAAAGATGGATAAACTTGATTGCTTTGAAATTAAAACTTCTTAGTGATAAAATCATACAAAAAAAATCAGAGACAGATATTCACAATGCATAAAATAAAAGATTGGTATCTGAATTTATGAAGAACTCCCATAAATAATTTAAATAAGGGCTTCCCTGGTGGCGCAGTGATTGAGAGTCTGCCTGCCAATGCAGGGGACACGGGTTCGTGACCCAGTCCGGGAAGATCCCACATGCTGCAGAGCGGCTGGGCCCATGAGCCATGGGCACTGAGCCTGCGCGTCTGGAGCCTGTGCTCTGCAACGGGAGAGGCCACAACAGTGAGAGGCCCGCGTACTGCAAAAAAAAAATATATAATAATAATAATTTAAATAAGACAGACATCCTAATAGTAAAAATAAATAAAGTACATGATATGGTAATGAAAAGGTACAAAAAGCTCAGTCTTATAGTAATTGTGGAAATTCAAGTTAACCACAATAAATATACTATTTCAGATTCATCAGATTGGTAAATTTTTAAAAGTATGACAATATGTTGTTGATAAATCTGAAGAATGATAGAAAACTTTATGCACTGTTGGTTTGTAGTTGTAAATTGATTTAAAAACAACCTTGGAAAGTAATCTAGAAATAGCTAGTAAAGGTTAAAATTTATGTACTTTAGGGCTCAGCAATTATTAGGTATAAATACTAGAGAAACAATTGTATACAAAGAAACTTATATAAGAATGTTCTTTGGAGAATTGCATTTAATATCAAAATGTAGTAATACCCTAAATGTCTACAAACAGAATATAAATAGATTGACAAATTGTGACACATTTATATAATGAAAAGCAATATGGAAAATGGAAATGAATGACTAATGATATGTGTATCAACATAATTTAATCTCACAGCTTTTTTTTTTGGCAAATTAAAGTTGCAGAAAGATATATACCATAAGTTACTATTATAGAAAAATGTGTATACTTGGGGGCTCAGAGACATGTGATAATAGTATAAAAATCTCCATAAAATTTATAAATGTCAATTTCAGAATCAAGATAATGTCTTGATGAGCTGTCTTGATGACCACGTCTGCATGAGCTATCCTTAGTGAGTTTTGTTGCTCAAGGTCAGCTGTGAGAGCTGTCTGAGAATTTGCCCTTCTTTGCACAGGAGGTAAGCTAAACATTCTACCAATCTACCTGAAGAAACATTACAAAAAATGGCTTTGAAATTCTGCATTTTTATGTGGATTAATCTCCATGTAAATATTGGATAGCACTCTAGTGAACTTTTAACAAGGAAAGGGGCAAGAAAACTTCAAAGTTGATCTTTCTCTCCCTCTCTCTGTTTCTTCCTCCTTCTTTTCTTTTCCCTTCTATTCTCCCCTCCTTTTCTTCCCCCAACTCTGTCTTTCTGTTTCTTGTGTTTTGTTTCCCACATAAATATACATATGTATTCACAGACACACACAATCCCATTCATGTACTACTGAGTATGCACTGTGTGCAAGGTATCCTGCAAAGGAACTCAGATAACTTATTTAGGATTATAGGCAAGAATATACTGATGATTTAAATGTAGACTTTGCCATCAGGAAGCTTAAAGTATACTAAAAATGATTTTAACGCACATAAATAATTTTAGTTAGAATATAATTCAGTTTAGAATGTTTCGTACTTAAGAATTACTAACCTTTACCCAATGCTTATTATTTGTCAGGCTCTGTTCCAATATTTTACTGTATATTATCTCATTTAGTCCTTACCTCAATTATGCAAGGTGGATAGATACTATTATTCTTTATAGTTTTCCATCTGAAGAAACTGGGACTCTGATACTTGAGTTGTTTGTCCAAGATTGTATCTCTTATTGATAGCATACTTAGAAGTTTACCCAAGCAGCCTGACTCCATAGCTTTTGGGTGCACTTTGCTAAAAGCCAGCTTCAAGGATCATGGGGTACTTTTGTAGGAGGAAATAACATTGAGTTCAGTTTCAAATGATGGATTATCCTACCATATATGAAATAGTCTTAAAGATAAACACCTATATTACTACTAAAATATGAATATTGAATTAGTTTTAAGATATTTTGCAACTATTTGTTCTTACACATACTTATAATATAATCATACTGAAGTTGAATAGTATTTGGCCAAATGGCCAAAAAGTCCATTTGGGTTTTTTCTGTAACATGTTATAGAGGAACCTGAATGAACTTTTTGGCCAACGCATAAATACCACTATGAACTTATTTCCTTTTAAAAATATGGATTAAAAAACCTTGAAAGCAATGACTACCTTATAGTAATAAACATCATCAACACCCAGATTATTGTCTCTAAATACCAGGGAACCAGAACTCCTTGAGGAGTGGCCGATTTTATTTCTGGGGCTGGAAGAATACAAGACTTCTAAATATTGTTGCTCAAGAAAGCATGGAAAACATTCAAAAACCAATTGGTTATACAAAAAAATACAGAATTCAACATAAAGGGCTCACTCTAGCCAAAGATGAGACAATTAAAGCATTAAAAACTGATGATTACAAGTGATGGAAACAATGATTAATAAAACCCAGGAGTTTATATATATGCTTTTTAAAAAAGACAGAAAGGAAACAAAAAAGGCAACAACAACTGAACATAACTTGGGAACAAACTCCTTATGCTAAGACACCAAGTAGAAAGAACAAAAACATCTATCTTATCTTTTCTGAGTGATCTGCATTTCAGAGTTACCTAATAGTTCTAGATGATAAAGGAAAATTCTCTTTAGAGAAGGAATGTTGAAGTAAACAAGTATCTATTTTGCAAACTTTAAAGAAATAATTAACACAGTCAATGAGCAAGAATAGTTACAACAAATAAATAAAAGGTTTATAGTAGAGAATTTTAGGCTGGGAGTATGAGGGGCAATTTTATGTGCCAATTTGGCTAGATCAGAGTGCTCAGACATTTGCTCCACCATTATTCTGGGTGTGTCTATGAAGATGTTTCCAGATGAGATTAACATTTGATTTTCTTTTTAACATCTTTATTGGAGTATAATTGCTTTACAAGTGTGTGTTAGTTTCTGCTTTATAACAAAGTGAATCAGCTACACATATACAACAGTAGATTTAGACTGAATAAAGTAGATTACCCTCACTAATGTGGATGAGCCTCAATTAAACAATTGAAAGTTTGAATAGAACAAAAAGCTGAACCTCCCAAGAGTAAGAGGAACTCCTGCTTGACTGCCTTGGAGCTGGGACATCAGTTTTTCTTCCTGCTTTTGTACTCTATCTGAAACATCAGCTCTTCCAGGGTCTCAAGCCTTCCAGCACTTATACTGGGACTACATCATTGGTTCACCTGGCTCTCCAGTTTGTGAACTGCAAATATTAGGACTCATCAACCTCTATAACTGTGGGAACCAATTTCTTATAATAAATAAATAAATCTCTCTTTGTATAGAAAACCACGAATTGGCTCTGGAATTGGCTCTCTAACCTGATAAAATTTAAATATGCTAATGACTTTCAGTTGTAAAGAGAGCACTGATAGTCCATAGTGTGATCTGGTAATAGAATGTGACAAAATATCACCACTGTATACTACTAATCAAACATTTATAAGAAGGAAGGATCTGGGTGACCATGTATATGATACTCTCAAACATTTTTGGCAAAATAATGAATATAATAAGATTGGCTGGTTGCTCCTAAAATCACTGGTGACTCAAATTCTTAGCTCAAGTACTGCATAAATGACTGGAATGCTATTATGTGCCCTAAAGGAGACCTCCTTGGATTTTGGAGGCAGCATACTCCTTGTTTGGTTGTGTTATTCTTGCTCATTTAACAAATCACCCAAAATAGATGCTAGTTTTGAGTTAGGTCCAGAAGAAGAGAGAGCTCTGAAACAGTTCCAGGCTATTGTGCAAACTGCCCTGATACTTGAGCCATAAGATTCAGCAGATACAATGGTGCTTAAAGTGTCAGTGGCAGATTTGGAGCTTCTGGCAGTACCCTTCAGGAGGTCCTTAAAATTTTGGAAAAGAGTCCTGTCATTTTTTCTGCAGATAGCTACTTTCTTTTTGAGAAATATCTTTTGGCTTACCACTGGGCCTTAGTGGAATGCTTACTCATGAGCCAGCAAGTTACCATATGAAGTGAGCTACCCATAAGGAACTAGGTGTTATATGACTCACCAAGCCATAAAGTTGGGTGTACATAGTAGCAGTCAATCATCAAATAATGAGGTATAAATGAAATCTGGCCCAAGCAGTCCCTAAAGGCACAAGTAAATTACATGAAGTGGCCCAAATGCCCATGGTCCCCACTCCTGCTAAACTACCTTCTCTCTCCTAGCCTGTGCCTATGGCCTCATAAGGAGTTCCCCACAATCAACTGATAGAGAAAGAAAAGACCTGAATGACTTTAATAATAAGGTGGAAAGATGACCCATTATGTAGATACCAGTCAGCACCCTTCCCCAGTGACCCTTGTCATCACCAAATAGTCCTATGAACAAAGTGGCCATAATGTCAGGGATGGAGGTTATGCATGGATTCAGCAACATGACTTCCACTCCCCAAGGCTGACTTAACTACAACTACTACTGAGTGCCTAATCTGCCAACATTAGAGCTCAGCACTGAGTCTCTGATAGGGCACTACTTACCTGGGTGATTAGCCAGCAACTTGGTGACCAGTCGATTACACTGGACTGCTTCCATCATGGAGAGAGCAGTAATCTTGAAGCCATGCAGGACCCTGTGGGGCCCTTCCAAATAAAAAGGCCTTTCATGTGTCCCCTATTTCTTGTTTGTAGGAAAAAGGTTTTAGCCTTCTAGATCTTTTCTGAGTTTCAAAGGGCAGATTCAGTTAGTAATTAGAGGTATGAGGAAATGCAGAAAAAAATGAGTGCAGCAGTGGGGCCTGGTCCTGATTTCTCTTCAGGGGATGTATATAACAATTTGATACTTATCTCTGAGTTCTTTTACAGGAACAAAGGCCCCTACCCAGGTGGAGGATAGTATCTTCAGGCTGAGCACAAGCACGTGGACCCCAGGCTGGATGGAACCAGAAGGCTGATGACTGAGTTTCTTGAAACACCACCCAGTTACCTCTCCACCAACCAACTGGAGAAGGGTTATACACCCTGAAACCCACCCCTCCCCCCAGTTTTGTCGATAAAAGCTTTTTCTCTGAAACCCATCAGGAAGTTTGGGTTTTTTGAGCATTAGCTGCCCCAGACTCCTTGTCTGGCACCTTACGATAAAAACTGTACTTTTCCTTCACCAAAACTTGGTGGCGGTATATTGGCTTTACTGCATGTGCGCAAGCAGACCCAAGTTTGGTTCGGTAACGGTTTGTTCTAACTGGAATAGACAGTTACTATGGTTATGAATTTTCCTCCCCTAACTGCACTGCTTCTGCACAAACTATCACTGTGGACTTAAAGAACGTCTTATCCATCAGCATGGTATTCCACACAGCGTTTCTTCTGATCAAGTAATTCACTTCATAGTGAATTAACATGGCAGTCGGCCCATGCACATGGAATTCACTGGTCTTATTGTTACTTACCCTCCAGAGTCAGTCCTCAACAAGAGTCCTCCTGCACAAATAGAAGGAGACCAAGTTCGGTTCAGAAGCAAAGGAAACCTTTATTCTTGCATCAAAGAATGGAGAGGCAGAGGAGCTCAAGCTCCTTTCACAGGCCTCTCTTTAACAGCTGCTCTCTTTCACAGGCCTTGGACGGGGCTGCTTTTTAGGGTTCTCCTCAGCGGGGAGGGCTGGAGCTCTCGTGGGCCAGGCCCAGGTGCGGCTGCGCCGCTCACGCTCCAGATCGCAGTCCCGGTGCAGCGTCTCTGCACAAGGCCCACCACCGTCATCTTGAATTGAGTATGGCACACTGCTGGCTCTTCTGTACACAGTCATGAATTGAGTTGTAGGTGCAGCCATTCCACACTTAGGAACTCAGGTCTGAAGTGCCAGGTGCAAAGCCTCTTCACATGGTACCCTATGAGCAAGTGAGACTAGACTAAGCACAAAGGAAAAAATGGTTAGACTTTATTACCCAGAATCTATTTTTACTCCGTGGAAATTGTTAATGAGTTTTGCTGGTGACTTTATCATGTTCCCCATCATGAGGCAGCTGGCTTGATAGAATGGCAGAATGGCTTTTGGGAGACTCAGTTAGACTGACAGCTAGGTGGCACTACTTTGCAGAATGAGGGCAAGGTTCTCCAGAAGGCTGTATGTGCTCTGAATCAGTGTCCAATATACGGTGTTGTTTCTCCTACAGCCAGGACTCATGGGACCAGGAATCAGGGGGTACAAGTGGGAGTGGCACCACCTACTATTACCCCTAGTGACTCACTGGCAAATTTTTAATAGATTTTACTTTTTAGAAAACTTTCAGATTTATACCATGATTGAGTAGAAGATACAGGGGTTTCCCATATCCCCTCTTTTCCCACACATGCATAACTGCCCTTATTATTAACATCCCACATCAGAGTGGTATATTTATTACTGATGAACCTACAGTGATACATCATCACTCAAAGTCCATAGTTTACATCAGGATTCACTCTTTATGTTGTATATTCTATGAGTTTGACCCAATATATAATAAGTATATGCCATTATATTATCATAGTAGTTTCACTGCCCTAAACATCTGTTTTTTGCCTATTCATCCCTACCCTTCCCCTAATCCCTGGCAACTGCTATTCTTTTTATTGTCTTCATAATTTTGCCTTTCACAGAATGTCATATAATTGGAGTCATACAGTGTATAGTCTTTTGAGATTAGTGTCTTTTCTCTTAGTAATAGGCATTTAAGTTTCCTCTATGTCTTTTCATGGCTTGTTAGTTCATTTCTTTATGGTGTTAAATAATATTCTATTGTCAGGATGTATCATAGTTTATTTATTGATTCACCTACTGAAGGACATTTTGGTTGCTTCCAAGTTTTGGCAATTATGAATAAAGCTGCTATAATCCTCCATGTGCAGGTTTTATGTGAACATAAATTTTCAACTCTTTTGGGCAATATCAAGGAGCATAACTGTCGTATCATATGGTAAGAATATATTTAGTTTTATAAGAACTGCCAAATTGTCTTCCAAAGTGGCTGTACCACTTTGCATTCTTGCCATCAATGAATGAGAGTTTCTGTTATTCTATGTCCTCACCATCATTTAAGTGTCATCAGTGTTCCAGATTTCCTCATTCTAATAGGTATATAACAGTATCTCATTGTTGTTTTAATTCGCATTTCTGATGACAAATGATGTGGAGCATCATTTCATATGTTTGTCATCTATATATACTGTTTGTTGAGATGTTTGTTAAAGTCTTTAGCCAATTTTTAATTGCTTGTTTACTTTTTTATTGTTGTTTTAAGAGTTCTTATGTATATATTGTATATCAGTTATTTATCAGATATATATTTGTAAATATTTTCTCTAAAATTGTGACATATTTTTATTCTCTTGCCAGTGTCTTTCACAGCACATAAACTTTTAATTCTAATGAGATCTAGCTTATCAATTCTTTCTTTCTTTGATTATATCTTTGGCATTGTACCTAAAAAGTCATCATTAAATCCAAGGCCATCTAGATTTTCTCTCATTTAATCTTCTAGGAGTTTTATAGTTTTTCATTTTACATTTAGATTTGTGATCCATTTTGAATTAGGTTTTGTGAAAGGTATAAGGAATGTATCTAGATTAATTTGATTACATGTGGATGTCCAGTTACTCCAGCACCATTTTTTGAAGATACTGTCCTTGTTCCATTGTATTGCCTTTGCTCCTTTGTCAGAGATCAGTTAACTATGTTTATGTGGGTCTATTTCTGGGCTCTTTATTATGTTCCATTGATCTATTTCTCAGTAACCACAAAATAACTTACTGGGATTTTGACTGAGATTGCACTGAATCTATAGATAAAGTTGGAAAGAACTGACATCTTGACATTATTGAGTCTTCCTGTCCATGAACATGAAATATCTCTCCAATTATTTAGTTCTTCTTTGCTTTCTTTCATCAGAGTTTTGTAGTTTTCCTTTTGTAGATTTTGTACATATTATGTTAGATTTATACTTAAGTATTTCTTTTTGGGGGGTTACATTAGCTAATGTAAATGGCATTATGGTTTTAGTTGTACTTGTTCATTGCTGGTTTATAGGAAAGTGATTGACTTTTGTAACATTAACCTTGTGTCCTGCTCTAAGCATTTCTTTGTTCCAAGAGATGTTGTTGATGCTTTTGAATGTTTTACGTAGACACTCCTTCATCTGCAAACAACGACAGTATTATCTCTTCATTCTCAATCAGTACACCCTTTGATTAATTATCACTAAAAGTGAGATAATCAGATACTATGTACTTTCTGATGTGAGGCAACATGTAGCACACACCTTAGGTTGTTCTTGCAGAAAAAAAGCAAGTTAAATCTGAAGCAACACCAAGCCTCTGGATTTAATTTTTCATTTTATTAAATTTGGAAGATAGAGAAACAAGGTAAATATACCACAATGTACCATAGTCACAAATGCAGAATGTGGGACATTCCATAGAAAAACTAACGCGGTTTCTGCCTAAAGTCAGTGGCATGAAAAAAGAAGAGAGAGAAACTGCTCTAGATTAAAAAGTACCTGGCTCATTAGGGCCTAGGGGGATCCAGGAGGCAAGTCTCACTAAAGTAGTGTCACCAAAGGTGATAGTGGTATGGAAGAGGCACCCTGAAAATGATTTCAAAGTTATACCAACTTGATTCCTTCCAGTTTTAAAATTTCAAACTTAATGTCACCTAAATATTACCTTATAGGCAACAGCTTGGAGGAAGAAATTGAAAGTTTTTCAATGACAAGTTAAGATGTTTAAATTTAAACAGTGTTATATTTATGAGATATTTAATTTAATTATTTCATTTGACAACAAACATTCTTTAGTGAAGTGATATTGCCACCTAGGAGAGGAAAGTGGTTCTTGGGAGAAGAAAGATATTATAATAATCTGTGGCCCTCCAAAGGGTTACAGTACATGAATAGATATATAGTATATCTGTGATATTAAACTTTCTTGATGGTGAGAATGATTAGGAAAAAAATAAGGAAAACTTCTCCTTAGGGTGCAACAATGAAAACAAGTTTGAAAAAAAAAACACTGCTCTAAAAAAATGTAAATTTATAATAACAAACTACATTTTATAAATTTTCTATCATATATTAATAAAACCTCTGTCTGTTTAAAAATTTTAGGCGTGATCTAAGAACAAATTTCTTTGGATTCATTCTCTTTTCATACCCCATGATCTATTTGTCTTCCTACCCCAAAACTTCTTGCTCTGAACCCCTAACTTTCAAATGCCAATTTGTTATGGCACATGAGGTCGCTTTCAGTTCTAACTGATATATTTCTGCTATGAACTGAATGCTTTTGCTGCCTCCCACCTGCCCACTTCATAAAATGAAGTCCTAATCCCCAGTACGGTGGTATTTGGACTTGGGGCCTTTGGAAGGCAATTACATTTAGATTAGGTCATGAGAATGAGACCATTGTGATAAAATTAATTCTCTTGTAAAAAGAAGAAGAGACCTGAGAACTCTTTCTAGGCCACTGAACAATATTGCCAGAAGACAGACATCTGCAAATCAGGAAGAGAGCCCTCACCAGGCAAAGAATTGCTGGCACCTTGATGTTATATTTTGAGCCTCCAGAACTGTGAGAAATAAGTGCAAATGGTACAAATGAAACTATTTACAGAACAGAAGTTGAGTCACAAATATAGAAAACAAACATGTAGAAGGAAACTGAGACTGGGATTAACATATACACACTATTATATATAGAATAGATAACTAATAAGAACCTACTGAATAGCACAGGGAACTCTATTCAGTACTCTGTAATGACCTACATGGGAATAGAATCTAAAAAAGAATGGATATATGTGTATGTATAACTGACTCACTTTTGTGTACAGAAGAAACTAATACAACATTGTAAATCAACTATACTGCAATAAAACAATTAACCTAAATTATTTTTTAAAAAAGTAAAAGCAGCCTAGAGTGTAAATAAATAAATAAATAAATACTTGTTTAATCCACTGAGTCTATTACATTTTGTTATAGCAGCCTGAACTGAGGCAGTTTCTAATCGAGGTTTGACTGTCACCACATTAGTTAAGCTAAACTTTCTTTGAAGTCAGAAATTGAGTTTAGAATTTAAATTTGAAGAAAATGTTTACCTTTACTGATTGAGAAGGAAAAGTTTAAAAAATATATGGTTTTTACAAAACTGTTGAGGGAGAGCAAAAATAAAACTGTGAAGATGACATGGAAAAGGCTTTTTTGGAATGTGATCAAACTGAAGGAAAGCAAAGGAGAAAGAGATATTAGGTTGATTAACTGAGGGAACGCCAGATAAGGTTTAGTACTATTTTGTTCCAAAGTATTCAACTTCTCTTCACCATAGTCAAAACTTAGTAAAGACTTTTTTTTACCAGGTTTTGGAGTTCAGTCATATTTAATGTAAATAGTGCTTTCAGAAAGGACTATTCGAGCATGAAAACACTGAAGAGTACTAACCTCTCTTAAAGTTTACAGGTGAGTAGAAGGGATAAGAGAGTAGAAAATGCTCTGATAAATGATGGAAGAACTATGATAGGAACACCAAGAGCTAGAGGAACACAGAGGAGAAGAGATTCTTTCCATAAGGGACTAACAGGAAGACATAGAGGGTAATGGTAAAAATCTAAGCTCAGCTTTTAAATATGGATAGCCTGACTTTGGAAAACAAGAAATAACAAAATTGAAAGGCTGAAAAGAAGGAACTCTAGTAATAATGGTGCATTTAAAGAAGGTTTAGCAGTAGTAAAACCTGTAAATTGTGGAAAAGGAGGCTGAAAAGCTAAGGCAAGGCTTATTTTAGAAGCCTCCATAGTCATGTTGATAATTTGACACTTACTGTCTTGTGAAAGGGGAATTACTTTTTTGTTTGTGTACATACCTTTCCTTCTCCATGTTCCTCTTCTTCCTTTAACAACTGAGCCCCTGTTGTGTGGCTACCCAAAATAAAAACTACGTTTCCTAGCCTCCCTTGTAGCTGGATGCCATCATATGACTACATTACTTCCAATGATAGAAAGGCAAAGGTTTTGTGTGCAAATTCCAAGAAGTGTTCTCAAAGAAAGAGCTATGTCCTTCTTTGTCCTTTCCTCTCCTTGTTGCCTGTACGTGGATCAGAAATCTGGATCTGGACTATCCATCTTTTTCCATGAGACAAAGGCTATACTATAAGAACAAAATAGTGAATTGGAAGTAGTCTGGATCCCTGATAACTTCATGAAACAGAGCTCTGAACTGTTTTAGCCACTGTTGTGTTGTTTTGGGTCACTTGCAGATAAAAGTAATTCAGAGACAAATTGTTTTTCGTTTGCCTCTTTTTTTGTTTATTAAACCAGAGAATGACATAGTCAAGAGTTTGTGTGCATAGACCAGACTGGACTAAAAAAGATCCTTTTGAAAAACACACAAGTAAGTCTCTAAAACAAGACCGGTGACAATAAGGTTCATGCCTGAGGGACAGGATGAATATATATATGGTTTTGAGTCTAGGTGACTAGAATAGTACTGGAGCCTAAAAGTTTGGGAAAATAATGAGGGGTGTGTGTGTGTGTGTGTGTGTGTGTGTGTGTGTGTGTGTATGACCTGATTATGATGGCTATTAGAATTGCAACAATTTTATTTGTTATAATTCACCCATTTCCTTGGTGAAAGAAACTGGGTCATAAAAATGGTTGAATCACAATAGCACCAAACCTGTACTTTAGGAATATTTACCCAAATTCACACATCTAGTAGGTAGAATAGCAGGAATATTTGAGTTCTTGGTCTCTGTGGTCATTACCTAAGTAATTGTGGAGTATAACAGAGAATTTTCTTTTTTAAATGATAAAACTGACACAGGTATCAAAGCAGCCTTAATAGAAGGCTTCTTTTAAACCAGCATTGCTCAACCTTGGCATCTGGGCCAGATGCTGTTTGTTGTGGGGACTTTCCTGCACACTGTAGGATGTTTAGCATCATCCTGGCCCCTACCCAATAGATGCCTAACATTCTTCCTCTCCCCTCCCCACAGTTGTGGCAACCAAAAATATCTCCAGACAGTGCCAAATCGGCTTTCAGGGGCAAAACTGTCCCCTGTCCAGACCCACTGGTTACAAGGTATGGAAGAAAGAATGTGTCTTTTACTTAGTTTGATTCTTTTTTTTTTTACTTCAGTCTTACTTTTGCTCTTGATCCTATAACTTAATGTGTGAACTCAAACAAGATACCCATTTGTAAATTAGAAATAACAATCCACTACTTCATCTCTACCTGCATTATCTCTAACAATGATAGGGATAAAAAGATAATGTACACAAAGCCTGCAGTGTGCCCTTAACAAAGAGTAACCATCATCATTGATTATATTTCCTAAAAAAAGGAGAAAATACACCAAAATAGATTTTTTGCCTTCCTCATTTGTGCTGAAACTTTTGAGGTATTTAGTTACCTATTTCTAAGGCCTTCTTTTGAGTGTCCAGTTCTCCACTCTCTGGTTTTAGATTGTGACCTCCTACCAAAAAGAAGTACGATTATTGAAAATCTTTTGCACACAGTCTATACAGCATCATATGCTCATGGGCCTCTTCATAACATCAGCTACACTGACAGCAGTGGTGTTGGTCTGCTTTTCACCTCTTTGCTGTAACATCCACCACTATGCATGATACATTGTTCATTTTTATAACTTTTTTTGTTCTAAAATAGAATTCTAGGGCTTCCTGGTGGCGCAGTAGTTGAGAGTCCGCCTGCCAATGCAGGGGACACAGGTACGTGCCCCGGTCAGGGAAGATCCCACATGCCACGGAGCGGCTGAGCCCGTGAGCCATGGCTGCTGAGCCTGCGCATCCGGAGCCTGTGCTCCGCAATGGGAGAGGACACAACAGTGAGAGGCCCGTGTACCACAATAAAAAATAAATAAATAAATAAAATAGAATTCTATAGATTCAAAGCTAAGTAAGATTGTTGAGTCTCATGCAAAAGGTGTGATCAAAGACCCAATTGTGTCTTCCCTTGGGTCTAACTTGGAGTCAGGACTAGGAATTACAATGTTATATGTTTATGAATTACTTGACATCCTCTGCTCAGAGTAATTACTGTTTTCTTTACTTATAGCTAAAGTTGATATAGGGAACAAACCAGACAAAAGTCACACTGAGGAATCTGGATTTCTCTAGAGAATTTTGAGAATCTGCTTGGCCATGTTCCAAAGAGGTTCTATAGTGACTTTCTTACTTTATGCTGACAATGCCATAAGCAATTACTACAGCTTGGCAGTCACTATAGAAAGACCTCTAGCTTTTTTCCAAAGGTTTATGATCTGTTATTGAAATACATTTTCTCCCACATAGGTATGCATGGAATTCTATTACTCCAAATGCCCCACTTACAGAATTTTGCTCAAGTAGAAAGTTCCCATCTTTTTTCTGTTGAGATAATAAATATTTGCACACTGGTTTATCCACTGCTAACAGAGTACCCGCCAAGTGAGCTGTCTTGTTCAGCAACTTCCTCTGAGAGTAAATATTAGTGTTTTTCTCCACAGATAATCTCTACTAACCAAGGTTGCAGCACAAAGAATCACAGTGTGCTAATATCTGGGCAGGTGCTCTCATGACCTTTCCAGTGCTACATAGATTTCCCTGTGGTGACAATTTCATTCAGGCAACAGTTAAATCTGGATTCAGTAATGCAATCATTTATAAATTTTACGTACAAAGCCATGCATGAGAATAGTTCCAAAAAGGGAGAAAAAGAAAGTGGACATTTTAATTCAGAGCTAGTGTTTCAGTGACTGCCTGAAAGAATCTATTAAAAGAAAAAAAATCTTATTTGACTTGCTCTTGCCCATTCTCTTTTTTTTTTTAACAAATAGATTTGGGTTTTGAACTTAAAATATTTCTAGCAAGCATTCCACTGTATCTAATTTCTGAGTTATTCAAAGGGAAATTACAAATTATAACATTTCTTTGTATATAACACTTTAAACAGTTAATTGAATCAGTGATTTATATAAAGACAACCTATAGTAAATACAAATGGTATCTGGTGAAGCAAATGTTAAAATGAAACCCAATAAACTGCAGAACACCTTAAGTGAAGTTGTTAAGTTTGAATTTCAGATAAACTACACGTTTCGTATTTTAGTATAAATATGTCCCAAATATTGCATGGAACATACTGTTACTAAAATCATTTTTTATCATAAATTCAAATTTAACTGGGAATTTTGTATTTTTATTTGCTAAATTTGACAATTCTACTCAATGAAGGCAAATGAAAGATGTAGATATTAAAATATCACCACCCTGCTATGCTAGAGTCACTGTATTTAAACATCTGAAGTTTCTTCCTTTGTTTTCAAGTTCCATGATATAAAATATTTAGAACAAATGAAAGGAGATGCTTCACTCAGCAGGCAGTCACCTTGTGAAATTCACTGTCACCATAGGTCACTGGGCTGGATAATTTTATGACCAATAATAACATTTGTCTGAATGCATGCTGAGAAAATGTAATCAAATCTCACACTTTAGGGAATAAGTTGCTCATTGCAGAAAATGGGAGGGAATGACTTCCTGCACAATTGACTGGGAGTATTATGAGGGTTACAGTCATTGTCAGACAGGCCACCTGGCTCCATGGATCAGTACAGAGGCCGACGCATCACTGAGTTTAGTCCCAAAAATGGATGCAAAATTCATTAATAATAATGAGGATGATCATGATGATAGAAATAATGATGCACAGGTTTATTTAAAAGAGAAAATGCATGTAATTATGAGGAAAGATATTTAATTTGAGGTTATTTTACATGCTGCAAGTTACATAAACATATTAATTTATTCAGCCTGTTTTTCCCTTTTGGTTCAGAATTATAGAAGGTAGAAAGAAGTGAGGACTCTTTACTAGCTCCAGAGGAGATTCCCTCCCCTCTTGCACAGGATATCTGCCTTTCTTTAGAGCCCCATTGTGTCCACAAGTTAATCTCAGTTTTACAGCATCAAGGTGGGAAATGATTCTAATCCAAACTGAAGTCATATTAAGAAAGTTTCACAAAATTATGAAAAAGCAAATTTAGCCTATTCTTTCCAGCTATCAGCACATTCTTTTTTCTGCCTCTTAACAATCTGAACTTGCTATGCTCTCTTGGTTTCCTATATCACAAAGAAAATGGTATGATAAATGAATTCACTCTAAAGTGAAATCAATTCCTTTGAGTGGAGGCCTGGGAAAGTTCTGGTGAGGAGAGGTGAGAAGAAGCAATGATTTACCTAAAGCGATGAATGCCTAAAGGAAGAATTTGAGGAGCTGTGGGGGAAATTCCTCAGTGTCCTTCATATCATTTCATATCCAAGCCTTTCTATTTCACTTACTTGGAAGGCTATTAATACATTTTGAGCCTTTCAACTGTTTCCAGGATTTGATTGTGTTGGTGAGCCTGAGGAGTAATATAAGACAAAAAAAAAAAAAAAAAGAAATGCAGTAGAAAGATGATATGTCCTATCTACTTGTCAGATTCTGAGAGGTCACAGATAAACCAAACTAAGCAAAAACAAAGTGATGACTTTTGGTTTTGATTTCTGTTACCAATTAACATTTATCATTGAATTGTAATTCAACAGCAATATATCATTCAAATTGCAAGCTAATTTCCACAGAGTCAGTTATTGAGTTTAAGAAAAAAAAACCTGTGGGGAAATAGCAATTAGTAGGTTTAATATATACATTTTCCAAGTTCTAAAGATTAATATAATCCATAAAAAAACACTTGAAGGAAAGAAGGAAAAAATGCACTTGAATAAATACAATGATTACCTCCAGACACAATTAGGCAATTATCCAATGACTCCATTAAAATAACAAGGTATTTATTTTTTGTTCTAAAATACATCTAGTTATTTATATATTGACTATTCTTTGTTACTGGAAACAAGCTAAAATGCAAAGTATTGTATGTAGCTAAAATCTGAGATAAAGTAGATAAACAAGGAAAAAAGTTAATTATAAAGAGGTACATAATTTTCTATTTCTATGATGAAACTTGACCATTAAACATAGAGGCATAAATGATAAAATCAAAGAAATTGAAATCATGGTTAAAATCTCAATGACTCATTTAAAGTTGTTTGTTGTTGAGAAAAAGAGAAATATTTGGATTAAAAATAAAAAGTTCACTATTAAAATTTTAATGGGTCTCACATCAAGCAATAAGAGGTTTAAATGCAACCTGATAATAGCAACATTTTTAGCAAATATAACTGATTGCTTTGATTTTTCTTCATGTTTCATTGTTACCCCAATAATAAATTAATCTGATATTTTCCACTACATTTCTGTTTAGTTTCTGTCTCAGCTATTGAATCAATTATTTCTGTATATATCATTTACCAATACTGTAAATCTGGAGGACAAATTTTATACTGATGATTTCTCTGAAAGTTAACCATGTCCTTTGTATGGTATGGTTGTCTCTCTTCTTTCTTCTTTAAGTTAAATCATTTTGAAACAATCCAGATGTCTGCAATCTTGCAACCAAAAATGCTTAAATTAATTAATTTTATGTTTTAGGAACAAACATAGCTTCTCCATTAGAATTCCCTCTGTTTGTATGGCAATAATTAATGTTGAATTGGAAAGAAATTAGCATAATAAGCCAGTGGATGTTTTAAAATGTTTCATTGTTATCACGTTAAAGAAAATGGATTCCTTTTAAAATATGTGTCTGCCTAAAAGTCACTTTATTTACATAAAGGCATGAACAACACCAAATAGTTTAAATATATGTCAGATTATGTCAAGTAACTTCAATTTTAAACATTTTCCTTTTTTCTTTTCATTTCCTTAGGTTATACTTAGCAAAATCTTTTCTTTGATTTTGCTGAATAATTGGAGGCAAATTTTGGATTTGGTCTCCAAAGATTGTATAATTTTTCACTGAAGTAAACAAGCCTAATTTTAGAAGCATATTATTGTGGTCATTAAAGTGCTCCATATGTAGCGATATTATAAAATATCTACAGGGAATGGATTTTGTTTATCGTCTACAAGTACTTCATTTTATAGATATTTTCCACCAACACACACAAACATACTTCAACATTATGGCTGGTAACAGTATCTTGCCATCTGTGTGTTTGTATTTTAAGTAGAACATACCATGAAAATGTAGTAAAAATATACAACAGAAAAGAAAACTGAAGCCAATTTTAAGTAGACTACTTCTTGGCTTGAAAAAGTTAGAGCACCAAACATCATCTGTGCTCTTCTAAAATAATATTGTTAAATAAATACAGATGAATACTTGTTTTTAAGAATGAGCAAATAGAGTAAAAATAAATGAAATGGCTAAAAATTTCCTTTTTTGGGGAAAAGGCCATTATTTTTTTGAAGATTGGTCATATATATTCCCTAATATATTTTTCTTTATATTAAAATATTATAATTACAGTTATTATCTGTGTTTAATGAAAAAAATTCTTATTAAGTGTAAGGACTATTTTGCTGTTTGTGGTTATGTTCACTATTTACAGATTCCCCATCACTGTCTCTAAACTTAAGTTCCAAAGACTAGCTAATATTTTTCCTGTATCAAAGAACAAGAATGGCTAATATTAATAGTTCAGTTGGTATCAGATATTTTCTGTTTTCTTGAAAATTATTTTGTGAGTTGCTAATATCAAATTTCTGGATAGAAATAGAATATTTGGTAAATTATTTTCACATTTGTATATCACTTTAAGTATTTAAAAGAATCACAAAATTTGATGAAAGTTTCCATTTTTTCTAAATGTTTAATACTTTAAATTTATAGGTTCAGATTTGTTTATGATACATTTGAGAAAATTAGTTTTTAAAAATTCCAGCTCTATTTATATTCTGTGGGTCATTTAATGTTTCCTAATAATATCCACATCTAACTTTACATTTATTTATTAATTTATAAAAATTGGCCATTAGAAAATTAAAATATAAGTACTGCCCATACTTCAAAACACAGAAAACAATCTAATGCTTGCAATGTTTCTAGAAAATACTAATATTTATAACATATATGAATGACCCACAACTATAATACAACTGTACTTGTCCTGGTTTCAAATGCAACAAACAAATGAGCAAACAAACAGATTCAAAACCAGGTTTAGAAGATGGAGTGATAGATACTGGATTTAACTTCCCACCTGAAACACCACAAAAAAAAAAAAAAGAAGAAGGACAAAATAAATAAAACAATTGTTTTGAAAACACTAACAGAAAAATGATCTCTGAGAGATATGAAAAAACCTCATTGAGCCTTATGATTGCTCCAGCAATCAATTCTTTGAAAGAATTTCCATGTTAAGGAGCAGGAAAGAGGAACACAGAAGGAGCCAGTGCACTGTCTGAATTGAGAAAACAGAGTTGAGATCTGAGGAAATCAAGGTGTCTAGAGTTTTCTGGACAGAGATTCATAGAGAAGAATCACTGCAGGAAGATAGAAATGTGACTGCAGAGGGTTCCCCTTGTGTATTCAACTAAGTATTAATCAGTGCATGTGTGTAACTAAAGCGCTTCAGGCCAAGGAAACAATCATCTAAAAAGATTAGAGGAACAGTTCACAATGGTCACACAAGTCTAGGAACAGTCTTTTCCCACCATCTGATAGGGAAACTTGATTCACAAAGCATTGATGGTATTCCGGATCATTTTGTCTCAGTAGTGAGAAACAATTAGCCTTAGACTAAGCACTGCTCTTGTTCTACCTAACAAGTCTTAAAAGCAAGACCCAAAATGATCAACCTGTTTCCACGTAACTGAACTATGACCCAGAACAATGCTAAAGAATATTAATATGAACACAAAAACATTCAGCATACAAAAATATTGATCACCTAAGAAGTTAAAATTTACAATGTGTGGTTTCCAATCAAATATTACAAGGAACGCAAAGAAGTAGGAAACTACAAACCATAATAAGGAGACAAATCAATCAGTCATAATCAACTCAGAACAGACACAGATAATAAACTTAACAGACAAGGGCATTAAAACAGTCATTATGAACTCCATATGTTCAAAAATTAAGATGGAAGATTTAAAAAGACACAAATCAAACTTCTAGAGAAGAAAACTGCAATGTCTGGATTGAAAAATACAATTGATAAGACTAATGGCAGATTAGACATAACACAATAAAAATGGTAGTGAACTTGGGTACATAGCAATAGAAATTATCCAAACTAAAACACAGAGAAAAAATTTAAAAAAATAATAATAAAGAAAAGGACATCAGTGAAATGTGGAACAACTTTACGCAGTCTGCTCTAAATAAAATTGTCAATACCAAAAGGGAGAAAAGGAACAGAGAAATATTTGAAAAAATAATGTCTAAAATTTTCCAATTTGCAAAAATCCAGTAAATAAAATAATCACACAGACAGATCTGAGAAACTCAACAAACCCCAAGTACAAGGAACATTAAAAAAAAAAAGTACAGCATAATAAAATTGCCCCAAACCAGTGAAAACAGAAAATATTAAAAGAAACCAGAAAACAAAAATACATGTTATGTAAATAGCAGCAAAGATAAGGATGACAGCAGATAACTCATTATAAACAATGTAAATTAAAACAGAATAGAGCAAGCTGGAAGACAATGGAGAAAAACATCTGAAAATCCCTAAATATGTGGACACTAAAAACAAAAAAAACACTTATAAATGATACATTGGTAAAAGAAGGCTTTTTTTTTTTTTTGCAGTAGTCGGGCCTCTCACTGCCGCGGCCTCTCCCGCTGCGGAGCACAGCCTCCGGACGCGCAAGCCCAGCGGCCATGGCTCACGGGCCCAGCTGCTCCACGGCACGCGGGATCCTCCTGCACCGGGGCACGAACCCGTGTGCCCTGCATCGGCAGGCAGACTCTCAACCACTGCGCCACCAGGGAAGCTCCCGAAAGAAGGCATTTTAAAAAGAAATTAAACAGCATTTTGAACTGAATGAAAAGAAAAATATTTATCAAAAGTAGTGTGATGAGATGATGTTACTAAAGTAGCACTATGGGCAAAGTTTTAGCACTAACTGCTTATATTAGAAAAGGAATATCTCAATTCAGTAATCTGATTCCACTTTAAGAAACAAAAATTTAAAATAAAAAAATAAATCTAAAATAAGCTGACAAAAAATAAAGCTTAGAACAAAAATTAAAAACAGAAAAACAGGAAAAAGCAATGAAATCAAAGCTGGTTATTTTAGAAGATCAATTAAATTGATAAACCTTTAGTCAGATTGATCTTCAAAAGAAGAGAAAAGCCACAAATTACCAATATAAGAAATGAGAGAGCTGACCCAGCTATTAAAAGGGTAATAAGAGGGTATCATCAACAACTCTATGAACGTATATGTAAAGGACAAATCCTTGAAAAACACACACTACCAAAGCTCATTCAAGAAGAAATATATTAATTGAATAGTCCGTTAACTATTAAAGAATTTGATACATAGTTAAAAACCTTCCCACGTGAATACTGAGAAAACTCTTAAGATCAGAAAGCTTTACCGGTAAATTCTACCAAACATTTAAGAAAGAAATATTACCAATTCTATACAAACTCTCATACATGGCTAGTGGGAATGTAAAATTATATAACCACTGTGGAAACTCTTTGATAGTTTCTTTAAAATTGCCATGTAATCCAGCCTTTCCATTCCTAGCCATCCCACTCCATTTCTTTTTATTCAAAAGAAAAGAAAGCAAATTTTAAAACAAAGACTGGTTTGCAAACATTTATAGCAGCTTTATTTGCAATGGGCAAAAACTGGAAACAACCTAAATCTTGAATGGATAAACAAATTTGGTTATATCTCACAAAGGAATACTATATAGCCATTAAATAAACTATTGCTATATCATCATACATAGATGAATCTCAAAATAATTATACAATAGAGGTGAGACAGATAAATGGTACATACTATATAATTCCATTTATATAAAATTCTATAAATGCAAACTAATCTATTTTGATAGGGAGCCTATGAGTGAATGTGTGGGGAAAGGGAGAGACGTAGGGTGGGGATGGGTGGGAGTGAAAGCATACAAAGAGGCAAAAGAAAATTTGAGGGGAAAAAATCAGATTTACACGAACAGAGTTTTGTATGTTCTGATGCCTCCATCTTTAATCCAGATCCTCAAGCTCATATTCAACATAGTAATAACACTTATTTAAAGTATCCTTTATGTAAATGTGATTGTATGTTTTTAAGTTTACTAAAGATCAATGGCAACAGATTAGAAGATCCTTTAGTCTCTTAATTAGGTATTGTGGCAGAAGATCTAAAAAAAATAAGTTGATATTGACAGGTAAAGACATATAAAAATGCATGTGTATCTCAGTATTAGAGCATGACTTAAATGCATGCATCTATGATAATGGCCTTGAGTCATAAGAGCAGGTCTATTCTTGTAAAGCATTTAGCTTGACATCTACGTACTGGGGATTCAACTAATTATTCTCTATGCATTGTCTCATTTAATACTCACAGCAAGCCTATGAATTAGCTGAAGATTAATGAATTAAGCTACATGTTAAGAACACATAGTTCTAAGTAGCAGAGAGAAGATTTGAACCCAGTTCATTCTGAATGGAAAGTCATCTACTAACCACACCATTCTACCACCTTTCAGAATAAATGTAATCTTGTATTTGCCTTAAATAAATATACAAAACAAAAATATTTAGAGAATCAATTACTTTTCTTTTAAGAAACAAAAATAATGACTCAAAACTGTGGCTGTGTCAGTGTTTCTGAAAATAAAATGAGATCATTATTATCATAGAGAGATGGAATAAAGGCAGATGAAAAACAACAGTTCAGCCATAATGATTTCATTAGGACAAATCTGTGGAGAGATGAAAGGAACAGATCACTAACAGATTGCTAGTGAAATGGAGAGTGTGTTGAAGTCATTGAATGTGATAACACTTACAGAAATGAAAGTTGAAATGCTTTAAAGGAATGAAAAAAAAAAAGAAAGCAATATTTCCTATCTGTCTTAGGTAACACATCAGCAAAAAGGAAAATGCATATTTTGTCAATTCAGCCAAGTCATTGATCTCTTTTGAATGCTGAGTCTAATGAGGCAAGTATGGTAAATGCATAATGGTCCTTACACATGTGTTTTGCTGGGTTCAGATTATTGTGCACAATTAAATAGGTTTTTAGAAGTAAACAAATAACAACAAAACAAAACACCTAAAATATTTATTTCACCTCTGCTGCTTTCTGTAATACCAAAGTTTTATACATTTTGAGGATTATTCTGTTATTTCATAATAGTAAAAATGCAACTTTTGCATTTGAGAACTTCTGCAAGTGGGAAGTCATTCTTTATACTCACCACCAATCATTCTTTATAAAAGCACTAGATTATGTCACAATTAATTGAATGCAGATCAATTATTGCAAAAAACATAATAGCAACACACACTTCTGAAACACAAGCTAGATTTTAGTTACATCGAAAGAGAATTGTTAGTATAATATTTAACAAAAGTATATTTTCTTACCAAATATAATTATTTCCCTTTCACCATGTTAAATGAAGTTGCCAGCGCATTGCTAGACATTTAATAAGCACTCAATTTAAAATACTGGATTTGTAAAATATAGGAACTCTTTAAAGTGTGGAAAAGTATAAATTAAAAAATTAAAATATTCATTGAACACAATACTACCATTCAAACAGAACCTTGTTATTATATTGTATATCTTTCCAATCTTTCACACTATATATAGAAATATTTTTATATTACAAATAGTTTATGTTTTGCCTCTATTAATATACAAAATTGAAAACATTTTTCCCTGTCCTTAAAATTGCTTTGAAAAAAAGATGGTAACAGGCATATGTGTCTTAGCCAAATTTCCCTATTATAAATGTAACCTCAGTACATGAAGTTGTTTACTCCCCATATAATTCTAAATCTTTTTCTTAATATACCTAGGGTAAAGGGTTTTAATTTCTTTAGAATTAATTTAATTTCTTTAGAATTTCCTAAATACTCTTAAAATTTTTTTAAATCAATTCAATCTCCCCGGAAATGTCCCTTTCCTTAAAATTTCTTGCTCCCAAATTTCTATGAGGAGTAAATCCATTTCAAGTATTATTTTATTTATTTATTTATTTATTTGTGGTACGCAGGCCTCTCACTGTTGTGGCTCTCCAGTTGCAGAGCACAGGCTCCAGACACGCAGGCTCAGCAGCCCTGGCTCACGGGCCCAGCCGCTCCATGGCATGTGGTATCTTCCCAGACAAGGGCATGACCCCGTGTCACCTGCATTGGCAGGTGGACTCTCAACCACTGCACCACCAGGGAAACCCCTATTTATTTTAAATGGAAATAACAAAAGAAGGAAACTTCTGCTTTGTATTATCATTTTGAGAAATATCAATGACATTTTGAAAAATTCTTAAATTTCTGTTAAAATCTTTTTCTTTTTATGGTTTTAGGGAAATCTGAATTTTTTCAGGAACTTCTCCCTCAGAGTTCTTTTCCTCTTTTAGGTGTAACAAAAGATTGGGGTCTAATTCATGATGATTTTTATCACTTAGTGACATGAACAAAATAGACCTTTAAAAATATTTTTTTTTCTAAGACCATTCAATAAAGTTAGATATTTTATATGGCTGTAACCTAAACCACACTTCCATGAGTGATTATGTAACAAAGAATAACTAAATAAGTTTCTCTTTTCACTACTTATTTTGAATTATTTTGTAAATCCTTTTTAAAATTAAGCCATTCATTTCAGAAGACACATCACTGGAGATCACAAAGGGGTGATTTCCCCCTTGTATATAGTTCTGCCATGTGTGGAAAGCTGTTGAGAAGAATTAAAAAAGAAAGAAAGAAAGAGAGAGAGAGAGAGAGAGAGAGAGAGAGAGAGAGAGAAAGGAAGGAAGGAAGGAAGAAAGAAAGAAAAAGAAAGAAAGAGAGATAGGAAGGAATGAAGAAAGAGAAAGAAAGAAAGAAAGAAAGAAAGAAAGAAAGAAAGAAAGAAAGAAAGAAAGAAAGAGAAAGAAAGAAAGAAAGAAAGGGAAAGAAAGAAAGAAAAGAAAGAAAGAAAATGTGTAGTGCCTGATGCTCTTTACTTTTGATGCACAAAAAGTAAAAATTACAGTTAGTTATGGTGGACAGGGCATCTTTAGGCTGATGCAAATCAACATTTTCTAAAGCATACTATCATCACCATACCAAGCAGTTGTAAAATATTTTAGCGTTTACAGACCACTGTATACACAAGTCTGGGAACATCCTGATTCCAAGTTTACAAAGAAATTTCAGGGAAAATTTCAGTTACAAATTTCCCTGTTGAGAAAAAGGACCTGGAGAGGTTAAGTAACCTCATTAGTGTTATATACCCCATTACAGAACAGTCTTAGCTTCAGAACCCAAATTTTCAGATTCCAGGATTCGTGCTCTTGCCATTATTTTACACCTATTTGGATAGCAAAAATAAGTAGTACAATTGGAAATACCTTCATTATGGAGAACATATGTGGAAGTGTATATATATATATCTATATATATATATATATGGAAGTATATATATAAAAGTGTATACATATATAATTTTTTATTGTTTGTTTTTGATTTTCTGCAAGTTTAGGTTGCAGTGAACTAATGTGCCTACAACAGCCCCTGTGCATGGCATAAATCTCATTTTCTTTTAAAATCCACATTTCCATAATCACTATCCTAAATTATGATCTTATTGAGGCTTATTCAAAACCCGGCTGCCATGAGAATTTTGACTCAATCTCCCATCTTCTGTTTTTTTTTTGTTTGTTTGTTTGTTTTTAACATTCATCTACCCCTTGTTTTCTCTTCATTGTTTATTTTCTTTTCTTCCTCTTTTTCCAATTCTAATACTAAACACTTTTTTGACCTCTTTGGGCCAATGGTCCTGAAGACAAGACAAATAATTGTATCACCAGAGACTCAGAGCAATCCTACTTAATCTGAAGAATATCCTCCAGTTCATGACCCAGTCAATAATTTGAGTATCAAAGAGGGAGAAGAGCTTGGACTGCTTGCATATAAGACTCTTGGTCCTTTGTGAGTAGGGCACAACATCTTTAAGCTAAAGCTTCCAGATTTATTGCCTCTTGCCTGCATTAAGGAACTTCTAACTCCTTGGCATTCTTGCCAATGTAGAGATTCAAGTGTCCTGTAAAAATTAAAAAGTAAAATTACACATCTTTACAGTACAAAATCTAAAATTCAGAGTAAAAACCACATATAATGCTGTACTACACACACACACACACACACACACACACACACACACACACACATATTTTAATTAATAGTACTTTGGTGCTTCAACTCTCACATCTGCACTGTTATACCTCTAATGTGATTTCTATATATCAGATCAAAGTGTGTTTGTAATGCATCACCTTTATGGTGTTACTATTTTCTTTTAAAAGGTTTAAACTTCTACCCTATATACACACAGAACCTCTCTCTCTGTCATGAATAAGAGTTTTCACCAATTTTTTAAGATATGTGTTTCATCTAACATAGCGAAGGCAGAAGTATATTGTGTTGTGTTTAGCTATTAAGCTGATTTGAGATTCCCAAAGGCAAGGTCAGCATTTTATTTATGATTCTATTCTCAGCTCCTAATATAGTGCTGGTTCCTAATATGAAAACTTTCTCTTTCTGGAATGAACAATCTTTAAGTTCATGATTCATGCCTGTATTCTATAATTAATTAAAATTTATCTCTATAGGTTATAAAACTCCGAAGATACATTGACATTATTTCTAAAGGTATAATTTAATGAAGAGTTGAAAAAAGTTCTGGTTTATGCACATTTACAGCTCTTCTCAAAACCACAAAGTTTAACTTTTATCCTTTTCATAGACAACCAAAGATTACTCAGTAATTTTATAAACTAATATAAATTAGAATAAAGGCAATTGTTATTTTAAAATACAAAAGAATTTCTTCAGATCACAAAAAAAACCTAAACATCATATAAAAATAAGCTGGGGTATTTTTTCCACATAATAAAGAAAAATAGGAAATCAATTTTCCAATTCAAAAATTGTCATAATATAAAAATTGTTTATATAGTTGTTTATACACTTGTTTATATAGTTATTCTTCACAATCCTTTTATCTGGATTTCTTTTTTAACTGCCTGCTTACTGAAATATATAGCAGTATTCAAAGCAAATCATCTTCAAAAAGAAGATGTAGTGAATTAATTGTTTAAAAATTTGCTACAAATATGTTTTCAGCTTCAGTTCTGGCACTGAATGTAATACAGTGATATCAGCTCACTTGGGGCTCCACTTGTCACTCCCAGCAGCAACTCCTCCTCTGTTGAACCTGGAATATGCCAAAGCACAATGAACTGTCCCATCACAAGTCCCTTTATTAGATGACACCACACACATATGTGTCACCTGGCAAAAATATATCCTTGCCTCCCTAACTCTTCTCTTTCCTCAGTGAAAATTTAGTTTTTGCTTAAGGTTTTCTTCTCAGAACCCATCTTGTTACAACATACCAGCCTCAAGAAGCTCTTGCTCAAGTTTCCTTGCATACGGTGGCATGAATATTCATGACAATAAATGTTTCTTGTATGTAGTTTATGCTCTGCCAGTAATTTCTTCTTTCTCAATATTCCCACAGAATGCTGTTTTTGTATTCTGTTTCTCCTGTTGCAGAAAACTGATTCCTTTATATCCTTTTTGTTTATTTGTTTGCTCTTTATCTTTTGTCTTTCAAGAAGGCTGGAGCTTAATGATTTTAGTAGCCCTGAATTTTACCATGCTATGCAAATTTGATTTTCTGAAAATGTGATCTTACTGAAAAAGTATGACACGTAAAATACCAATGAATCTATTATAGTTAATTCCTTTTTATTCCAGGAAAATTGCTTCCTAGCAGTTCCTAGTTCTCTTTTCTTGTTCTCTATCTATCTCTCCCTCCCTCTATCTCTCTGATTCTTTCTGCTTTATCATATATCAATTATTATATTGACATGTGGACAGCATAAATCTAGAAGTATGCAGAACTTATTGGCTGTCATATTTTAATATTAAAAGACAAAACTCTGATAATAATCAATTTCAAACTATTGTGCTTACTATCATTTCTCATATAAAGGGAATACATGCGAGATTGAATCTTACTTAGTAAACGATATAAAATTATTTTTGGTTTACCTTGAAATAATGTCATGTTATTATATTAGTTTTTTCCTTAATTAACACATAAGAATGATAGTACATGCAATTTAAAAAATAACAATGTATCATGAATGTTATTGCTTTCTCCCAAAAATATGTTGAATAAATTAGTAACATGTTAGGGATATTTTATGCTTATGTATTGGATCTTACTGCATTAATGATTTTTCTATACTCTTCTACATAGTTTGTCTTATCTATAGTTTTTAAAAGTAAATCAAAATTGTAACATTGCCATGTCATTAACAAGGTCAAATACATAATTAACATTTGTATAATACATATCATTATGTAACACCATAATGTGTTATGCAACATTGTGTTAACACCACTTAAAAAGGATATAGGCTGGATGGACTTGAAGTTGACAGATGGGAGCATAGAATTTAAAAGCTTACAATCTGCAAATGAAAGGTTTTGCAAAATGCCAATCTAATGTTCAGCTCAATAATATGGTAGCAAATATTGCAATTAAAGAATCAATTATTCTAATCATCAATTTTCAAACATTGATGTAAAATGGCATTTTATAAATGACAAGATTTAGTTTCCATCATTAGTTGTTTTGATGTTACTTTCATAATATGGACTTCCTGACTCTTCCACCTCAGCATAGGTGTTCTCTATAAATTAATACAAATATTAATTAAATTTACATATTTATTTTTATAAGAATAACAATAGAGCAAATATCTAATATTTTTTAGCCTTAAGTTTTGAATCTGTGGGTCACTGAGCAGATCAAATTTACAGGTGGAAGAAAACTTATAATAAATTTAAGCAAGAAAATAGGAAGGAAGAATTAATATATTGCCCAATAATTAGGTACATTATTTTTTGTCTAAAATATGTGTTTGAAATGTGCCCAAAGAATTCTTATTCCTCATTCTATATTCCCTTCCTTAGTAAATGACTTAATTATTCAATTAGATATTTATATTTTATATTTGGTTACCTCCTACAACCCAATTGCCCAGTACTTTTGAGTCTTTCTCTTGCCTATTTTTCTACATTATTTTCCAAATAACTTCATATATTTTACCACCATTTTACACTTGCATTAATGAGAAAATTCGTTTTATTCATCATCAGATTTCCTCTAACCTAATTCTTTAAGCTCCCAGAAAATACCCAGAGATATTTTCTATCTTGCAAAATTCTTAAACATCTTTCATGGGTTTGTAGTTGTATGCCCTTAGAAGAAATATCTACTCATCACATTGCCCACCCCCCTGCTTCCCAGGGGCCTCTTCTGTCTCAATGGCTCAGGCCACCCCTCTGACAATTTTTCTGACAATTTTCTCTGACCATTTTTCCTAACTGCTCTCAGAGCTGTAATTAAAATTAACACATCTCCTTTCATTTCCAGAGTTCCATGATCTAATGATAACTGACTGGATGGTAGCAGCTGGAAGGAAATCAATCTTTCAAAAATATCTGTTACCGGAGGCTTCCCTGGTGGCACAGTGGTTGAGAGTCTGCCTGCCTATGCAGGGGACATGGGTTCGTGCCCCGGTCCGGGAAGATCCCACATGCCGCAGAGCGGCTAGGCCCATGAGCCATGGCCGCTGAGCCTGCGCATCTGGAGCCTGTGCTCCGCAACGGGAGAGGCCACAGCAGTGAGAGGCCTGCGTACTGCAAAAAAAAAAAAAAAAAAAAATCTGTTAACTACCTACTATGTTTAAGGTGTTAAGTCAAAAAATATAGAAGTTAAAAATCCTTCGGAAATAATAGTTACCAATTACTAAGTACTTACCTTCTGCCAGACCTATGTTTACAGTATCATAAATTCAGTATTGTATTATATCCTAAGATTTTTTGCTTCTAAAATTATTTATTAATTCAGAAAAATGTAAAAATAAACATAGGATTTATATCTTTCTTTATTGTGGTAAAACACCTAACCTGTGTTCAAGGCTCTTAAAACTTTTAAGTATATGATACATTCTTGTTGACTATAGATACAATGCTGTACCAAGGATCTCTCGAGCTTATTCATCTTAACCAAAACTTTATGCCTATTGACTAATAACTCCCCAGCATCTGGTAATCTCCATTCTAATCTTTGATTTTATGAATTTGACTATTTTAGGTATCTTATATAAGTGGAATCACACAGTGTCTGTCTTTGTCTGGTTTATTTCACTTAGCATAATGTCCTCAAGGTCCTCCCATGTTGTTGGCATATTGCAGAATTTCATTTTTTTTTAAGTCTGAACAGGATTCTCTTGTATGTATATACCACATTTTCTTTATCCATTTGTCTGTCAATGGATGTTTAGATTATTTCCATATCTTAACTAATGTGAATAATACTGTAAGAAACATGGGAATGCTAATATCTCTTCAAGATCCTGATTTCAAATCTCTTGCATTCTTACCCAGAGGTGGGATTGCTGGATCATATGGTAGTTCTATCTTAAGTATTTTGAGGAACCTCCATAGTGTTTTCCATACTGATGGCACCATTTTGTATTTCCACCCAGTGTGCAAGGGATCCTATTTCTAATAATTTTATAAGAGTTGTACTTAATCTCCTTTTACAAATGAACATACAGAGTATTAGAGACTTTAATAATTTTATGCTATTCAACTAAAACAGGGCAAAGCCCATCCATTGAACCACTGCACTTTGAGAATGCCAAAACCATAGATGTCTTTTATTTTGCTGTCTGGCCCAGGGTTGCTGCTCAACAAAGGTTTTTGAATGAATAACTGAGAGAAGACAAATCACTACATGGCCTCCCTGAAGCTCCTCTCTTCAAGGAGTTTACTATCTATCTAATGAGCTGGGAATAACATAGGAAATGGTTACTTAGCATTTCATTTACCAAATATTTATTGAATGCCCACTTGCGGTAGACATTACTGGGAGCACTAGCATTACAGCAGTAGAGATAGATTAGATACATAGATGAGAGAGAGAAAGGGAGAAACCCTTGCCCTCATGGAACTTACAGTATGGAAAAAATAGAGAAAATAACTAAGCTATATAAAATATTATAAAGTGATGTTTCTAATATGAATAAACATAAAGCAGGGTAAGGGAAAGTAGTGTAATAAAAGCCACAAGCAGAAAATACAGTGGAAATCCAATAGTTCTATAGCTACAATTTTTTAAATGAAATAATGAAAAGGAAGCTTAATTTTTCTGGTTTAAATTTTTTTTAGAAACACATATGAAAATAAACTTATTTTCTGAATATATCATGTAAAACATACCATTTAGTTCTAAATTATCTATGTATATTCATTGGGTCATTTTTGATTATTTTTATCCTAAATGTGTGCAATCTATTTCATGGGTAATTAAAACTTCATAATGAGCATATTCAGTTTTTGATTCTGAGTTTATATGTAACTTAGATTTTGCTAAGAATTCCATCCAGAACAACAATGTACATGTAAGAAATATTTAGAATTTGAAGTCCTACACATTTTCAGAGTAAAGAAAATAAGAATTAAAAAATCCAGTTCCAGATACTTCTTCTCTCTTAAACAGTTTTGTATCTCGTTTATTTAGTGGCTAGAAGGTAGAAAATGTGACCTTAAAGTATATGGGACATTTGGAACTTGTGATTTCAGGGGACGAATAAGTTCAAAATTCTATCTCCTTGAAATTTGTTTCCAGAATGTTAACTGCAAAGCAAGTTATATATAGCAGTAAATGCATGCTTAATTTGTGCAGAAATCATGGTGTGATGAATACAATTAAGAGCCTCAGAGGGAATAATTATATTACTGCATAAAGCTGGTAGTTCTCAAATTGCTTGGTGCCTGGACTTTAAATTGGCCTGATTTCCTGTTGTGAAAGTCATCCGTAGCAGCAACACAACTGCAGCAGGAATGGCGAAGTTTCAAAGTCACACAGAAAGCATATTTTTTCTGATCAATTGCCATATTATTTTTTTAACATCTTTATTGGAGTATAATTGCTTTAAAATGGTGTGTTAGTTTCTACTGTATAACAAAGTGGATCAGCTATATATATATACATATATCCCCTTATCTCCTCCCTCTTGCATCTCCCTCCCACCCTCCCTATCCCATCTAGGTGGACACAAAGCCCTGAGGTGATATCCCTGTGTTATGCAGCTACTTCCCACTAGCTATCTATTTTACATTTGGTAGAATATATATGTCCATGCCAATCTCTCACTTCATGCTAGCTTACCCTTCCCCCTCCCCATGTACTCAAATCCATCCTCTATGTCTGTCTTTTTTTCTGTCCGGCCCCAAGGTTCTTCAGAAAAAAAAAAATATATATATATATATATATATATATATTTTAAGATTACATATATATGTATTAGCATACAGTGTTTGTTTTTCTCTTTCAGACTTACTTAACTCTGTATGACAGTCTCCACGTCCGTCCACCTCATTACAAATAACTCAATTTCGTTTTTTTTTATGGCTGAGTAATATTCCATTGTATATATGAGCCACATCTTCTTTATCCATTCATTTGTCAATGGACACTAAGGTTTTAGTTTTTTGAGGAACCTCTATACTATTCTCTATAGTGGCTGTATCAATTTACATTCCCACCAACAGTGTATGAGGGTTCCCTTTTCTCCACATCCTCTCCAGCATTTACTGTTTGTAGATTTTTTGATGATGGCCATTCTGACTGGTTTGAGGTGGTACCGCATTGTAGCTTTGATTTGCATTTCTCTAATGATTAATGATGTTCAGCATCCTTTCATGTGTTTGTTGGCAATCTGTACATCTTTGGAGAAATGTTAATTTGGTCTTCTGCCCATTTTTGGATTGGGTTGTTTGTTTTTTTGATATTGAGCTGTATGAGCTGCTTGTAAATTTTGGAGATTAATCCTTTGTCAGTTGCTTCATTTGCAAATATTTTCTCCCATTCTGAAGGGTGTCTTTTCGTCATGTTTATGGTTTCCTTTGCTGTGCAAAAGCTTTTAAGTTTCATTAGATGCCATTTGTTTATTTTTGTTTTTATTTCCAGTTTTCTAGGAGGTGGGTCAAAAAGGATCTTGCCGTGATTTATGTCATAAAGTGTTCTGCCTATGTTTTCCCCTAGGAGTTTTATAGAGTCTGGCCTTAAATTTAGGTCTTAAATCCATTTTGAGTTTATTTTTGTGTATGGTGTTAAGGAGTGTTCTAATTTCATTCTTTTACATGTAGCTGTCCACTTTTCCCAGCACAAGTTATGGAAGAGGCTGTTTTTTCTCCATTGTATATTCTTGCCACCTTTATCAAAGATAAGGTGACCATAGGTGGGTGGGTTTATCTCTGGGCTTTCTATCCTGTTCCATTGATCTATATTTCTGTTTTTGTGCCAGTACCATACTGTCTTGATTACTGTAGCTTTGTAGTATAGTCTGAAGTCAGGGAGCCTGATCCCTCCAGCTCCATTTTTCTTTCTCAAGATTGCTTTGGCTATTTGGAGTCTTTTGTGTTTCCATACAAATTGTGAAATTTTTTATTCTAGTTCTCTGAAAAAAGCCATTGGTAGCTTGATAGGTATTGCATTGAACATGTGGATAGCTTTGGGTAGTATAGTCATTCTCACAATGTTGATTCTTCCAATTCAAGAAAATGGTATATCTCTCTATCTGTTTGTATCATATTTAATTTCTTTCATCAGTGTCTTATAGTTTTCTGCATACACGTCTTTATTCTCCTTAGGTAGGTTTATTCCTAGGTATCTTATTCTTTTTGTTGCAGTGGCTAATGGGAGTGTTTCCTGAATTTCTCTTTCAGATTTGTCACCATTAGTGTATAGGAATGCAAGAGATTTCTGTGCATTAATTTTGTATCCTGTTACTTTACCAAATTCATTGATTAGTTCTAGTACTTTTCTGGTAGGATTGTTAGGATTCTCTATGTATAGTATCATGTCATGTGCAAACAGTGACAGTTTCACTTCTTTTCCAATATGGATTCCTCTTATTTCTTTTTCTTCTCTGATTTTTGTGGCTAAAACTTCCAAAACTATGTTGAATAATAGTGGTGAGAGTGGGCAACCTTGTCCTGTTCTTGATCTTAGTGAAAATGGTTTCAATTTTTCACCTTTGAGAATGATGTTGGCTGTGGGTTTGTCATATATGGCCTTCATTATGTTCAGGTAAGTTACATCTATACTTACTTTTGGTAGGCTTTTTATCATAAATGGTGTTGAATTTTGTCAAAAGCTTTTTCTGCATCTACTGAGATGATCATATAGCTGTTCTCCTTGCATCTGTTAATAAGGTTTATTACATTGATTGATTTGCATATATTGAAGAATCCTTGCATTCCTGGGATAAATCCCATTTGATCATGGTGTATAATTCTTTGATGTATACTGTTGGATTCTCTTTGCTAGTATTTGTTGAGGATTTTTTCATCTATGTTCATCGATGACATTGGCCTGTAATTTTCTTTTTTTGTGACATATTTGTCTGGCTTTGGTATCAGGCTGATGGTGACCTCGTACAATGAGTTTGCGAGTGTTTCTCCCTCTCCTATATTTTGGAAGAGTTTGAGAAGGATAGGTGTTAGCTATTCTCTAAATGGTTGATAGAATTCACCTGTGAAGCCATCTGGTCCTGGGCTTTTGCTTGTTGGAAGATTTTTAATCACAGTTTCAATTTCAGTGCTTATGATTAGTCTGTTTATATTTTCTATTTCTTCCTGGCTCAGTCTCAGAAGTTGTGCTTTTCTAAGAATTTGTCCGTTTCTTCCAAGTTGTCCATTTTATTGGCATATAGTTGCTTGTAGTAATCTCTCATCATCCTTTGTATTTCTGCAGTGTCAGTTGTTACTTCTCCTTTTTCATTTCTAATTCTCTTGATTGGAGTCTTCTCCCTTTTATTCTTAATGAGTCTGGCTAATGGTTTATCAATTTTGTTTATCTTCTCGAAGAACCAGCTTTTATTCTTATTGATCTTTGCTATCATTTCCTTCAGTTCTTTTTCTTTTATTTCTAATCTGATCTTTATTTCTTTCATTCTGCTAATGGTGGGGTTTTTTTGTTCATCTTTCTCTAATTGCTCTAGATTTAAGTTTAGGTTGTTTATTTGAGATGTTTCTTGTTTCTTGAGGTAGGATTTTATTGCTATAAACTTTCCTCTTAGAACCGCTTTGGCTGCTTCCCATAGGTTTTGGGTCATCTGTTTTCATTGTCATTTGTTTCTAGGTAATTTTTGATTTCCTCTTTGATTTCTCCAGTGATCTCTTGGTTATTTAGTAGTGTATTGTTTAGCCTCCATGTGTTTTCATTTTTTTCCTGTCATTGATATCTAGTCTCATTGCATTTTGGTCAGAAAAGATACTTGATACGATTTCAATTTTCTTAAATTTACCGAGGCTTGATTTGTGTCCCAGGGTATTGTCTATCCTGGAGAATGTTCCATCAGCACTTGAGAGAAAAGAGTATTCTGTTGTTTTTGGATGGAATGTCCTGTAAATATCAATTAAGTCCATCTTGTTTAATGTATCATTTAAAGCTGTGTTTCATTTTTCATTTTCATTTTGGATGATCTGTCCACCGGTGAAAGTGGGATATTAAAGTCTCCTACTATGATTGTGTTACTGTTGATTTCCCCTTTTATGTCTGTTACCATTTGCCTTATGTATTGAGGTGCTCCTATGTTGGGTGTATAAATATTTGTGTTTGTTATCTCTTCTTCTTGGATTAATCCCTTGATCATTATGTAATGTCCTTATTTGTCTCCTGTAATGGAGTTTATTTTAAAGTCTATTTTGTCTGATGTGAGAATTGCTATTCTGGCTTTCTTTTGTTTTCCATTTTCATGGAATATCTTTTTCCATCCACTCACTTGCAGTCTGTATGTGTCCCTAGGTCTGAAGTAGGTCTCTTGTAGACAGCCTATACATAGCTGTTATTTATGTATGCATTCTGCCAGTCTATGTCTTTTGTTTGGAGCTTTTAATCTGTTTACATTTAAGGTAATTATCAATATGTATTTTCCTGTTACCATTTTCTTAATTGTTTTGGGTTTTTTATTGTAGGTCTTACTTCTCTTGTATTTCCTGCCTAGAGAAGTTCCTTTAGCATTTGTTGTAGAGCTGGTTTGGTGGTGCTGAAGTCTCTTAGCTTTGCTTGTCTGTAAAGGATTTAATTTCTCCACTGAATCTGAATTAGATCCTTGCTGGGTAGAGTAATCTTGGTTGTAGGTTTTTTTCCTTTCATCACTTTAAATATGTCCTGCAACTCCTTTCTGGCTTGCAGAGTTTCTGCTGAAAGATTAGTTGTTAACCTATTGGGATTCCCTTGTATGTTATTTATGGTTTTTTCCTTGCAGCTTTTAATATTTTTTTCTTTGTATTTAATTTTTGGTAGTTTGATTAATATGTGTCTTGTTGTGTTTCTCTTGGATTTATCCTGGATAGGACTCTTTGCTTCCTGGACTTGATTGACTTTTTCCTTTCCCATATTAGGGAAGCATTCAACTATAATCTCTTCAAATATTTTCTCAGTCCCTTTTTTTTTCTCTTCTTCTTCTGGGGCCCCTATAATTCAAATGTTTGTGCATTTAATATTGTCCCAGAGGTCTCTGATACTGTCCTCAATTCTTTTCATTCTTTTTCCTTTATTCTGCTCTGTGGTAGTTATTTCCACTATTTTATCTTCCAGGTCACTTATCCATTCTTCTGCCTCTGTTATTCTGCTATTGATTCCTTCTAGAGAATTTTTAATTTCATTTATTTTGTTGTTCATCATTGTTTGTTTGCTCTTTAGTGTTTCTAGTCATTGATAAATGTTTCTTGTATTTTCTCCATTCTATTTCTAAGATTTTGGATCATTTTTGCTCTCATTACTCTGAATTCTTTTTCAGGCAGACTGCTTATTTCCTCTTCATTTGTTTGGTCTGGTGGGTTTTCACGTTGCTCCGTCATCTGCTTTGTATTTCCTGTCTTCTCATTTTGCTTAACTTACTATGTTTGGGGTCTCCTTTTTACAAGCTGCAGGTTTGTAGTTCCCATTGTTTTTGATGTCTGCTCCCAGTGGGTAAGGTTGGTTCAGTGTGTTGTGTACGCTTCCTGGTGGAGGGTACTGGTGCCTGTGTTCTGGTGGATGAGGCTGGATCTTGTGTTTCTGGTGGGCAGGACCACGTCCACTGGTGTGTGTTGGGGTGTCTGTGAACTTATTATGGTTTTAGGCATCCTCTCTCTTAGTGGACTTCCCTGGTGGCACAGTGGTTGGGAGTCCACCTGCCAATGCAGGGGACATGGGTTCAAGTCCTTGTCCAGGAAGATCCCACATGCCATGGAGCAACTAAGCCCGTGCGCCACAAGTACTTAGCCCCTGTGCCACAACTGTTGAAGTCTGTGTGCCTACAACCTGTGCTCTGCAACAAGAGAACCCACCACAATGGGATGCCCGCACACCATAACAAAGAGTAGCCTCCACTCGCCACAACTAGAGAAAGCCTGAGTGCAGAAACGGGGACCCAATGCAGCCAAAAATTAATTAATTAATTAATTAATTTTTAAAAATTTGTTTTGTCCAAATTTGTTCCTGTCATACTAGTTGTTTGGCATAGGGTGTCAAGCACTGTAGTTTACTGGTCATTGAGTGGAGCTGGGTCTTAGCATTGAGATGGAGATCTCTGGGAGAGCTTTTGCCGTTTGATATTATGTGAGGCTGGGACGTCTCTGGTGGTCCAATGTCTTGAACTAGGCTCTCCCACCTCAGAGGCTCAGGCCTGACCCCTGGCTAGAACATCAAGACCCTTTTGGGAAGTCTGAGGTCTTCTGCCAGTGTTTAGTAGGTGTTCTGTAGGAGTTGTTCCACATGTAAATGTAGTTTGATGTATCTGTGGGGTGGAAGGTGATCTCCACAACTTACTCCTCCACCATCTTGAAGGCACCCCCACATTACTTCTTATACCTCCACCTAGGCTGAGTCCTGCTAGTGTTGGAGGGTCTCTGGAAGTGGCAGGGGGTGGTTGTGGCTCACTTTGGGGACAAGGACACTGGCAGCAGAAGTTCTGGGAAGTACTTCTTGTCATGAGCCCACCCAGCATCCACCTTTAACTCCACCAAAGAACATATATTCTTGTTTAAAGAGAAAACATTGGCAACATGCATACCAAAGTTGATTAAAGTGATAAATTAAAATGCATTAGAACCAGTACATTGTTTTGTCTGTTAGAAGAGAATTTTTGTAACAAGATTGACTAAACTGTTTGTAATAGCAGCTTTTTAAGCATCTACATGTGCAAGCTACCTACATGTGTAAAAGTTTGAACTAAATTGATTGTTAATAAGTTTCTCATTTCATGATATGTGGATTACTGGTGCCTTGAAATAAATAGATAATAGTTTAAGGTAACCTTCCCAAGAACATAATCAGTTATAGAAAAACCTGAATATAACTTTTAATCCTATATGAAAACTCTACATTATATTAGAATTACCCATTGCTTAATGTTATCAAATAACTAACTTTATGTGACTGTGGAAGCATTATATGATCTCAAATAATTTTGCATCTTATTAAATAGACAATAAATCACTTTTCTAGCACTAAACAGTTTTAGTTGCTTTACATGAGATTGTTTATATCAGAGACTTAAAATAGCAATTTCTCATCTATGATAACCAAACAATAAAAGGTAACACCAGATGTGGAACTTAGTCATTTAACCAGTGATCAGTTTGGAACCTCGGTCCTGAAAAGGTTCAAGTGAAACTAGTAAGTAGTGGGTGATGGCAAGAGGTAAAGGGGTAAGAGAAGCATTTTCAGCCAAAAGAAACAATAGTTAAAGAAGTGACAGGAAACATGGGAAACTCTCAAAAAACTTCTAAAAGCCATTATTCCCACAGGCCCATGACAGGCATTACTAACCAAACATCCACAGTTTGACTGTTTGTTACATGAAGTGGTGGTCTTAGAATCACTATTGAATCTCCTGGCTCTTGCAGTCACAATGCTCCTTCCAGAACTGATGAGGATATCAAGACTTGGAGAAGTCTATGATTTATCAAACACTTAACTGCAGCACTGCAGCTAGAAACTCATCTTTCACTGTTAGCACACAGCTAATTCTCTTGCCAATGCTATGATATCTTTGCCAATAAGTAAGGTTGTTCATTCTGTATATGTTTTTCTGCCCATTTTTTCATCGTTCTCTTCATCTCTATAGATCATTCAATATAATTTAAATACCTCATATCATATTTCTTTGTGTTTCTTTTTTCATTTATTGTTCTTTTTCTCCATTCAGTAAACCTTTTTTGTAAATGACAACATACACAATGCTTGATGCTGGGGGAGTTACAGGATTACTTTGACCCTATTTTGGATGCAGCCCAGAAAAAAAAACATGATTACAAGCTCTATCCTTATTATACATCAATAGATTTGGTTTGTATGCAAAGTACAGAGATTATGCAGCTGGAAAACTTGGAGCAATTCCTATCCAATAAAAAGCAGGGGCTTGAATATATGGGTAGCCACAGGACTGTGGATTCCAGTAATCTAATTTGGGCTCTCTTCAGCGACTTTGAAAACCCTAGAGAGTTTGCAAGTAGAATTGTTGATTTAACAGAAAACAAACTATTCAGGGAATGTTCCACATGCTAAATAATGTTTTCTTTCTTTTTCAGAAGTATTTAAGTTCTGCCTCATTTTCATCTACTGTGTAAGCACACACATGCACAAAACATACACATATAATCTATAATACTGAAGTAAAAACACTACTGGCTTATTTATTTATTTTTGGAGTGTGTGGAGGAGAAGGGATTCATTTTCAGTTGTAACAATTTAGTACTCACACTGGATTGTCAATTGTATCTTATGACCAATGTCACATATTTCCAAAACTACCTCCTAGATTTAGTGTTACATCTCTTGACCAAGAAATTAAATAGTTTAAATGGGGATTTAGAGCTTGGATCTGGTCTCATTGATATTATTTCTCTAACCACATAAATTAAAACCAACTAAATTAAAAGAAAAGGAGCAATAAATCTCAGCACATATTTGATTTTATAAGTAGAAAAAATATGATTTCAGCATAAATAATTTTATTTATTTCACTTTGAAATTGTTAGTTTACCATTAGAAACTGATATTATTATTATTTTTAATTATCAGGATGTTGGCACATTGAAAGAAAATGGTTCTGTTAGACGTAAATGGATAAACAAACAAATAAATAAATCTTATTGCTTAGAAGATATGGAATGTAGCAGTTCTACATTTATATTTAAAAACATATTTTTTCTTTAACCTGTTAGTACTGGGATGTTGCTCTTCATAAAACAGGTAGAAAACTATGAGTGGTATATATTTGTAATTATGTCAAAATATAGTATACTCCTGGACAGAAAAAGCCCATTCTTAATTTTTGAATCAACTCCAGCAGTTTCTTAATGCTTTAAACATAATCTGCCAACTAGGATTGATTAAACTGTATTTTCTAATACACAACTTCCTGAATTTCAAATAAACAAATGCCAGGTACAGCTTATTAGAATATTTAATCATATACTTTCATTACCAAATACTGAATTTTTTATTTTAAAAACATGTTGAAGATTATTCATTGAAAGACACATATTATAATCAATCTCAGATTCCTAGATTTACACATAAGTATTCCTGTAGAATATGATGACGTAAATTCTGCGTGGCAAAATATAATTATCTGATATACAGGGTATGTTTTGCAAATATTTATTTATTTTTGTATATACTTTATCCTTGTCCAACAGAAGTACTCTTCCAAAACATAAAGATTATATGATCATTTCAGATAAACAAGTACATTATTCTGTCTGGTGTCAATATTAACTCCTGTCTTGTCCATTTAATCTCTGATTTATTCAGTGTTATCCAATGGATAAATGTTCTTCCCTATGGAGACTATTTTACATTAGAAGCAAATACTAGAATTCGAAAGCCTGCGAGTCCTACATCTCACTACAGGTACAGGCATGCAAAGAGCAGAGGCTTCCATTTATGATCTCTTCATCTCCAGGAAGTTATACTGAACTCATGGTCATATATAACCCTTACTTTCCTCCAAAAACTCAAATATAATATATGTTATTGTAACCCTTATAATGGGTAACTGTCTTCATGGATGTGATCACTGACAAGGAGGAATATCGCCTTCAAGGTCCAGTCTGTTTGTGTTTGTTAATTAATTTAAAAATATTATAAATATTACTTTTTATACATACAACATTTAGGTAAGGACACTGCGTTCCCCTCTACAAAGCTCTGCTTGTCCTCATTCTTTCTGGATTGCGAGACCAGATGCTGAGCTGAGAAAATTTTCTTTCCAGCAATAGCATCTGGCTCCTTGGCAGCCTCTGCTTGCTCTTGGGCTAGCTACACTGCAGTTGTCTTCAGGTTGTGAAGTGGTAAGGATGCTGATGTGATATCTTATTCACTTGGATGCTGTGCCTTTTATCTTTCTTATGTTATCCCCATGTGGGTATTTTTCACACTTACAATCTTCTATGAATAAAATTTATTGGGAAAAAGACTGATACCTGATATAACTTTCAATAGCAAATTTCTGAAATTATTTTTGTCTGTATAAGGTGAACCAGTCAGATGATGGCACAAATCTGATATTTCTCTTATTGTAGTTTTTAAAATCATTCTCATTGCCTTGTTCCTTTGTCTTCTCTGTATACAAATATATGTAGTTTTGATTCTTTATATGTCCTCTGGTGAAGTGTATAAAATAATAATTATAATGATAACAATAATAACTATCATTTCTAAGCCAGGGACTATACTAAGTTCTCATATCTAATTTTATTTAATTCTCACAACATTATACCATATCTATCACATTCTTCACTTGAAATTGAGAAAAAAAATTAAGATCTGTAATATTTGATCAGGAGACTGACCAGGAACAAAGACAGTCATTATCAAAGGCAAAATTGTAGAAATTAGTCCTAGAGCTGGGGTTCAGTGACTTTTAAGTGTTTTCACTATGACAATTATACTGGTCACAGTTTGATGCCAACCTACCGTTCTCACTTTATTGCCAACACTTCCCGGTGCCCTAGGCTTTAGTCTCATGAGAACAATCATGCCCAAGCAGCTGCCATCCTACATGCCATGCCCCAGCTGCATGCCCCTCCTCACTCTCTCACTCTGATTGCATTCCTCTAAAAGCTAACTAGCTCCCAAACTTCAAATAAAGCAGAAGGATTGCTGTATATGAGGAAGGTGTGGAAAAAGTCTCTTTTAGACAGGCTTAAGATGGGATAATAACAGTAACAATACAACCAGATATTCACTGAGCATTTACTGCATGCCAAACATTCTGCAGTGGACTTTACATGTATTAATTTATCCATACTCACAACACCCTATAGGATGGAGGTTATTATGTGCTATATTTTATAAATAAGTAGAAAGAGACATAGAATAGTTGTGTCACTGCCAGTGAAAAACAGCCAGTGAACCCAGTCACCAGGCATTCAGAGCCCACCCTCTAAATACCCATACTATGTGACTTCTCACTCTTTCCTTAGTCCCCCAGGAGAAGTGCTTAAACCTTGGCTGTAGGTAATGCAGAGTTGCTTTGTTTTTGTTTTCATTTTTGCTTCACTAATTCACCATAGAAAATCTCTGAGATTTGTTCCAGATACTTTGTATTTTAAAACATCACAGTTTCTCTAATAGTGTGTTTTGAACGCTTTCAGATGATGGAAAGTATACCAAATAGAAGTAGAATTCTTTCTCCTTCCCTCTATGTATGTATGCATATATATATATATATATATATATATATATATATATATATATATATGCACACACACACACATAAGTATATATGTAAACACAGACACCTATACTCTTTAGGTATGCCCATTATTTTGTTTTTTATCTATATGTACAGATAATAGGTAAATACATGATTGATTGATAAATAGAAAGATAAACAAATATAAAAGGGAAAGAATTCCACTTCTATTTGATATATATTTATATACCACTTTTTTGTACAAGCTACTGAATATTATTTATGTTATTGAATTCCAGATAAAAGATTTTACATGTGTGTCTAGAGCAACATCTGTTTATAAATAACATTTTCCAGAAACCATTTTAAATGATATCTCTATATGCATCAAATAAATGAGAAGAAAAATTATGTTAAACTAAAAGTAGAGAGGAATTAAAATAGAAACTAATGTACCACTTAAAAAACATGATTTAAAAGAAGAAAAGTGTCAGGTGAGCTCACGTCAAACCTTGAGACCAAGTGTGCTAACTGCAAGCTGACACGCTTACTAGAGAGAATCCAAACCACAGAGTGTGAAAATGGAAATAACAATGATGAAAATGTATGTCAGAAGTAAAACAATTATATAAGATAGAGGGGGTCAAAATTTCCACATAATGACTAGAATAGTAGACTATACAACTGAATATTCCTCAGTAAGAACTGAAATTTTTCAAGTAAGTGGTAGAAACAATGAAGAGAGAGAGAGGTGAAGAAAATTAGGCAGACCTTTTAATGTGGGGGAGAAGCAAGGATTCTGTCTCTATTTGGTCTATATTTATATGTCCTAAATGAATTTTTATCAATATAATTATCACTATTATTCTTTCCTAAATATTTAATTCTCAAAATACAATTTTCTTTTACCTTAAGTTAAACCTTAATGACATTGTGGCATAAAGGAGACACAATACATAGCCATATGGCCAGAACAACTACTTCGAAGATATGACCAAGAACTGAAAAGAGGAAAAGTTCCTTGTGACACCTACAAAATGTCTAAATTATATATGAACTATGTTGCAAAATCTATTAAATATTATTTATGCCATTGCCCTCAAGATAAAAGATTATTTTGCTATGCCAGTAATTTTATTTCCTAAAATATAAGCCAAACTAATACTTCTTTTTGAAATATTAAAGTGATTGAGCATTTTTTTCTTGGATAGACTCTGCTGAATAATTGCCTCAGGTGTCCACTTAATTTTGAATAGCGTTCAGAGTCTTATTTCATGAGTTGTCTTAAATCTCAAAGAAGTGAATACCAGTGACAACTGGCAAAACATATTTACAGCACTTGACACAGAGCTAATACCTTCAATTTACAAAGAGCCCATACAAATTTAAAAGGAAAGGATGATTGAATCAATACAAAAATCAACCAAGGATAGGAACATGTAGTTCACAAAAAAGAATGAGTGGCCCATAAATTTATGAAAAACTATTTATATGGTGGGTTTGTGTATAAAATTTATATATATATATATTATATTCATTAAACTGTTACTAGGAGTAGCAAAAGAAAACAATGAAAATACCTAAAGAGCCCATCAAGAGATACCTAGATGCTCAGTTATTATATTTTATATAATGGAATACTCTGCAAACATTAGAAAGAACAAGGACTGATATGGAAAAAATCTACAAAAAGTACTAAGTGAAAAATGCAAAGATCTAAGAAGTATCTCTATTTGTGCTCACATTTGTGTTTAGAAAAAACACAGATGAAACACACACCTATTCATAATACTCATATTAGGGTATGTAAATGTTTTTCTAGAAGAAATCACAAAATAATTTGTGATGTAAATCAAGATTCCATTAAATAATACTTTTTTTTCAGAAAAATTTCACAAAAGAATCAGATATATTGAAAAAAAAAAGAGTTCTGAAAACTCTGAGTTATCATGTCAAAAATCCCTGGTTCTTCCAACATAAAGTTATGTTTCAGCTAATTTGTGTACACTTAGCATTATAAATAAAAAAGATATTTAGCAGCTGCTATAGACTGAATGTTTATATACCTCTGAAATTCATATGTTAAGACTTAATCCCCAATTTGATGGTACTTGGAGGTGGGGCCTTCAGGAACTGATTAAGTCATGAGGGCAGAGCACCCCATGAATAGGATTAGTACCCTTACAAAAGAGACTACAGAGAGATCTTTTGCCCTTTCTGCCATGTGAGGACACAGCATGAAAATGGTCATCTATGAACCAGGGAGCAGGGCCTCACTAGACACCGCATCTGCCAGCAACTTGATCTTAACTTCCCATTCTCCAGAACAGTGAGAAATACATTTTTATTATTTATAAGCTATTTATGTTATTCTGTTATAGCAGCCTGAATAGACTAAGGCAACACTACAGAAGAATATATGATCTCCAGGTCCAGGAAGATCTCTAAATTGGGAGCTCAGGTATACAAGCAAAATTTGTCATCAACTAACTAGAGCTTTTGACTAAGAAGCAAGGTCTCTGGGACTCAGTTTATTTGCATTTTCACTGTGAATGAGGTTGATTAAACTAATCAACAAGTTCTCATTGTAATTACTGTGAGCTGGTTTAGTGGAGTCAAGTTTCACAGATAAGAAGGATTTGGACCACCTTTGAGAGTAGAGAAGATACAGATGGGCAGAGATGAGCAAGAGAACTCAGTATATGAAAAAATTTTTGCACAAGTTCAGAGTTGATAATTTTGAGAGTGTACTTCAGGGGTAGAAGATATAAAACAGGCTTGAGAGAGAGGCGTTAGAACAGTGAAATGGAGGTAGATTAGGAAGGACTTGGAATCCAACTTGACCTTAGCACAGTAATAATATAGAAATTTTGAAATGAAAGAAACCTTAGAGATTATTGAATTCAACCCTTCATTAAAGCACAAGTAAAGAGAGGTTACATAATGTACAGATTTGTCACATTATAAGCATTTTGTATCTAAGACTATATCTCCACAAGTGCCAAGCCTATCTTACTGGGCACTGTATCTCTAGTCTGTCTTTGGTATGCTTGTACAGAAAGGTCATTGATTAAGTGGTTGCTGAATTAATTGCTTCATGCAAGTGTTTATTGAGCATCTATTATATGCCGGGCATTGTTCTAGGATCTAGAGATTATACCATAAACAAATCACACACAACCTGTGTCTCATAGAGTTTATATTCCAGAAAAGAGGATAAGAAAATAAACAAATAAATATATATAAATTCAATCAAGATGCTTGGGAAGAGCTTGGGGAAAAATTAAAGCAGGATGAGAAAGAGAGAGAGAGTTCTTGCGAATGGACTCAATTTTTCATTAAGTTGGCAAGGAAATCCTCAATAATAGGTTCATTAGATTAAAAAAAAACTGAAGGAAGTGAAAGTACCTGAAGTAAGAATGATCCAGGCAGAAGAAATTGCAAAGCTGAGGCTGGAGTATACTTGGCATATTCAGGAAAGTGTAAGGAAGCTACTGTGACTAGAGCCCAGTGAATGAGGAGGACAAAAGTAAAAGGAATGTTTATAAATAGAATTACTGCAGGTCCAGATCAGGCACGACCTGGGAGACCACTGTAAAACGTTAAATTTGGAATTACTTATCCAAGGTCATTTAATTAGCTAATGGAATAGCTCAAAACCAGCATGCTTAATTTTCTCTGAGTTATCATTACATTTCTGTTTTTTTCTTTTCATCATTTTTATTAGAGTATAATTGCTTTACAATGGTGTGTTCGTTTCTGCTTTATAACAAAGTGAATCAGTTATTCATATACATATATCCCCATATCTCTTCCCACTTGCGTCTCCCTCCCTCCCACCCTCCATATCCCACCCCTCTAGGTGGTCACAGAGCACAAAGCTGATCTCCCTGTGCTATGCACCTGCTTCCCACTAGCTATCTATTTTACATTTGGTAGAGTATATAAGTCCATAAATACACTACCACTCTCTCACTTTGTCCCAGCTTACCCTTTCCCCTCCTCATGTGCTCAAGCACATTCTCTAGTAGGATGGCGTCTTTATTCCCATCTTGCCCCTAGGTTCTTCATGATCTTATTTTTTTTTTTTTTTAGATTCCATATATATGTGTTAGCATACAGTAATTGTTTTACTCTTTCTGACTTACTTCACTCTGTATGAGTCTCTAGGTCCAACAACCTCACTACAAATAACTCAATTTTGTTTCTTTTTATCGTTTAGTAATATTCCATGGTATATATGTGCCACAGCTTCTTTATCTCTTGATGGACACTTAGGTTGCTTCCACATCCTGGCTATTGTAAATAGAGCTGCAATGAACACTGTGGTACATGACCCTTTTTAGAATTTTGGTTTTCTCAGGGTATATGCCCAGTAGTGGGATTGCTGGGTCATATAGTAGTTCTATTTTTAGATTTTTAAGGAACCTCTATACTGTTCTCCATAGTGGCTGTATCAATTTACATTCCCACCAGCAATGCAAGAGGGTTCCCTTTTCTCCACATCCTCTCCAGCATTAATTGTTTGTAGACTTTTTGATGATGGCCATTCTGACTGGTGTGAGATGATATCTCATTATAGTTTTGATTTGCATTTCTCTAATGATTAATGATGTTGAGCATTCTTTCATGTGTTTGTTGGCAGTCTGTATATCTTCTTTGGAGAAATGTCTATTTAGGCCTTCTGCCCATTTTTGGATTGGGTTATTTGTTTTTTTGATATTGAGCTGCATGAGCTGCTTGTAAATTTTGGAGATTAATCCTTTGTTAGTTGCTTCATTTGCAAATATTTTCTCCCATTCTGATAGGTGTCTTTTCATCTTGTTTATGGTTTCCTTTGCTGTGCAAAAGCTTTTAAGTTTCATTAGAAGCCATTTATTTATTTTTGTTTTTATTTCCATTTCTCTAGGAGGTGGGCCAAAAATGATCTTGCTGTGATTTATGTCATAGAGTGTTCTGCCTATGTTTTCCTCTAAGACTTTGATAGTATCTGGCCTTACATTTAGGTCTTTAATCCATTTTGAGTTTACTTTTGTGTATGGTGTTAGGGAGTGTTCTAATTTCATTCTTTTACATGTAGCTTTCCAGTTTTCCCAGCATCACTTATTAAAGTGGTTATCTCTTCTCCACTGTATATTCATGCCTCCTTTATCAAAGATAAGGTGACCATATGGGTGTGGGTTTATCTCTGGGCTTTCTATCCTGTTCCATTAATCTATTTTTCTGTTTTTGTGCCAGTACCATACTGTCTTGTTTACTGTAGCTTTGTAGTATAGTCTGAAGTCAGGGAGCCTGATTCCTCCAGCTCCATTTTTCGTTCTCAAGATTGCTTTGGCTATTTGAGCTCTTTTGTGTTTCCATACAGATTGTGAAATTTTTTGTTCTAGTTCTGTGAAAAATGCCAATGGTAGTTTCATAGGGATTGCACTGAATCTGTGCATCGCTTTGGGTAGTGCAATCATTTTCACAATGTTGATTCTTCCAATCCAAGAACATGGTATTTCTCCATCTAGTTGTATCATCTTTAATTTCTTTCATTAGTGTCTTATAATTTTCTGCATATAGATCTTTTGTCTCCTTAGGTAGGTTTATTCCTAGATATTTTATTCTTTTTGTTGCAATGGTAAATGGGCGTGTTTTCTTAATTTCACTTTCAGTTGTTTCATCATTAGTGTACAGGACTGCAAGAGATTTCTGTGAATTAATTTTGTATCTTGCTACTTTACCAAAATCACTGATCAGCTCTTGTCGTTTTCTGGTAGCATCTTTAGGATTCTCTATGTATAGAATCATGTCATCTGCAAAGACTGACAGTTTTATTTCTTCATTTCCAATTTGGATTCCTTTAATTTCTTTTTCTTCTCTGATTGCTGTGGCTAAAACTTCCAAAGCTATGTTGAATAATAGTGGTGAGAGCGGGCAACCTTGTCTTGTTCCTGATCTTAGTGGAAATGGTTTTTCACCATTGAGGATGATACTGGCTGTGGGTTTGTCACATATGGCCTTTATTATGCTAAGGAAAGTTCCCTCTATGCCTACTTTCTGCAGGGTTTTTATCTTAAATTGGTGTTGAATTTTTTTGAAAGCTTTCTCTGCATCTATTGAGATGATCATATGGTTTTTCAAGAATCCTTGCATTCCTGGGATGAACCACACTTGATCATGGTGTACAATCCTTTTACTGTTCTGTTGGATTCTGTTTGCTAGTATTTTGTTGAGGATTTTTGCATCTATGTTCATCAGTGATATAGGTCTGTAGTTTTCTTTCTTTGTGACATCTTTGTCTGGTTTTGTTAACAGGGTGATGGTGGTCTCGTAGAATGAGTTTGGGAGTGTTCCTCCCTCTGCTATATTTTGGAAGAGTTTGAGAAGGATAGGTGTTAGCTCTTCTCTAAATATTTGATAGAATTTGCCTGTGAAGGCGTCTGGTCCTGGGCTTTTGTTTGTTGGAAGATTTTTAAACACAGTTTCAATTTCAGTGCTGTGATTCATCTTTTCATCTTTTCTATTTCTTCCTGGTTTAGTCTCGGAAGGTTGTGCATTTCTAAGAATGTGTCCTTTTCTTCCAGGTGACCATTTTATTGTCATATAGTTGCTTGTAGTAATCTCTCATCATCCTTTGTATTTCTGCAGTGTCAGTTGTTACTTCTCCTTTTTCACTTCTAGTTTTATTCATTTGAGTCTTCTCCCTTTTTATCTTGATGAGTCTGGCTAATGCTTTATCAATTTTGTTTATCTTCTCAAAGAACCAGTATTTAGTTTAATTGATCTTTGTTATTGTTTACTTTACTTCTTTTTCATTTATTTCAGATCTGATCTTTACGATTTCTTTCCTTCTGCTAACTTTGGGTTTTTTTTGTTCTTCTTTCTCTAATTTCTTTAGGTGTAAGGTTAGGTTGTTTATTTGAGATGTTTCTTGTTTCTTAAGGTAGGATTATATTGCTATAAACTTCCCTCTTAGAACTGCTTTTGCTGCATCCCATAGGTTTTGGGACATTGTGTTTTCATTGTCATTTGTTTCTAGATATTTTTTTATTTTCTCTGATTTCTTCAGTGTTCTCTTGGTTATTTAGTAGTGTATTGTTTAGCCTCCATGTGTTTGTATTTTTTAAAGATTTTTTTCCTGTAATTGATATCTAGTCTCATAGTGTTGTGGTCCAAAAAGATACTTGATATGATTTCAATTTTCTTAAATTTACCAAGGCTTGATTTGTGACCCAAGATATGACCTATCCTGGAGATTGTTCCAGGAGCACTTGAGAAGAAAGTGTATTCTGTTGTTATTGGATGGAATGTCCTATAAATATCAATTAAGTCCATCTTGTTAATGCAGCATTTAGAGCTTGTGTTTCCTTATTTAATTTCATTTTGGATGATCTGTCCATTTGTGAAAGTGGGGTGTTAAAGTCCCCTACTATGATTGTGTCACTGTTGATTTCCCCTTTTATGGCTGTTGGTATTTGCCTTATGTATTGAGGTGCTCCTATGTTGGGTGCATAAATATTTACAATTTTTATATCTTCTTGGATTGATCCCTTGATCATTATGTAGTGTCTTTCTTTTTCTGTTGTAATAATCGTTGTTTTAAAGTCTATTTTGTCTGATATGAGAATTGCTACTCCAGCTTTCTTTTGATTTCCATTTGCTTGGAATATCTTTTTCCACCCCCTCCCTTTCAGCCTGTATGTGTCCCTAGGTCTGAAGTGAGTCTCTTGTAGACAGCATTTATGTGGGTCTTGTTTTTGTATCTTTCAGCCAGTCTATGTCTTTTGGTTGGAGCATTTAATCCATTTACATTTAAGGTAATTATCAATTTATATGCTCCTATTACCTTTTTCTTAATTGTTTTGGGTTTGTTATTGTAGGTCTTTTCCTTCTCTTGTGTTTCCTACGTAGAGAAGTTCCTTTTGTATTTGTTGTAAAGCTGGTTTTGTTTTGCTGAATTCTCTTAGCTTTTGCTTGTCTGTAAAGGTGTAATTTCTCTGTCGAATCTGAATGAGATCCTTGCTGAATAGTGTAATCTGGGTTGTAGGTTTTTCCTTTCATCAATTTAAATATGTCCTGCCAGTCCCTTCTGGCTTGCAGAGTTTCTGCTGAAAGTTCAGCTGTTAACCTTATGGGGATTCCCTCGTATGTTATTTGTTATTTTTCCCTTGCTGCTTTTAGTATTTTTTCTTTGTATTTAATTTTTGATAGTTTGATTAATATGTGTCTTGGCGTGTTTCTCCTTGGATTTATCCTGTATGGGACTCTCTGTGCTTCCTGGACTTGATTAACTATTCCCTTTCCCATATTAGGGAAGTTTTCAACTATAATCTCTTCAAATATTTTCTCAGTCCCTTTCTTTTTCTCTTCTTCTTCTGGGACCCCTATAATTTGAATGTTGGTGCATTTAATATTCTCCCAGGGGTTGCTGAGATTGTCCTCACTTCTTTTCATACCTTTTTCTTTGTTCTGCTCTGCAGTAATTATTTCCACTATTTTATCTTCCAGGTCACTTATCCGTTCTTCTGCCTCAGTTATTCTGCTATTGATCCCTTTTAGAGAATTTTAAATTTCATTTATTGTGTTTTTCATGATTGTTTGTTTGCTCTTTAGTTCTTCTCTGTCCTTGTTAAATGTTTCTTGCATTTTCTCCATTCTATTTCCTGGATTTTGGATTATTTTTACTATCATTATTCTGAATTCTTTTCCAGGTAGACTGCCTATTTCCTCTTCATTTGTTAGGTCTGGTCTGTTTTTCCCTTGCTCCTTCCTCTGCTGTGTGTTTCTTTGTCTTCTCATTTTGCTTAACTTACTGTGTTTGTGGTCTCTTTTTTTGCAGATTGCAGGTTATTATTTCCTGTTGTTTCTGGTGTCTGCCCCCAGTGGCTAAGGTTTGTTCATTGGGTTGTGTAAGCTTTCTGGTGGAGGGGACTAGTGCCTGTGTTCTGGTGAATGAGGCTGGATCTTGTCTTTCTGGTGGGCAGATCCACGTCTGGTGATGTGTTTTGTGCTGTGTGTGGCCTTATTATGATATTAGGCAGCCTGTCTGCTAATGGATGGGGCTGTGTTCCTGTCTTGCTAGTTGTTTGGCATAGGGTGTCCAGCATTGTAGCTTGCTGGTAGTTGAGTGGAGCTGGGTCTTTGCATTGAGATGGAAATCTTGGGAGATTTTTGCCATTTGATATTACGTGGAGCTGGGAGGTCTCTGGTGGACCAATGTCCTGAACTTGGCTCTCCCACCACAGAGGCAGAGCTCTGATGCCTGGCTGGACCACCAAGAGCCTGTCATCCACATGGCTCAGAATAAAAGGGAGAAAGAAAAGAAAGAAAGAAGGAAAAAGATAAAATAAAATAAAAGTTATTAAAAATAATTATTAAAAATAATTTTTAAGCAATTAAAAAGAATAAGAGAACAACCATACCAAAAAACAAATCCACCAATGATAACAAGCACTGAAAACTATACTAAAAAAACAAAACAAAACAAAACAAAAAAACCTCAGAGAACCCTAGGACAAATGGTAAAAGCAAAGCTATACAGACAATATCACACACAGAAGCATATGCATACACACTCACAAAAAGAGAAAAAGGGGGAAAATATATATATATATATATATATATATATATCGTTGCTCCCAAAGTCCACCTCCTCAATTTGGGATGATTCGTTGTCTATTCAGGTATTCCACTGATGCAGGGTACATCAAGTTGATTGTGGAGATTTAATCCACTGCTCGTGAGGCTGCTGGGAGAGATTTCCCTTTCTCTTCTTTGTTCGCACAGCTCCCGGGGTTCAGCTTCGGATTTGGCCCCGCCTCTGCATGTAGGTCGCCTGAGGGCATCTGTTCTTCGCTCAGACAGGATGGGGGTAAAGGATCAGCTGCTTTGGGGGCTCTGGCTCACTCAGGCTGCGGGGAGTGAGGGGTGCGGAATGCGGCGCGAGCCTGCGGCGGCAGACGCTGGCGTGATGTTGCACCAGCCTGAGGCATGCTGTGCGTTCTCCCGGGGAAGTTGTCCCCGGATCCCGGGACCCTGGCAGTGGCAGGCTGCACAGGCTCCTGGGAGGGACAGTGTGTATAGTGACTTGTGCTTGCACACAGGCTTCTTGGTGGTGGCAGCAGCAGCCTTAGCGTCTCTTGACCGTCTCTGGGTCCGCTCTGATAGCCGTGGCTCGCGCCTGTCTCTGGAGCTCCTTTAAGTGGTGCTTTTAATCCCCTCTCCTCCTGCACCCGGAAACAAAAGGGAAGAAAAAGTCTCTTGCCTCTTCGGCAGCTCCAGACCTTTTTCTGGACTCCCTCCCGGCTAGCTGTGGCGCACTAATCCCTTCAGGCTGTGTTCAAGCCGCCAACCCCAGTCCTCTCCCTGGGATCTGACTGAAGCTCGAGTCTCAGCTCCCAGCCCCACCCACCCCGGCGGGTGAGCAGACAAGCCTCTCGGGCTGGTGAGTGCCAATCGACACCGATCCTCTGTGTGGGAATCTCTCCGCTTTGCCCTCCACACCCCTGTTGCTGTGCTCTCCTCCGTGGCTCCAAAGCTTCCCCCTCCCCCAACCGCAGTCTCCACTCACGAAGGGGCTTCCTATTGTGTGGAAACCTTTCCTCCTTCACAGCTCCCTCCCACTGGTGCGGGTCCCGTCCTTATTCTTTTGTCTCTGTTTTTTCTTTTGCCCTACCCAGGTACGTGGGGATTTTCTTGCCTTTTGGGAGGTCTGAGGTCTTCTGTCAGTGTTCAGTAGGTGTTCTGTAGGAGTTGTTCCACATGTAGATGTATTTCTGGTGTATCTGTGGGGAGGAATGTGATGTCCACGTCTTACTCTTCCACCATCTTGAAGCTCCTCCCCTATCATTACATTTAAATAATCAAATAAATAGTAATGATGAAAATAACATTTTAGACATGTTAGTTTGTTAGATTCTTGAATATTTTTGGAAATGTTGCTTATGATGACTAGGCTCAAATTTTAGCTACTCTCTTTTCTCAAGAATGAGCCATTTCTTTACCCATCTCTTGCCTGGGCCCCTACCAGTCTTTCCCTAAAAGAATCCCAGTTTTGACTTGCTCCCGGCATGACTTAATTTCTTATGTCTCATTCCCCCAAATTAAGAGCAACAGAATTGCTTCAAGGAAGCATAAGTTAATCTCCTGTATATAATATTAATATTGGGGGCTCTATTTAAACATTAAAAATAGTAACAAATTGAAATACAAGCTTAAAAATGAAACCTTAATGTAAGTTGTAATCTTTGGTGAAGAAAGACAAAGAACAATGCAAAAATTATGTCTAGATTTCAAGTCAACTGAGTATACAGTTTTCTTGGTTCCAAGCCCCCTATGGATATCAAAATCCAAGAATCCTCAACCCCTTATGTAAAATGGTATAGTATTTGCATATAAACTACACACATTCTCCTGTATTCTTTGTCATCTCTAGATTACTTATAATAACTAATACAATGTAAGTGACATGTAAATAGTTACTGGCTGGTGCATGCCAAATTCAAGTTTTGCTTTTTGGAACTTTCAGGAATTTTTTTTCCAAATATTTTCCATCAGTGGTCAATCAGTGAATTCAGAACCCACAGATACGGAGGGCCAACTCTACATGTTTTCTTTGAGGCGCTAGAGTTTTCATGGCCAGTTTAGTAATCATGCAAAGTACTTAATTTGAAGAAATGATTATTAAATCATCATAAGGATGTTAATAGTACAAACAGCAAATTATAGCAATCTCTGTAATTATATGTACAGTCCCTATTAAAAATTTACATGCCTTAGTCTGATTATGCTCAGGATAAAATCTCTTTTCCTACTACCAAAGGAAAATGCAATCAAAGCTAAAATTAGTCTTACTAAATTAAACAGAAATACTTTGACTATACCATGCTATATTTCATATTTCAGGCTATATTATATATTCAACATGCTTCACCATCTAGGTATGCAATAAGAGAAACAATTCAGCAGCTATGAGAGAAACAGATGGTGAAAGGTACCTGCTGACCAAACAGGAGCAGCAGGGTGGAACCAGGGTGGGTCAGTTCATCTGGAAAGGATGTTCACAATTGTCATTACACACATCAATTATTTCTGATACTACTGTATGTCATGCAGTGCCCAGGGGCCGTATGGCTTTCCTTGAAACATTTAACATAAAACTGCTGAAATATAATTTTGGCCTCACATCATGAAGTGAGTTGCTAAATCCCCACAATAAGAAATTAATATTGCCAGCATTATATTATTTTAATTAAATATCCCTCCCATCTGTAAAGATACAGGAGCATTATTTGATATATTTCCAATTTGTCAGCTAATTTATAAAAGTAAAATTATACTACATTATTGTTATGAAGTTAATCAAGACTTTAATGGGACAGTTATGTTACTATCAAGGATTTTTTATTATTTTTTCTTACTATAATGTATGTGTTCAATGAGCTGATTATGCAGTGTGACAATGATTCCACTAATTACAAAGTTATTATTTTATCTCTGATGGGAAGAAATTCCAGCTTCCTAAGTTGCAGATTTAAACATGGACATCTAATTCCTAGGGAAAATTAGCAAACCAAAATATATTTTAAAAACCCAATAAAATATTAATTTAGATTGTATATCTATATCTATATACCATTTTGTTCTCAGTCTTTTTGTCACGCAATGCAAATTTTATTTTGCAATTATAAAATTTCAAATGATCTATACAATTATAACTATAAATAAGCAGTTTCCTATAAAATGTAACAATTAGCATTGGGCTGCTATACCTAAAAATACATAAAACATCTAAGAGACAATATAGAACATATGTTATGTCTACTATGTGTTTTATATATATATGTATATATATATATGTATATATATATATAAATTTCCATTAAAATAGAATAAGTTCACAAGTTTATATTTTAGTGTTTAAATTTTACTTGTCACATATTTCATTAAATCATTACAAAATGCATTTTCTAAGAAATCTTATTAAAGAAAAAGCATTTGACAAGAGATTGCGTTGTGTGAGATTTTTGTTATTTGAATATTCTAGAGTGTTCACAAAATCACAGCAGTCATAGTTCAATGTTATGACAAGGGTTTGCTGTGTACTTACAACTGCTACCACAGCAAAGATAAACTGCTTTGTCCATCCTGGTGGTCCATAATATAGCAGGGTGTTGATGGGCATTTTGAAAAGCATCAAAATGCTTAAAATATGTCTGCTTCACCTGTCCTGATACTTAAAATACTGACCTTTGAAGTCACTCTTTTGCTTTCAGTCACAGAAAAGTATCCTGTGGAAAACAAAGTGGAAATCCAAATCCAAATAATTAAAGCATCAGGAAAAATCTTGGAATTTGGAATATCCCTCTAAAATCCATTCAAAATGTCTCCTAAAGTTATCTGAAATAATTATAATTTATACCAATTGTCAGGGTTCAATTGAAATAAAATATATAAAAAGTAAGAGTGAGAAAGAAGGAAAGAAAGAGAAGGTGATCTAAAAACTACAAATATATGGTTAATATAAAAACTTTGAGGCAAACCAATTTCAGGAAATTTATTTCCCAGTAGTAACAAAGATTTCATAAGTTGGGTAAAATTTATTAATGAAGATTCAATAGGTAAAAATAAATAAAATATAATTAAAATAGTATAGGAAATAATTCATGTTAATTTAAAGAAAAATACATACTTATTCAATATGTGTTTCAAATTTGATATTTATTACTTTTCATCCCCTCATCCTCACCAAATTTTGAGTATAATTCCCAGAAATGCAGGACTTTGGTCTGTTTTATATACCATCTGGTATTTGGAAAACACTCAATATTTTTTGAATGATAATTCTTATTTTAAACATCACACCCTAAATGTAATACTGACAAATAAAATACATAATTTACTGAATGTTTTTCCCTGTTAACATATTACTAAACCTTCTATTAATAAATTGTCACTTGGTGATATGTTCAAGAGACACTATAGACATTTCTGTGGAAAGTTCTTAGTATATATTACACAACCATTTTCTAAGTCTATATTATAGACACAGTATTAAAAAAGTCAAAGACACAGTTTCTTACTTTAAAAAAAATTAAGCATCATTTATTATACACCTGCATGGCACTAGTTTTATGGTGTTTTACATGTCTCAAATTATTAAGTAACACAAAGAACTAAGAAATTATTCTACAAAAAGTGGAGGTTTTTGGTGAGTCATCATTTCTAGTTGCATGGCTATATCATTTAGATCCTCCTCACCATTATTTATTTTTTATCCACTTATTGTCTCGTGGGCTTACATTGTGAAGTAAGATTATTAATGCCTATTAATAATACCCTATTTCTGTCCATACATTTTGCATGTTTTATGTTTGATATTTGTGCATTTATGTTGTTTGTTTAAACATAATTAAGCCAGTTTTACTTCTTTCTTTGTTTTCGAGTTCACTTTTGGTTTTAGTTTTATTATGGTCCTGATGTTAGTGTTAAGAGTATAAAGCACTCACTGAACACCTAAAAAGTTGATCAGATAACAATTTAGATAGTAAATCAATGCAACAAAATTAGAAATCATAGTAAATATTAGAAGCAAATAAAAACCTTTCTACTTAGAAATGAATAAAAAAGTAAGACTACTTCTAGATTAAAAAAATCAAAGCTTAAAGAAAAGGATATTTATCAAATAACCAATCATATCATTATATATTATCATTTATCAAATATAAGCAAAATACTGCTCAGAAGAAAAATTATTATAATTTATCAGAAGATAAAAAACATTTAACAAAACTGTTTAGGATCATAAAAGCTTGGAGTTCATCTAACTTCAAATGCCTATTTTAAATTATAGATAAGATAATGTTTAAATATAAAAATAAAACCTTTTGGGTATTATGATCTTTTGGTAATATTTTTGATAATGTTTTAAATGCATTTTATTGTCATATATCTATAAAAAATTTTTGTAGTTGAAGTCAGCGAGATGGAGAAGTAGGCAATTCCAGCCTTTCTCCCCTTAAGAAAACCATCCACAAACAGCCATCCACAAACAAAAAAATACCCTTGGGAGAGCTCAAGAGTCCATTTAGACTCTGCAGCAACACGGGAGTAAAAAACAAAGAACAACCTCATGCAAAGTATTGTTGGGAGACTGGTGTAGCTGAGATGTCTGGAGACAGCTAAAAATAAAGAAAAAGGGCAGGGGCTATCAGTATCAGCCATGCAGAAGATGCCACCATGGTTTCCTGTAGCCTGCTGTGTAGAGACCCTCACAGCCTTTACCTCTGAGGACCTCAACAGCCCTCATGACAGATGGCAGCCGTGGACTACCCACAGCTTTCATAACAGAGGACCCTATAGTGTTCATCAGTGTGAACACTATCAGCTCATTTGTAGAGGACACCAACAGCTTTTACCACTGAAATAATCAATATTCATCATCACTACCCACCCCCAAAGAGGGAGACATTGCCACACCACACTTCTCCCAAAGAAGAAGCTGCTGTTGTGACATCCAAGGACCAGGGTCACTACCTCCACAACCCTGAACATGGCTCAGACCTCCATGACTGCTCTGTGAACACCCATGCCTAGTACACTCACCAGAGCCACTGTTGCAGTGAGAATGCTCATGGACCCTGGTGTGTAGCTCTGTGTGTGCCCACATTCTAGACCCCAGCTCCATGGCTGCACCAAGGGCATTCACACTCCAGATATCAGCTCCATGGCCACTCCACAGGTGCCTGAGCATCAAACACTGATACCACTGCCACTGAAAGTGCACTTGCAAGCTCGACCCAGCTCCAAGAGGAAGCTTCTCAGCCATGACAGCTTCCATGGAAGAAAAAGGCATCAGGAGGACTCCAGCAATCTTTGCCACTGAAGACCTAATAGCATTTGCCACTGCTGCAGACACTTGCAGTCTTAACTGTCAAGGACCCCTGCAATCTTCACTGATGCTGAGCTCACATCAAATGCACCGAGCTATAGCTGCACAAAGACTACACTGCTGCACTATCCCTGTAGCCAGAATTGCCACACCCCACCCAGCTGTTGCTTCACACCCACCTGTAGATAAAGATCTTTTCCCACTGAAACCAGTCTGTAAAGTTGGATTTAGCATCAAAAATACAGATAACAGAAGCAAAAGAGGTGACTTCTGCATCAAATGTGCAGACATTAAAACAAAGCTACGGATATATGAAAATCAAGGAAGCATGGCACCATCAAAGGAATACAATAATTTTCCAGTTCAACCAAAAAAAGTTGGAGATCTATGAATTGCTGGAGAAAGCTCAGAGAGCTACTAGAGAACATAGATAGACAACTCAACAATGTTAGGAAAACAATACAGGAACAAAATGAGAATTTCAACAGCTAGATAAAAATTATAAAAAAGAACCAAAAAGAAATTCTGGAGCTAAAGAATACAATGAAAGTAAAGAAAAATGCAATAGAGATTGTCAGCGTCAGAGTATTGATCAACCTGTAGAAAAATTCTGCATACTCAAAGATAGGTCATTTGAAATTATCCAGTTAGAGGAACAAATAGAAAAAAGAGAATGAAAAAGAGTTGGATACCATCAAGTGAGAAATACATGCATTATGGGAGTTCTAGAAGGAGAAAGAGAGATTCAGGAAAATTATTAAAAGAAATAATGACTGAAAACTTCACAAAACTGGGCAGAGATACAGGCATTAAGTTATATGAAACTCGTAAATCTTCAAACAGATTCAACCCAAAGAGAACTTCACCAAGACACATTATAACACAATTGTTAAAATCAGAGACAGAGAAAGAAATTTGAAAGCAGCAAGAGAAAAGAAGCTCATCACATACAAGAGAACCCCCATAAGGATATCCGCAGATTTCTCAGCACTATAAGATAAGAAAATTACAGGCTAATATTTTTCATGAAGATAGATGCAAAAATCTTCAACATAACATTAGCAAACTGATTTCAGCAGCACACTAAAATCATCCTACATCACAATCAAGTTGTACTTATTCCTGGGATGCAAGGCTGGTTTAACATATGCAAATCAATAAACATGATACACCATTTTAACAAAATGAAGAATAAAAATCATATGATCATCACAATAGACACAGAAAAAATAATTGACAAATTCAACTTTTTTCATGATAAATATTCTCAACAAATTAAGTATAGAAGGAATGTACCTCCATGTTAAAAAGGCCATTTGTGATAAGCCTACAGCTAACATCATACTCAACGGTGAAAAGTGAAAAGTGTAAAGCTTTTCCTCTAAGATTAGGAAGAAGAGAGGATGTTTACTCTCAACACTTTTATTTAATATAGTACTGGAAGCCCTAGCCAGAGCAGTTAGGCAAAGAAAAGGCATAAAGTCCATCTTAAATGGAGAATTAAATTGTCTGCTTGAAGAAAATTTGATCTTATAACAGAAAACCCTAAAGACTCTACCAAAATACTGTTAATACTAATAAACAGATTCAGTAAAATGTCGGGATACAAAATCAACATACAAAAATAGTTGCATTTCTATACATTAACAACAATTAATAAAAATAAAGTATTTAGTTACTTAGTAATAAATTTAACCAAGGATGTGAAAGATCTGTACACTAAAAATTATATAACATTGATTAAAGAAATTAAAGAGTGCACAAATAAATGGAAGACATCTTGTGGACTAGAAAAATAAATATTGCTAAAAGGTCTGCACTATGCAAAGTGATCTACAGATTCAATGTAATCCCCATTTAAATTCCAATGGCATTTTTCACAGAAATAGAAAAAAAACTTGAAACTCTAACACCATAAGACTCTTGGAGGAAAACTCCTTGACACTGTCCTGACAAAAATTTTTTGGATTTGGCATCAAAAACACAGATAACAGAAGCAAAAATAAACAAGTGGGACTACACCAAATTAAACGCCTTCTGCACAGCAAAAGATAAAATAAAAAAAACTAAAAAGGCAATCTCTAAAATGGGAGAAAATATTTGCAAATTATATCTCTTATAAAGGGTTGATATCCATAATATATAAGGAATACGTATAATATAATTGCAAAAATCAAATACCTAATTAATAATTGAGTAAAGTACCTGAATAGACATTTTTCCAAAGAAGACATACCAATGGCCAAAAGGTTCTTGAAGAGATGATCAACACCACTGATTTTCAGGGAAATGCAAATAAAACCACATGAGATATCACCTCACAACTCTCAAAATTGCTGTTATCAAAAAGTCAAAAGATCATAAGTGTAGGCAAGGATGTGGAGAAAAGGGAACCCTTGTGCACTGTTGGTGGGAATGTAAATTAGTACAGTCATTATGAAAAACAATTTGGAGGTTCCTCAAAAACTTAAAAATAGAACTACCATATGATTCAGCAACCCCTTCTGGGTATATATCCAAAAGAAATAACATGTTTATCTGGAAGAGATATTTGCACTCCCATGTTCATCACAGCATTATTCATGATATCTAAGTGTCCACCAACAGATAAATCAACTAAGAAGGTGTGGTGTATATATAATGAAGTAAGCCAGACATAGAAAGACAAATATTGTATAATCTCACTTATACGTAGAATCAAAAAATAAAGAAGTTGAACTCATTAACAGAAGGTAGAATGGTAGTTGCCAGGGTCTAGGCCATAGGGGTAGAGGGATAATGTTGGTCATTAGGTACAAATTTCAGTTATATGATTAATAAATTCTGGAGACCTAATGTACAGCATGATGACTATAGTTAAAAATAATGTGTTATATATTTGAAATTTGCTAACAGTAGATCTCAAGTGTTCTCATCACAAAAAGAAAGGGGGAGTAACTATTTGAGGTAATGAATGTGTTATTAAGTTGATTTTAGTAATCATTTCACAATATATACTATATCAACACATATATTGTACAACCTAAATATATACAATTCTTGTTTATAAAAAAGAAAATCAATGAAATGAGTGGGTGAGAACCCACAAAAAGTATAGAATGACAGAAAATATCAATAAGTAAAACTGTGAATTTGTTTTACATCCTACTTGTGACAAAATTCAACATTCCCTAATATAATAAAAACAAAATTTTAAATTAATAAGAATTTTCTAGGTGACAATATATTATATACACTAGTGTTGTATGTAACATAAATATTTATATCCTGTTGATAGCTTTATATATACAGATGTTCCTCAACTTACTATGGGATTACATCTGATAAACCCATCATAAGTTGAAAATATCATAATCAAAATGCATTTAATACACCTAACCCACTGGACATCATAGCTTAGCCTAGTCCACCTTAAAGGTGCTCAGGACACTTACGTTAGCCTACACTTGGTCAAAATCACCTAACACAAAGCCTATTGTATAATAAAGTGTTGAATATCTCAGGTAATTTATTGAATGCTGTATTGAAAGTGAAAAACAGAATGGTTGTATGAATACAGAATGGTTGTAAGTGTATTGGTTGTTTACCCTCATGATCACCTGACTGACTTGGAGAGCTAAGTCTTGCTGCAGCTGCCAGACATCACAAGAGAGTATATATAGTACTGTGCATCACTACCCCAGGAAAATATCAAAATTCAGAATGGGAAATATGGTTTCCACTGGAGGCCTATTGCCTTCACACAGTTGTAAAGAGAAAATCTTATGTTAAACCATTATCAGTTGGGACCATCTCTAATTACACAATCATAAAATATAACAGTTTTTAGAAGGTAATTATTCATGCTTAAAACTTTTCACCTATTAATTCCATTTATTGGATTATATATGTATACATGCTTATTGTCAATTTTTTAACTTAAAATTTTTAATTAACATTTTTCAAAATTATAAGTTATTTCTATTTATAATAAACTATAATTGTGATAAAACTATCTAATGTGAGTTATTATGATATAATGTTGAGTGGAATACTTATAAGTCATCTGTAATAACATAACAATGTAAATTGCCAAGAAATCTGACAATTTCATAAAAATATATCAGTATGGACCAAGATTAAAAAGCCAGAGGGGAGTGAACGTGAAAATAAAAGGGTGTGTACAGTTTTAATTTTTAAGGCTTTCCATATGATTATAGTATTGTTCTTTAATGATGATAGTATTGTTCTTTATGAATAGATGGTTAAACAAATGGTACTGTATCAGTCAAAGTTTTCCAGAGAAACAGAAAAATTTGGATATGCATGGATGTGGAAAAAAGATTTATTAAGTAAATGGCTTACATGACTGTGGAGACTGGAAAGTCCAAAACCTCAAGCAGGTTGGAGACCCAGGAGAGCTGATGTTCCAGTTTGAGTCTGAAGGCCGTAAATGAAGAACTGATGTTGCAGATGAAGGAAGTTCAAAGGCAGTCAGCTGAAGAATTCTCTTTCTTAGGGGAGGTCTTAGTTTTGTTCTATTGAGGCCTTCAACCAATTGGATGAGGCCCACCCACATTGTAAGTACAGTCTGCTTTACTAAAAGTCCACTAATTTAAATGATAATCTCATCCAAAACACCATTATAGAAATACCCAGAATAATTTTTGACCAAATATCTAGGCATCTTGTGGCCCAGTCAAGTTGACACAGAAAATTAACCATCACATGTACTATTTTACCTGACAAGGAAAATACATCCATTCATCACCTGGATAATAGGGGATCAGAAATAAGGCTTATCTAGAGGGGTCACCCTGTGGAAGATCAGGACTGGGAAGAAAACCAAATCTCTGGGAATATGTCAATATCAGGTCACAGGAGGGCAGTTATAGGTGTAAAAATTAGGGGATAATTTGAATGTAGTTTGAAAAATGGAATTTGGGTAGAAACAGTTTTCAAAAACCTAAACGGTGTCCAAATGCAAGATATGTTATTGTGGAGAAGGAGGATAGATGGTCAGAGGCACACATCAGCGATCTCACAGCAGGGCTAATTTGAAGGGTAAAAATTCAGGAAAATATCAGTCACTGGGGAACAAGAGAGGATGGTGGCTCTGAGGAAAGAGAGGGCAGATCCAAGAGCAAACTGTCACCAGTGATGTTATGAGTTACTAACCTAAATCTCCTTATCTTGCTTTTCCAGGAAATAATTGGCTAAAGGTAAGACAGGACTCCACCAACATATGAAAATTATGTGACCAATGTTGAAAAACCAGAGGATGCTGAATTGCGAGCCTATCAAGTCATTAGTGAGAATTCTCATCACACATTAATTCACAATAGTTTCTACATTATTGCTTTGAAGAATGAAGAAAATAACTGAATCATAAATCAATGAAATGATGATCCATTTCACTCTTGGTCTTTGAATGTGATTAAATTCAATGATTAAACTTATTTTGATCTGAGATAGTCTTCGTCCTTTTACCCATCTTCTAATAATGAATTATTTTTTCTCTTAGAAGTTTTGATTCCCCATAGTTGCTCAGTTAGAGATTGTCACAAGAGTCATTTTCTTCCTTCTGTTTTTCTCGCTCTCATATACAACAATGACACTGTACTATTTTCCCAAAGATGTTATTTTAATGGACATTACACTGGTGAATTTGGCAACAACAAGGCAAACAGCAGAGTTGGGAGAGATGTAGCTGTTTCTATTGCATCTTTTGGCAGAGTTCCAGACTTTAGATTTACTATCCTCAGATGCCTCATCTGACTCGTTTTTATTATTTTTACAACCCAGGAAGATGCTTTGGTGTCCATAGGCCAAACTTTAACTTGCCATAAGCCCTATCCCAAAGGCCTCTATGCTTGGGTTTGTCCTGATCTGTGAAGCTACTGAAAACACTGATAAAATTATAATAAAAAAGGCCTTAAAATACAAGTGGTACACTGAAAACGCATCCTTTTCCTTGCTCCTGATCCAATCTGTGCTTTAGGGATGCTCCCAGTGCCAAATCCGGTGCCTTTGGAGTGGGTCCCCAAAGATTTCTGAGCTTTCTATTCTATGTCTTTGAATAAATGGGACAGTTAGAACTGGCAGGACTTAGTCTTCATCCTCGAAGCCTCAGGGAATGAGAGTACCAGTCTCTTCCTGGTGTTAGCTTTCGAAGTTCTTTGTTTGTTTTATTTTGTTTAAATATTGACGCCTTGGAATCAGAGGATGTGAGTTTGATTCCTTATACTACAATTTACTCTATAATTTAAAAAAATCATTTAGAGTCCTTAAATATATGTTTCCTCAGCCACAAGGAGAAAATATTTCTTGCCTGGCTGCTGAGGTGACTAAATAGCATAATAAAGGGTGAAATATGTTGAAAAATGCAAAGAAGAACATAAACGTTAAGAACTATCAACATCAATTCCATTGTGATTTATGTGTAACAGAAAAATAAGCTTAGTTTTTCTGAGGAAAGATTATTCATTAAATAATTGATTTTTGATTAATTGATTTAACAATCACCTGGTTTCCCTTTACACGTTTAATGTCATATTTAAAAACAAATCTAAAGGAAATATAGTCATTGAGGACCTCTGGTTCAAATGGGTTATTTCAAAGGATTTTATTGGGAACACTGTATATATTTGAAAAGAATAAACCATAGTTATTCACAGGTGATTGTATTCTTAATACAGAAATGTTATTCAATAGCTGAATTTGTGTCTATAGCATACCCTCAGAAAGAAATGAGAAAAAAAAAAGAAACTTTGGTGTGATTTATTTGTATATTATCGTCATGCATATTGACACAGAAAAAACTGCAAGTCAAAGAACACTTATTGATGAGCAATTTCTCGTTCAGAGGGAGAACTAGAAATACGTGAACAAGAATTTTGTTATTTAATATTCATTCATTCATCCATTTAGCATCTAATTCATGTTAATTCCAAGAAGGAATTGCAGTGACTGTCAACTTTCAAAAATCTCTAACGTTGTTGGGATATATGCATAGCACTTTTATATAGTTTCTCATTTATTGAAATTCAGTCACTGTTCATTGAATCTTCAAGATATACATTGATATAATAGAGGTTCAGAGATTCATTCCCTCAGACACTACATAGTTGGCTAAGGAAAGTCAGGCCCCTCGAATTCAGAGTGTACCTTTCTTCTATCACCTACCATCAGACACTGGGCACTTCAGAGACAAGGACCACAGTGTTGACCACAGATCCTTTCAGTGTTTGTCTTGATTTTACTGGCACTAATTTGAGGATAAAAACCAAGAAGCTCAATCACAGAATGATGGTTTTAAAGGAAAATCTTTGCTACACGGCATCCAAGTAATTAATGAAAACCCAGGTAATTAACATTCTAGAGGTAGAAAATTGAAAGCATGAGTCACAGAAAGTCATCTCTGGAAATACCAAAGACAAAGGCCACTCATGTTCCATAAGCCTCTAATCTAACACTGTCTCTACTATAGCTGCGTGAAGACAGGAGACGATATGCCTGTGCAATTTCATCTCTCTAAAAGTCTAACATAGCTTTTATACATAGGAGAAGCCAGATCAATGTATTTCTAAAATCAAATGAAATTCAAATACAACCAAATCTCAGTGACCCAGCCCTATTCTGAACTTGAATTTACTTGTCTGAAGCAAGCAGAAAGGAAAAGTGCTTCAAAATCATGTTAAAATATACCACATATACAAATATCTATTATAACATCAACAGGTTTAAATTTTACAATTTATCAGAAAAATGAAAGAAAATTGCAACAAGAAAACAAAGAAGCCTCTTTATTCAGAAAAATAAACCAAGAAAGGGGCATTGAATTCTAAAAAAAATTACCATGGGGTCAGATAAAATACAAATGGTCTTTTATTTCTATTTATAAACCTAAGTATTCTGAATCATAGTCATTTTAATTCATAGGTCTTAAAAATATTAAAACTTTTAGGGCTTCCCTGGTGGCGCAGTGGTTGAGAGTCTGCCTGCCGATGCAGGGGACACGGGTTCATGCCGCGGTCTGGGAGGATCCCACATGCCGCGGAGCCGCTGAGCCTGCGCGTTCAGAGCCTACACGTCTGGAGACCGTACTCCGCAATAAGAGAGGCCACAACAGTGAGAGGCCTGCGTACCACCAAAAAAAAAAAAAAAAAAAAAAAAACAAGAAAAACCTTTTAGTGCAGAATGAGCCACTGTTCCTATAATGTGTCTCAGAAAGTGCTAAGCATGTAATATATTTCAATAATTATCTTTCTGGCCTCTTTCACTATACTCACTATGCTAGGTATTGAGGTAAACATAAGAATAAAAACATATTATAAAAAGGTATAGAGAAGAGCTAACACCTATCCTTCTCAAACTCTTCCAAAATACAGCAAAGGGAGGAACACTCCCAAACTCATTCTACGAGGCCACGATCACTTTGATACCAAAACCAGACAAGGATGTCACAAAGAAAGGAAACTACAGGCCAATATCACTGGTGAACATAGATGCAAAAATCCTCAACAAAATGCTAGCAAACAGAATCCAACAGCACAACAAACGGATCATACACCATGACCAAGTGGGGTTTATTCCAGGAATTCAAGGATTCTTCAATATACACAAATCAATCAATGTGATACACCATATTAACAAATTGAAAAACCATATGATCATCTCAATAGATGCAGAGAAAGCTTTCAACAATATTCAACACCCATTTATGATAAAAACCCTGCAGAAAGTAGGCATAGAGGGAACTTTCCTCAACATAATAAAGGCCATATGTGACAAACTCACAGCCAACATCGTCCTCAATGGTGAAAAACTGAAAAAATTTCCACTAAGATCAGAACAAGACAAGGTTGCCCACTCTCACCACTCTTATTCAACACAGTTTTGGACGTTTTAGCCACAGCAATCAGAGAAGAAAAGGAAATAAAAGGAATCCAAATCAGAAAAGAAGAAGTAAAGCTGTCACTGTTTGCAGATGACATGATACTATACATAGAGAATCCTAAAGATGCTACCAGAAAGCTACTAGAGCTAATCAATGAATTTGGTAAAGTAGCAGGATACAAAATTAATGCACAGAAATCTCTGACATTCTTATACACTAATGATGAAACATCTGAAAGTGAAATCAAGAAAACACTCCCATTTACCATTGCAACAAAAAGAATAAAATATCTAGGAATAAACCTACCTAAGGAGACAAAAGACCTGTATGCAGAAAATTATAAGAAACTGATGAAAGAAATTAAAGATGATACAAATAGATGGAGAGATATATCATGTTCTTGGATTGGAAGAATCAATATTGTGAAAATGACTCTAATACCCCAAGCAATCTACAAATACAATGCAATCCCTATCAAACTACCACTGTCATTTTTCACAGAAGTAGAACAAAAATTTCACAATCTGTATGGAAACACAAAAGACCCCAAATAGCCAAAGCAATCTTGAGAATGAAAAATGGAGCTGGAGGAATCAGGCTCCCTGACTTCAGACTATACTACAAAGCTACAGTAAACAAGACAGTATGGTACTGGCACAAAAACAGAAATATAGATCAATGGAACAGGATAGAAAGCCCAGAGATAAACCCACCCACATATGGTCACCTTATCTTTGATAAAGGAGGCAGGAATGTACAGTGGAGAAAGGACATCCTCTTTTATAAGTGGTGCTGGGAAAACTGGACAGGTACATGTAAAATTATGAGATTAGATCACTCCCTAACACCATACACAAAAATAAGCTCAAAATGGATTAAAGACCTAAATGTAAGGCCAGAAGCTATTAAACTCTTAGAGGAAAACATAGGCAGAACACTCTATGACATAAATCACAGCAAGATCCTTTTTGACCTACCTCCTAGAAAAATGGAAATAAAACCAAAAATAAACAAATGGAACCTAATGAAACTTCAAAGCTTTTGCTTTGAAGGAAACCATAAACAAGACCAAAAGACTACCCTCAGAATGAGAGAAATTATTTGCAAATGAAGCAACTGACAAAGGATTAATCTCCAACATTTATATGCAGCTCAATAACAAAAAAACAAACAACCCAATCCAAAAATGGGCAGAAGACCTAAATAGACATTTCTCCAAAGAAGATATGCAGACTACCAACAAACACATGAAAGAATGCTCAACATCATTAATCATTAGAGAAATGTAAATCAAAACTACAATGAGATATCATCTCACACCAGTCAGAATGGCCATCGTCATAAAATCTAGAAACAATAAATGCTGGAGAGAGTGTGGAGAAAAGGGAACCCTCTTGCACTGTTGGTGGGAATGTAAATTGATACAACCACTTTGGAGAACAGTATGGAGGTTCCTTAAAAAACTACAAATAGAACTACCATATGACCCAGCAATCCCACTCCCGGGCATATACCCTGAGAAAACCATAATTCAAAAAGTATCATGTACCAAAATGTTCATTGCAGCTCTATTTACAATAGCCTGGAGATTTAAACAACTTAAGTGTCCATCATCGGATGAATGGATAAAGAAGATGTGGCACATATATACAATGGAATATTACTCAGCCATAAAAAGAAATGAAATTGAGCTATTTGTAATGAGGTGGATAGACCTAGAGTCTGTCATACAGAGTGAAGTAAGTCAGAAAGAGAAAGACAAATACCATATGCTAACACATATATATGGAATTTAAGGGAAAAAAATGTCATGAAGAACCTAAGGGTAATACAGGAATAAAGACACAGACTTACTAGAGAATGGACTTGAGAATGTGGGGAGGGGAAAGGGTAAGCTGTGACAAAGCGAGAGAGAGGCATGGACATATATACACTACCAAATGTAAGGTAGATAGCTAGTGGGAAGCAGCCACATAGCACAGGGAGATCAGCTCGGTGCTTTGTGACCGCCTGGAGGGGTGGAATAGGGAGGGTGGGAGGGAGGGATACGCATGAGGGAAGAGATATGGGAACATATATATATGTACAACTGATTCACTTTGTTATAAAGCAGAAACCAACACACCATTGTAAAGCAATTATACTCCAATAAAGATGTAAAAAAAAAAAAAACAAAAAAACCTTAAACGTATAGAATGGTTCATTTTAAATGTAAACTCAAAACCAATTTCAATACGTTGCACAAAGAAGAATTGATTAGAACCTGTTTATGTGGATTTTGAAGATGTAATCAAGAGGAGATGACATGTGAGTTGAATTCTGTATGATGAATATGATGGTGCCTGGTAGTAATGGAGGAGAAGAGCATCCCCAAAAGAGGAAATATTATATGATAAGGAAAAAAGATTGAAAATGCAGGTTCATTTAGGCAGCTCAGTACTCCTGGGTATTAATATACTCCATATATTTTGTGTGATAGGTAGAAGAATTCAAAAGAATGAAATCTTTGTATGTCATGTGAAGGAGCTTGGATTTTATTCTCAGTGTAATAAGGGATTCATAGTAAGGATTTCAACCGGGAAAATTATATGATTAGATTTGCATTTCAGAAAGAAAACTGGCAGGGACAGTTTAATTGTTTGCCAAATATGATGAAGCTGTCAGATTCTGCCAGTCTCTGTCCCTATAAATGAATGGAGTTTTCTCCACTGCATACTATGGACTTATTGTGAGCATATGTGAAACTTTTATTACATTAAGCCACTGAAATTTAGGAATTCATCTGTTTCAGTAGCTAGTACTACCTTCATTAAATAATAAACATTGGTACCTTAAAGTTGGGTCATACTGAAATAAGAATCTGAACACATGACATTGGTTTGGTTAGCCAGTAGTTATTAGAAGGAAAAGAAAAACTTGTATGAGAATTGTTTAATTTGGAAACAAAGTAGTAAAGGAATGATGGAGATCAGATTCTTGCAGTTTTTCAGGATTTGGAAAAAAGAATGCTTCTAGATCCCAAACTGTAAAAGATGATGTATCTTAGTCCTTTCAGGGTATTATAACAGAATACCACAAACTGGGTGTCTTATAAAGAACAGAAATATATCTCTCACAGTTCTGGAGACTGGGAAGTCCAAGACCAAGGTGCCAGCAGATTCAGTGTCTGGTGAGGCCCTACTTCCTGGTTTACAGATGGTTGTGTTCTCACTGTGGCCTTACATGGCAGGAGTGAGGGAGCTCTCTGAGATCTCTCTTATAGAGGCAATAATCCCATCCATGGGGTCTCCATCCTCATGATCTAATCACCTCCTGAAGGCCTTGCCTCTTAATATTATTACATTGAGATTAGGATTTCAACACATGAATTTTGGGGAGACACAAAGATTTCATCCACCTCACAAATTTATGTTATTCTCACATGCAAAACACATTAAATACATCTCAATAGCCCCCCAAATCTTAACTCATTCCAGTATCAACTTTAAAGCCTAAAATCCAAAGTCTCATCTAAATATCATCCAAATCAGATATGGGTGAGACTCAAGGTAGGGTTCATCCTGAAGCAATTTGCTCTCCAGATGTGAACCTATGAAATAAAATGTTATGTGCTTTGAAAATACAATTGTTGGACAAGCATAGGATAGACATTCTTATTCCAAAAGAGAGATATAAGAAAGAAATAAGGGATAACATGTCCCAAGTAAGTCCAACTACAAGGCAAATGCCATATGAGATCTTAGGGCTCCAGAATAATCCTCTTTGGCATTATGCTCCACCTTTCCATCCAGGTCAAGGTCCTGCCTTCTGGACACACTAGAGGAGAAGCTGTCACCATCTGGACCCACTGAGTTAAGTGTCCTACTCCTTCAGCTTTCTGGGCAGCGATTGGGCACCAAGACTCTGAACAGCCTCACCCCTATGGCTTAGGGCAGAAGTCACCTAGCCTGTTGAAAACAAGGCAATCAATTGTCCTCCCTTTTTAAACTGAAAGTGGTAGACCCAGTGACCTCTGAATCACCTTCTGGGTCATTATTCCCTTATCTGGAAGAATGGAACCTGGCTTCTGTTGAGATGGCTGTTTAGGACCATGATTCACACCCACACTAATCTCCTTAACAAATGGTTGCCTGGCCACACCCTTAGCTCTTCAGGCTGTTATAATAGAATACCATAGACTGGGTGACTTATAAACAACAGAAATTTATTTCTTATACTTCTGGAGGCTGGGTAGTTCAAGACCAAGTTACCAGCAGATTTGGTGTCTTGTGAGAGTCCACTTCCAGGTTCATAGATAGCTGTCGTCTTGTTGTGTCCTCAAATGGTGGAAGAAGAGAGAAAACTCTCTGTGGCCTCTTTTATAAATGGACTAATCCCATCATGTAAGATTTTTAACTACTAATTTAATTTCTTTACTTGTTACAGATGTATTCAGATTTTCTATTTCTTCTTGAGTCAGTTTTGGTAATTTGATTCTTTCTAGTAATTTTAAACTTGTTTATATTATTTCCTTATAATTATTTTCATTTCTTTAGAGTTTCTTCTTTCTTTCTTGATTTTCAAATTTTGTGTCTTCAGTTTAGATATTTCTGGTGCATTTTTCATTTCAATATTTGCACTTTTAACACTAGAATTCCCACTGGCTTCTTTTCTATAATTTCTATCTCTTTATTGGTATTCACTCTTTGATGAGTGATTGCCATACTTCCCTTTAATTCTTTAAACATGATTTCCTTTAGTTCCCTGAACATATTATAAGAGCTTCTTTAACATCTTTGTGAAGTTCAACATCTGGACTTGTATAAATAATAGTTTATATTGATTTTTTTCTTATATATGTGTCACATATTCCTGTTTCTTTACATGTTTTACAATATGTTGTTGAAAACTCAACATTTTAAGTAATATGTTGTAGCAACTCTGGATTCTGGTGCTCATCCCTACTGAATCTGCAAGTTCTTGTTGTTTATTAGTTAATATTTGTATCCACTTACCTGAACTAATTCTTCAGAGTTCGCCTGTTCTGCAGTATGTAACCAGTGATCTCTCTTTTTAATTTATCTATTTATTTGTTTATTTTTCTTATTAAGCTTGAGATCCTAGTGGTCACATGTGGGCTAGTATAACTTAATAGTCAAGAAATGTCTAGCCAGAGATAGTACTTTAAACACCTTGATTCAGTAAAGTTTCCACTCTTTGTGACACATGTGGGTAAAGATTGAGCTGTAATTCATATTTCAGACAGTTTACAAATCTGTCCCAGTTTTTACCTTTTTTGGGTCTTGTCATGTCTTCTATGCACATGCACATGGCCTCATGTTCATCCAGGAACATGGAGATAACTAGAGCCCTCTCCAGTTTCTCCTAAGTTTTTGTACATCCTTGTGAATATATATGCACAGCCTTTGAAACCACCTAGGATATGTGGTAGCTTATCAAGCCCACTATGGCTGTCTCATTCTCCAGATCTTCTTGATAAATTCCTAGCATGTCTGCTCATCTGTTGCTTAACCCCACCAGTATCCCATCTTCAAGTAGCTGCAAGGTTGGTTGCCATCAAGATCAATAAAGTTTTCAGTAATGATCTTGGTCATGGAGATTTTGTGTGCTCTGCTATTAATCAGGTTGATGCTGTCTAGCAATAAAATTGATAGTTTTTATGGCTTTCTCAGCTCCTAGAACACTATTTCTGATAGTTTGGGAGCAGGGTTAGGGAATTTGGGGAGAGAGGAGTGGGATCTGTCTTATGGCAAAACCCCATAGATCGCCACTGTTTTTACATAAGTTTTGGTAATTTTTCTTAACTTAAATACATGTTTCACAATTTTTTTGTATTTTTTTAAATTTCAGAGAACCAAAATGGTTATTTTTGAGAAATTTGTTCTGTTTATTGTTTTTGTGGGGAGATATTTTGCAGATCTCCTCATTCTACCATTCTGCAAGTGTTATTTCTCATTGACATGGTATATCACATCATGTCACCTTGCACCAAGGGACTTATTTTACAGTGAAGTTAATATGGCAGTACACTCACAAGCATGGGATCCGCTACACACCACCTTATCCTGAAGATCCTTGCCTGAAAGAACAGTAGACTAAACTCCTAAAAAATGAAGAAATAATACCCTGCAAAGAAAGGGTGCTAATCTTTAGAATGAGGTATAGTCCTTAAAATATAAGCATTATGTGTCATTGTAACCCCAAGAGATAGAATGTGTGTCTGGAACAAAAGTTGTGAAAGCAAAATTGGGCCCACGATAGGGCTGTGGTAAAGAATATTACAGACTGGGTGACTTAAAAAATAGACATTTATTTTTCACTGTTCTGGATGGTAGAAGTCTAAGATCAAGTTATGAGCAGGTCTGGTTTCTTCTAAGGACTCTGTCCTTGGCTTGTAGGTGGCCACATTCTTGCTATGTCCTCACATAGTTTTTTCATAGGGCACACACATCCTTGTTATCCCTTTTTGTGTCCAAATCTCCTCTTTTTTATAAAACTGCTAGTCAGATTAGATTAGGGCCCCCCCCTTACCAGCCTCAAAATTGCCTTATTAAAGTCCTTATGCCCCAAACAGCAACATTCTGAAGTACTGGGGCTTAGGGCTTCTGGGGGACCACAATTCAGCCCATAACACCGCATTTACCTATCCCTCTAGGTATCCACTTGATAATTCATGAGTCTTTTCCCTAAAACTCTAGGATCTGTGAGTCCAGACATTTTCATTCTCAGAGGAATGATCCTTCTAACAAGGGATATAGTAAGACTAAATCTAGGACTAATATAGGGTAACTTTGGGCTTCTTATGTCAGCATACAGTCTGGCAGAGATAATTGACCCTGATTATTAGGTAGGATTGTTGTTTTATAATTAGGAGAGGAAGAAATGTATTTGATATTCAGTTGCCATTGAGGCAACTGGTGGTATTCACATGGCCAATTTTAACTGTAAGTGAGTAATTACAGCATCTACATCTGATAAGTGCATGGTAACCTGAGGCCCAGGTACCAAAAATCTGCAAGACTTGGGTCTGAGTCATCCTATTTTGCCAGTCTCTAGTCCAGCAAAAGTTTTATCCAAGAGTGAGGGGAATCTGGAAGGAGGAGTAAAAAAGGGAAGCGATAGTGCTAGTTACAGCCCTGGTACTAACTGCAGGATCCATGTCAGTGGACTGTAGTTTTCCCAGTAACTCTACTATTGTAAGTTGTCGCAGGAATTTTGACCAGAGAATTCTAGGTAAGCTATGCCTGAATGATGCCCCATCCAGATTTCCTTTCTGAGTTTTGTGTTCATTGTTCATTTCTAGCTGCTGTATTAACTGCTACAAAATAGTAGATACCATTCCTTCTATGGAAAATTGTTCTTGTCTGATTGGAGCTACCTTACACCAGAAGTTATACACACCTGCCCAAACCTGAGGGAAGCTCACAGTGAGTGACTTCCTAATATGGGAACTTAAATGCTGAACCTCTTGCTTCAAATGTAGATAGTGTAGCAGAACAGTTTGTTCTCCTAGCTTCCCACCTTCCACCAAGTAGTTCAGGCAAAGACTAGGCTTGACCCGAACCCACATTTTTACGTGGCACCTTCCCCTTCCTTATCTTAGTCCACTACAGTTTTCTTGAAAAGTTCTCCCTCAATAAATTATGTGCACTCAGACCCCTGATTCAGGCTTTGCTTCTCAGGAACTTGATCTAAGACATTACATCTGGGATGGAGGCAACAGATCTGGGGAAATAAAGGATTTGTGTTTTTAATGATAAGAGGAACATCAAGTTGCATATGAGCTCAGGTGAAGGAAACAGGCACACATTGAAACTCAGTCAGGAGATGAGACACTTTTCACCTTGATTTGAGATAAGACATTTACCTGCAATTTGAGGAAAAATAAAGTTGGAAGAGTTATTCTTTATCTTCATGATAAAAGATTATGTTAATAGTATAATGAAATGTTTTTATATAGAAAAATGATTTGTAAGTTGAGCAGCATTATGCAATCTAACCAATGATTAGACATTAGAGATACTGTCACTTTTGAGATACATACATAAGTGTGTAGATTTCCTATGCTTAAATGTCACAGGTAGACAATCTCTCTAATTTGCTTTTCAATCTGTAATTTTGAGGAAATTTTCTAAGACTTTTCATTACCTACTTTTCCATTAAACCCTGTTTAAACAACATTGTAGCCTGTCTATAAATACTTTCTACTTATTATATCAAATTTAGTGCTTATCAGAAAGTATTAAAGCCACTGTTTGGCTGAAAATACAACTGCTATTAAGGCAAAATTCCTAATACTTCTCGCTAGTTCTTATGACTGCATATCTTATCACATCGTCTACATGGGCATTGATGGAAACTGTCTAATACATACATCAAAGCAGCTAAGAGTGAGTCATAGATCTTTATTAGGCAATGTAAAAAGACCAGAGTGGTAGAATGCAGAGCAACAAAATGCGGAGTTGTTAAAGTCCATGAACAATCAGGAAATTAGTAGATGAGCAAATGTTGACACTTCAGTTCTTAATTATCCTAATTAGAGACCATCAGAACAGCAAAATAATGTTTATTGAGCCTGGCAAAGTGAAACATTTTCATTGTGTTTATTGCTTGTTTTGGCAGCCATGTCACTTTGTTGACTCACATGCTGTGTAGTTAACAAAATCTCATAAGCTATTTTATATGAACTGTGGTTAAGTCAGGCCTCTCTCTTCCTGCCCTTGTAATATTGCTATTTTGAGCCCAAACATAAGAATTTACATTTTCCATCTACCCTTTATCTTATTAATTTTGGCTAGCTGCACATGGTCAAGTCCATCTCTTAGTCGATATAATTATAAATAGTATTTCTTCATTAAATAACAGCACAGGACACATTTCTTGTATTCAACATTTTCACAGCCTAGAGGGAGAAGGTAACATTTAGATAGATTATCATAAAATCATGTGCTATATAAGTTATAATGAAGTCTGGACAGAATTTTGTGGAAGGTGATATTTGAATTGAGTCTTGTAGCATGAGAAAAATATACATAGAACAAAAAGAAAAAGAAGGAAAAGTCATTTCAAGCTGACAGATTGAGGGAACAGTCTATACAAAGTATTCTAGGGCACCCCCCCCCCAGCATTCTGAAAATTATTGATTTTTTTGGCTATTTTCTCTTTTTTTAATAACCAATTCAGCTAAATTATTTGACTCAACATCCCATACTGAATTATGGCTTTTTCAGTTTCTTCTACAATCAATATTATGATTGGGAAAAAAAAAAAACTAAAAAATAACTCATCGTTACAACATTAGAGAGGTATATTAAGAAGTGAAAGTTACTCTTTCTTCCCTTGAAATACTTGATTAGGTAAACGTTATAGGAAAGGTAAATGGGTAATGCATTGTTTTGGAGGAAGGGTATACTTTACAATGGGAAAGATTCTCAAAATATAGTGGCCAAAATACTAAAAGTTTTATTGTTTTATTACTTTCTCCTTAGATTTCAGAAATATACCTAGATACGCACCCATATGTGTTTCTCTTCCTTGATCTTGCCTGGAACTAGATCTGCCCATTTAAGCTAAGAAGCAAGAACCCCTCCTTTGGGGGCAGGTTTATTCTTTACTGCATTGATGTGAACTTTCTGGGTTTGTAAGGCATCTCTGCTCTGCAAATTTGATCAGTGACCCAGTTTCTTTTTAAATACGCCTGGGCATTGAGTTTTCTAGGTGGTAGAAACTGAGAAAGGAAGAGAGTGTGGTGAACAAAGCACATCCAAGCATCTTAAGCCGCGTACCTAGTACATTTCACATCTGTTCCTATCTCACTGTCAAGAACCTAGTCACAGGCTTCAGCTAACCCGAGTGGTAGGGAAGTGTCCTGGGTCCAGATATAAATGCAGTGACATGGAAGAAGTCAGCAGTCTCCACCACAAGTGGGGGACTCCCTCAGATGCTTTTTGTTTCCCTCACAAAAACATGCACAGTCTTCTAGAAATACAACCATTTCTATTATAAGTCCATAAACATTGGTCCATGTAATTTAAATTTCAGTTTAAAAGCAATGGCTGTCTGGTTCTCATTCTTGGTAGGTAACCTATTTTGTCTGACAACAAACTTCTAGAATTTTCTCTTTATTGTTAGTTTATACATTCATTTATAGTGCAGTATTTATATATCTATTGATTACTTTTTCTATAGTCTTTTCATTTCCATTGAACTTTTATTATTCAGTTGTAAGACTCTCTGGATTTTTCTTTCATACATATTTTTTATTCTCACTGATAATGCCCAATCCTTTGGATTTTTGTTTTGAACTGTCAAGTACTCCCACAGGTTTTAGGCCTACAGCAGCAATGAACAAAAAAGTTCCATCCCACCAAAAAAGTTCTTTCTTACAGCTTATATTACATTATGATACTGTAGATAAGAAATAAGAAAAATATATTTCATGTCAGATAATATTAAGTACTATGAAGAAATATAAATTAAGGGAGGGAAAGAAGTACGGAGAGAGAGGTAGTTACTACTATAGGGCAGTCAATAAAGGTCTGATTGTAAAGGTGATATTGGATCAAAGGCCTGAATTAGGTGAGGGAGCAACCCTTGTGGATTTTTTGGAGAAGCAAGTAAAGGAAACGCCAAAGACCTAAGGCCAGGAGCATGGCTAACTGCTTTGAGGACCAGAATGAGCACGAGGGAAGGGTAGAAGGGTGGTGGTTAGATAAGTAACAGGGTGCCAGGTGGTAGGGAGTCTTGTGGGACTTAATAAGAAGTCAGTTTACTGAGTGTGGTAAAGAGCCACTGACATTTTTTGAACAGAGCAGTGATGTGATCTGTCTGATGTTTTAAATGGATCACTCTGAGATGATATTGAGAATAGACTGTGGAGAGACATAGGGGAAAGCAAAGAGGCATGTTAGCAGGTATGGTAACATCAGATTAAAGAATGTGTTGTCTAGTTCAAGGGATTAGCAGTGGAGATGGTAGGAAGTGGTTAAACTCTGTATATATTTGGAATGCAGTGCCAAGTGGATTTGTGAATAATTGTGTATAAAATGTGAAAGACAGAGAGAAGTATTCAGGAGCCAATTGGCAGTTGCAGAAGAATATAGCCATTTTCCGCCAAGATGGAATCTACTTTATTTTCTTTTTCCTCTTGATTTGTTTACATTTCATAAATCACACTTTGGACCACCTGGACAACAGATGAGTCAATAAGTGGTGAGGTGTAGGGAGAAGATTTTGTTTTGTTTTTTTCTCCAACCTGCCAAATAGGCTAGAACTCTGGTACTTTTCCATTTTGGAGTGGTTGTGTTAGAATTCTGGGTCAGTGTTTTTCAAATTGTGGTTCCCAGATCATCAGCCTTAACATAACCGGGGAATTTGTCAGAAATTCAAATTCAAAGGACCCTTCTCAGACCTAATGAATCAGTCTGGGGATGAAGCCCAAGACTCTTTATATTAACAAGTCATTTTGTATATGCTCAAGTTTGAGAAAAATTTCTCTAGCTCTCTGCTACTCAAAGTGTGGTTCATAGAATAGCAGTAGCATTACTTGAGAACTTGTTAGAGATGCAAAAGCATGGTCCACTCCAGACATATTGAATTAGAATACTCTTTTCAACAATATCTTTTGGTGATTTGTATGTACCTTAATATTGAAATGCACTGCCTAGGTTTTCAAGCTTCTCCAGGTGTAAGCAAGCAGCACTCAACAGCTACAGAAAAAGACAATACTTCAGTGAACAATGCAGCCTCTGTCAGCAGAAGCAGGACTCTTCACTAAAAAGGCTTGCACCATGGTACTTTCTATTTTTTCTTATCTAAGACATCAACTGTGGGAGAGGGAAGCCACTCCTTCCTTATTCCTAGAAGGCAGAAGTTTCCATGTCCTATAGCTGAGTCACTCAGACAAGGAATTACATATTAGCCACAGAGAGAGAGCAAGGTCAAGAACTTGTCCTTTTAGTTCTTATTGCTGAAATTTTCAACAAATCCTATCATGTACTTGGGAAAATTTACCTGATTCTACAATTCATCCCGAAAAACAAAATACTTAGACTAGCCAATATAATACTGAAAAACAAAAATGTTGGAGGACTTACACAAGCTGATTTCAAGACTTACTTTAAAGGTATCACAATCAAGAGAGCATGGCATCGGCGAAAGAATAGACACAAAGATCAATGGAACAGAGTAGAGGGTCCAGAGAAACACCCACAACATCCACACAAATATATTCAACTAAATTTTGACAAAGGAGACAAGGTAATTCAATGAAGAATGTGTAATCTTTTCAACAAGTGGTGCTGTAATAATTGGAAGCCCACATGCAAAAATAAATAAATGTTACAATTTTCAAAAAAGTTATTAAAAATGTATCATGGACCTAAATGTTAAATGAAATACTACCAAACTTCTGGAGGAAAACATAGGAGAAGTTCTAGGTGACCATGAGACTGGCGATGAGTTTCAGAGACTGTTATGGGTTATATTGAGTCCCCCCGAATTCATGTTAAAGTCCTATTCCCCAGCACCTCAGAATATGGTCTTATTTAAAAATAGGGGTGTGGGGCTTCCCTGGTGCGCAGTGGTTGAGAGTCCGGCTGCCGATGCAGGGGACGAGGGTTCGTGCCCCGGTCAGGAAGATCCCACGTGCCGTGGAGCGGCTGGGCCCGTGAGCCATGGCCGCTGAGCCTGCGCATCCGGAGCCTGTGCTCCGCAACGGGAGAGGCCACAACAGTGAGAGGCCCGCGTACTGGAAAAAAGAAAAATAGGGGTGTGGAAAATACAATTGTTTAAGTAAAGATGCGGTCATTCTGGAGTAAGGTGAGCCCCTAATTCAATAGGATTGGTGTCCTTATATAAAGAGAAAATTTGGACACAGGGAGAATGCCAAGTGAAGATGGGAGTTAAGCCACCACAAGCCGAAGAACTACCAGAAACCAGGAGAGAGGACTGGAGCACATCCTTCCGCAGCACTTTCTGAGGAACTGTGGCCCTTCTGACCCCTTGATCTTGGATTTCTAGACTCTAGAACTGTGAGACAATACATTTTGTTGTTAAAGCCACTCAGGTTGTGGTACATTGTTAGAACACGCCTAGCAAAATAATACAGATGCAACACCAAAGTCACCATCTGTGAAAGAAAAAGTTGATCACTTACATTTATTTAAGTTAAAAACTCCTTTGCAGCAAAAGCCTGTTAAGAAAAACAAAATGCAACCACAGATTGTGAGAAAATATTTCAAAATCACACGTTAGATAAAAGAATGTATAAAAATTATATAAGTAACTCTTAAAACACAACAAGAAGATAAACAACTTAATTTAAAAATACACAACTGATCTAACACATATATTACCAAAGAAGACATATAGATGGGAAGTAAGAATATGAAAAGATGTGCAATATAATTTGTTATTAATAATTGCAAATTAAAACAACAATGAAATACCACTGTATATTGATTACAATGACAAAATCCAAGAAAATACAATTCCAATGGCTGACAGCAATGTGGTGCCAGAGGAACCCACATTCATTACTGGTGCCAATATAAAATATACAGCCACTTTGGAAGACAGCTTGTCAGTTTCTTAAAGAACTAATTATAGGGCTTCCCTGGTGGCTCAGTGGTTGAGAGTCCACCTGCCGATGCAGGGGACACGGGTTCATGCCCCGGTCCGGGAAGATCCCACATGCCACGGAGCAGCTGGGCCCGTGAGCCATGGCCGCTGAGCCTGCGCGTCCAGAGCCTGTGCTCCACAACGGGAGAGGCCACAACAGTTAGAAGCCCGCGTACCGCAAAAGAAAGAAAGAAAAAAAGAACTAATTATAGTTAGTCCAGCAATCACTGTTCTAGATATTTACCCAACAGATCTGATAACTAATGTCCACATAAAAATCTGCATACAAATGCATATAGCAACTTTATACATAATTGCTTGTAACTTTCACAATATCCAGTATGTCAAAGGAACCCAGGAGCTAATTGTGAGAGCTTCCAAGGGCCAAAGTTGGAAGAATTTGAGCAATAAAATAATGCATTGTTAGATTATAACCCAAAGTATAAAAGAAATATGCATGAGTCCATACTGATGTAAATAAATGATTGAATAAATAACTAAGTGGAGGAGAATGGATATATCTACCATGCAGAAGAATTTCAGATAATTTGTGTAGATATTCTGCCTTTAAAGAAGTAGAGCATAGCTTCCCTATGCTTAATCGTGAGTTGTGCATAGTGAATTTCTTCCAACAGTAGAAATTCATGGAAAGGAGAAAAGTTGATAAAGTTTTGGTTGATAAAGGGCTGTCTCTTCATAGCTGAGAACTCTGACATATACAGCCTCAACCAGGCGATCAAGGTTAACACAAACAATGATAAATCACGCTTGTATTATGTACTCTTTTTGCGGTATGCGGGCCTCTCACTGTTGTGGCCTCTCCCGTTGCGGAGCACAGGCTCTGGACGCGCAGGCTCAGCGGCCATGGCTCACAGGCCCAGCCACTCTGAGGCCTGTGAAATCTTCCCGGACCGGGGCACGAACCCACGTCCCCTGCATTGGCAGGCGGACTCTCAACCACTGCGCCACCAGGGAAGCCCTGTATTATGTACTCTTGATATGATGTGATGGTATTAGCACTTTGCCCTGTGGTCTTCCTTCCAAACACACATAGTTACTGTCTAATCATGAGAAAAACATTAAACAAATCCCAATTGTGGGATATTCTACAAATACCTAATGAACACTCCTCCAAACTGTCAATGTCATCAAAAACAAGGAAAATCTGAGAAACTTGTTTAGCCAAGAGAAGCCTAAAAGTCATGACTACTGAATGTAATGTGGTGTCATGAATGAGATCCTAGAACAGAAAAAGAACATTTGGTACAAACTAAGGAAATCAGAATAAATTATGAACTTTAGCTCATAATAGTGTATCACTATTAGTTCATTTATTGTAAAAAATGCACCAAAATAACACAAAATGTTAATAATAGTGGAAACTGGGTATGTAGGGCATGTAGAAACTCTGTACTATTTCCTCAACTTTCCTGTAACACTAATACTGCTTTAATATAAAATACTTATGTTTTATAATGTTATAAAATGTATGTCATGAATTTTTTAAAGTCATAATATGTTTTATTATGATATGTATGGGTGTTTTTAGGTATTATATTCACTTTTACATCTTGAGTTTCTCCTCGTATTGGCCAATTAAGATTTTCTTGAAATATTTAAAAAATCAACCAGAAAGTCAAAGCTTCAATTAAAAATGCACAATCACAATAGTTAAACAGAATGGTGTACACAATAATCAGCTGTTTTAGAGATATCAGATTGTGCACTATATTCATGTTTAACTCCTCAAGTGCAACACCAGTTTTTAATTGATAAACTTCATTTTTTAGAACGTTTTTAGGTTCACTGCAATAACTTTTAGATGTAATTTTGCAACTGAAAAGAGTCAATAACAGTTGCTTGCTTGGTTGATTATATGATAAATATTTTGTTCCCTACTATGTAACACTTACCAATAAATGCCAATAGTAATTGCAACAAAAACTTTTGCTTTTAAAGCTGGGTAAAAGGCAGAAGTAATCATGTAATCATCTTGTAATTATATGGTACTTACTATGCAATTACATAGTAAATACATTGTAAATTCAAAATAATTACATGGTTATTTGCATTATGCATAGTATCTAATCCAATTTTGACACATAAAACAGTGGTAGCATCCAAAGGGTTACCCAAATTTCTCCCACCTACACCACAGGATCAGGAATAATGGAAGTAATTAAAAGAAGTCCTTTAACAAATGCATGATAGTATATGATTGGAAACTATCCATTCATATTTATGACATAGGTAGAATTATAAATTAGTGCAGAATGGGATTAGCAATTAGACTATAAATTATCAATTAAAGTTTATGCTAACAGTGATTTTGGTGTTGGTGATAGCAAATGATATTTTATCAAAAACAATTAAATGAAGACTCTTTAGAAAAAAAATTGCTATAATGACATCATGTGTCTTATAATGGTTGATAAAGGGCCGTCATTTTGCAATTTTAATCATCATGATAGTAATTTTAACAGAAACATTTGAATGTATTTAGGAATATTTACAGAAGCTTGTAATATGAGTCCCTAAAGTGTTTATGCCCCTAAATGAATATTTTGGCTTTTGAAAATAGAAACAATGTAGTTATCTTTAGAAGTAAGTTGCTTGAGAGACTGACTTTTTCTGGAATTGCGGAATAAGAAGCACAATAGACTCTCTACCCAACAAAACAACCATTTATATACAGAAAATTTTATTTAAAAAAAAAAACTAATTTAAGTCTCTGTAAATTATCCTAAGGGCATACAGCAAGTGGAAAAAATATTCATTCAATAAAATCTACTAAATTTTAAGTAATAACAATGAGGGTCTGTGGCATTTGAGCCACAACCCATTGCCTCCCCACACTCCAAAACCTTCATCGTACAGGCTGCCTCTCCTTCTGGTTTCCAGTCTAAGAAATTATATTGTCACGAGATGGCTAGACTCCTGGTATTTCTCATTTTCCTCAACTCTACATTGCTGAAGCTGTATCTTGGGCCCACATGGCCAAGAGGGCCAAGGCTCCCTTCTATCCCCAAGTTCCCACTCTCTCAGCAAAAGCACAGGCACCAGAAAACCAGAATACTGGGCCCCATTCACCCCCACTTCACCTTGCTTCTAGGGTGGAGGTTCCAGGGAAGGGAAAAGCCAAGAAGACTAGGGAACACTCTCCACCCTCTGCCCAGCACCTGGTCTTAGAGCAAGGGTGTAACTCCAGGAGAAATGGGTCATTGTCCCTGGTCCCAGATCTTGTGCAATTATGCAAAGGTTATACCCTATAGGGTATAAGACACACTAGAGGACAAAAAAACTTCCCAGTCCTGCCTGAGGAATTGATTTTATTTGGAAGAATGTGAAGAATTCTGTGCCTGTGAGAGAAAGGGGAGATGTCACAAACAACAGTGATCTTGGCTGAGAGCAGCTAGAAGGGTGCACATAGCTTTACCAGTTGCAAAGAGTTGAGATCATGGAGCAGTCACAAGTTTAACAGAGAGAACCAGGGATCACATCTAACCCCAGAGTACAGCAACACTCTGCACATACTTCAGGTTGAACCAACCAAGGAGCAATCAGAGCAGAAGACAGAAATTAAAACATTCCCCAAGTCACACACATAACTAAGGGCAGAAGCCTCACTGAAACTAAGGGCGTAAGCACGACTTCTAACCAAACATTGGCTGGACAGTAAACTACTATGACAAAAAGTAATTATTAATAAGCCAGGTTTAAAAATAAAATCACACCCATCCTAGGCAGACTGGAAAACTGTGTGAATTCCCAAGTGGTCTAAAAAGTGATCATACAGGGAAAATCCATGCTACTCCTTCTGGAATGAATGAGGTCAGGTCGGGGTGCAAACATGTAATACACTCTTTGAACTGTGGAAGCAGCCTCTAACCATACATGCATTGAATTGCAAAAGGCAAATGTCTAACAGGCCAAGGGGACTTAAGCACATCTTTTGACCAATAAGTGACTTATGCTGACCCGGGACAATTTCTGGGTAATCAGGTAAAAAAGATAAAGACCACCTGAGCTGGGTTGTCAGAGACAGCACATTGCAATGGAAATAGACTTCATAGAGTTAGTTCCGCCAACTTACTAAGCAAATAAATAGTAATTAAACAAACAATAGCAACCCTCAGGATCAGGGAGAGTTAAGATCCTGAAGTGTTACAATATATTATCTAAAATGTCCAATTTTCAAGAGAAGTTATGAGGCATGCCCCAAAAGAGGAAAATGTGACATGTACACGTGGAAAAAAAGGCAATTCAATGAGGAAACAATAGTGTTTTCAACAAATGGTGCTGAGACAATATCTACATGCAAAAGAATGAATTTGGACTCCTACCTCACACCATAAAAGAAAAAAATTCACTCAAAATGGATTGTAGATCTAAAGGTAAAAGATAACAGTATAAAACCTTTAGAGGAATACATAAGTTCTTGTGACCTTGGATTAGATAATGATTTCTTAGTTAGACAATGATTTCTTAGATATAATACCAAGCACACAAAAAGACAGATAGTGCAATTTAAACCCAGGCAGATGATTTGAATAGTCATTTCTCAACAAGGACGTGCAATGGTTAATAAGCTCATGAAAAGATGCACAACGATGTTAGCTATTAGGGAAATGCAAATCAAAACCACAGTGATTTAACATTTCACATCTACTAGGATAGCTACAGTCAAAACGACAGATAAAACATATTGTCGGGCTTCCCTGGTGGCGCAGTGGTTGAGAGTCCGCCTGCCGATGCAGGGGACACGGGTTTGTGCCCCGGTCCGCGAGGATCCCACATGCCGCGGAGCGGCTGGGCCCGTGAGCCATGGCCGCTGAGCCTGTGCGTCCGGAGCCTGTGCTCCGCAACGGGAGAGGCCACAGCAGTGAGAGGCCCTCGTACCATAAAAAAACAACAACAACATATTGTCAAGGATGTAACAAAATTAGAACTTTCATACATTGTCAGTAAGAATGTAAAATGGTGCAGCCACTTGGAAAATAGTTTGGCAGTTTCATAAAAGTTTAGCATAAATTTACCATATGATCCAGTAATTCCACACCTAGACTACATAAGAGAAATGAAAAAGTATGTCCATATAAAGATTTTTACATGAATGATCATAGTAACAATATTTGTAATAGCCCAAAAGTGGAAACAATGCAAACATCCCTCAGCTGATGAATGTATAAAAAGTTGTGGTTATCCCTACAATGGAATAGTATTTGGCAATAAAGAATGAATAAAATATTGATACATGTTGCAGCATGGATGAACCTCTAAAATAAAGTACTAAATGAAAGAAGCCCGATGCAAAAGATCCCGTTTTGTATGATTTTATTTATGTGAAATGTCCAGAAAAAGTAAATCTTTAGAGACAGTAAGTATATTAGTAATACCAACTCTGGGACTGGAGTTGGAAACAGGAAGTGACTGCAGTGGGCACCAGGTATCTTTTGGAGGTAATGGAAGTCTTCTAAAGTTAGAACATGGTAATATTTGCACAACTCTATAAGTAAAAAAAAATATTTATGGTACATATATGATACTTCAATAATTTTTTTAAAGTAGTTTCCTTGGTAAATAACTATAGTTATTATATATCATATCTCAAGTCAGAGATAGATACTCATGCTAAATATAGGATGACATATATATATAGACCCCCTCTTTGCTTCCCACTTCATCACACCTTCTTTCAATTATTTGGGAAATATTGGGTATCAGTCACCATAGCAAACTGAAACTAAGAATTGTAATCCTATATTCTGATCTATTCTAAGCAATAGGAACAAATCCATTTTAAGTATAGTAAAAGGATAGGCAAATTTTATATTTTTGTTTGATTTTTCTCATAGATGTTAGATAAATTTCCATGTGTCATGAGAATTGTTACCTCAAATTTAAATTTTTTTTTTATTCTTAGAGAGAATTCTGCACTTAATTCTAGTAAGCAATGTGATCTAATATCAACTTTTAGTGAATTTTTGCTGCTATCTTAAAAATACATCTTGCATAATGTATTATAATATGGATTAAATCAAAAGGCGTAATGTTAACATCCAACCCTGTTGTTTATTCAAGTCATTCTACTTATATATACAAATCTGATATTTACTTCTTAAAATATTTAACAGGCATAAGTGCCCATAAATCAGCTATGACAATCACTGTTAAAGCAATCAATAGTAAGGAATATGCATTAATTCAAATAATATTGACAGGCTCATGAACCTGCATCAGTCTTCCGTGAAGTAAGAGAAATGAGACATCTTCCAAAAAATCAATATTTTCCTTTTTATGTCATTTACTCGAAGATTATCAATAATACATTACTTTTTTACCTTATGTGTCAGGGTTCTAATTTTTAAATACAGGCATCTTTACATTTCAATGTAAAATGATAATCTACAAGAAACTGAGAGGCTAAAAATCATTTGATGGAAATATTTCTGGAAGTTTAATCATTGCTTAAAAACAAGTATATGTATATATACTTACTCACACTTACATATATATATATATATATATACAGTTAAACATACATATACATGTACTGTTGATGTGTTTTTGTGTACAGTAGCATAAGAAAGCTTTGTGTTTTTTTTAAATGCTCCTTCGTTTCATTCTAAAGGTAAATTGTGTGAAAGAAATAGCAGAAATATCAACACACATCTTTTTTAACCCTTGTGAACTGAGATGTTACACAGGTACATACTTAGGTAAAATACAAAATGTGAAATTACCACAGTCATTCATCAAAAAAGAAACATTTTAATTGGTTATAGGTGGAAAATATCTACTTGACAGTCAGTTTCTCACTTTTCATGTAAGTGCTTTGCTGCTTGGATGCCTAATCTTGTTTAGTGTAAGAAAAGTAATTTGACATGAAAGTACCTAGATGGCTGCCGAAAATTAATTGCCAATTAAAAAAGAAAAATGTTTGTGCTACTCTATAAACAAGCCAACATATAAACCTTTCAGTCTTGTTGCTTTATTTATGTCTTTATAGATCTGGTTTCAAGCTATTTGCATACAATTTACAAATTCATATTATAATTCCCCAGTATATTTATGATTTTATAGTTGTATATATTTTACCTCCATGAGAAATATTTATTTCTGTCTGCTTCTGTTGCTTATTATTTTAACAAAAACATCACATTGCATTTGATAGTTTATTTATCTTCTTTAGAATAAGACATTTTTATTTGTAAAGGAGAAAGAAAATATTTTACCACCCCAAAGAGGCACAAATGAGTACATGCGTGTATGCACACACAACACAACACACACACCACACACACACACACACACACACACACACACAGAAACCCAATTTTAGAAAATGCTCTGTACCCTTCAGCTCTATGTTGGTCTCCAAAATATTGAGGACACCAATTTTTAGAGGTAAGAGGAAGAGCTTTCTCATATGAAGGAAACTTTCTTTGAGAAATTAATGGATTCTGCTTAAGTTCCAGTACCTGAGTTCTTGTAAACTATTGTTCATTTGGAAATCTAAATTGGCAAAAAGGAAAGATATTTGAATTCTTTGTTCTCTCCTCTAATAGGATAATTTGAGATTAAAGATAAAATCTGGAGCCACATAGTAAGAGAAAATCAAATGAAGAGAAAAAAATACCAATGTTCTAAAAATGTTAGAAGGGAAACCAATAAATATATATATATATGTGTGTGGGCTTCCCTGGTGGTGCAGAGTTCCACCAATAAATATATATATATATATGTGTGGGCTTCCCTGGTGGTTGAGAGTTCGCCTGCCGATTCAGGGGACACGGCTTCATGCCCCGGTCCGGGAGGATCCCACAGGCCGTGGAGCGGCTGGGCCCGTGAGCCATGGCCGCTGAGCCTGCGCGTCCGGAGCCTGTGCTCCGCAACGAGAGAGGCCACAACAGTGAGAGGCCCGCGTACCGTAAAATATATGTGTGTGTGTGTGTGTGTGTGTGTGTGTGTGTGTGTGTATACTATATATATTTTTATATGAAGGATGGAGAAATATTGAAGAAATAATGCTGCTTGAGCCTAGATATGAGTAAGTTAGATGATCCCAGTAGTATAAAATATAAAATATTATAAAAAATAAAAGACAAGACTCAATCCAGGTTTCTACAACATTGAGTTATGTGATGCACAGGAGTTCAAATTCTGTGCAACCTGATTGCTGCACTTTCAAAAGTCCAACTATATTCTCTCTTAGTTAAGAATTGCAATTTTATTTTTTAAAATAACTGTCAAAGACCATTTTATATTTATCAAAATTTTGTAGGGTTGTATATCTCATTAACACTATCCTGCTTACTATCTGTCATATTTTCATACTTCATATTTTAACATTTCGGCAGCTTTTTCTGGCTATGTAAAATTACCAGTGAGATGAAAGGGGTGATTTGTTCCAGATCAAATATTCATCAATGCTATCATACTGCGCCGGGGGTGGGAGATGGATGACAAAAATAATATATTTGTTTTATCTCTGGCATCTGTCCTGGCTTTTTCTTCCCTAATACCCTGGTTATGGAGGTTGTGATGACTATGGTGGCTATAATAATTCTGGTTATGGGCATGATGGCTTTGATGATAGAATGAGAGATGGAAGAGGTATGGGAGTTCCAGGCTATGGTGGAGCTGCTAATGTAAGTTCAGATTTTCATGGTGGTCATATTGTATATATGAGAAGATTACATTTTCATTCAATTGAAGATGACATTGCTAATTTCTTCCCAGCACTAAATCCAATACTAGTTTATACTGATATTGGAGCTGATGGCAGAGCAACCAGAGAAGCAGATGTACAGTTTATGACACATGAAGTTGCAGTAGCTCGCCATGTCTAAAGATATGAGTAACATACAACATCAATACATTGAATTCTTCTTGAATTCTAGTCCTGAGGTGGCTTTGGAATGGGAGATTCTGGAATGGGATGCTATGGCAGAGATGGAATGTATAAAAAGGGAGATTATGTATCTATGGGGAGAATGGGAATGATGAACAACTTACAATGGAAGATACAGTATTCCTGTTGGCTTAGGTGGTGGTGGATGCAGTGGAGGTTACCATGGGCAAGATGGCAAGAATGAGGTGAATGGTGTGTGATGTACCGAAGCATAGCCACCAAATGTACAGAGTTCTGACCACAGCATCTGGCCTACTAAGCTTTCTTACAGATTTAACTTCTTTTGTATTTTAGGAACTTTATACTGACTGAAGGAATATGTTTTCAAAGTATTATTTGAAAAAGCAACAGATTGTGATGAAAAAAATTTTTCTGTAGGTTTTAATTATTGCATACGTTGACTTAAAAGTAAAATTTCATATAAAAAAAAAAGAAAAGAAGTATGTTATATGGCCCTCATCACTTCTAAACTGAACTACTGTAAAAGCAGTCAAGAATATATATCTTGAACAAGGTACCGGGAGAAATTTAGCTATTAGTGTAGCAGGGTCATGAAGGAGAGGCGGCGGCGGGAGATCGGAGGCGGCGGCGGAGGCGTGAAACTGCGGTAACTGCCCGCTGGGCTGTTGGTGTGTCTTTGTGGGAAGGGCGTAGTTCCTAAAGCCCTCTCCCGGCAGCGGCCGGGGCTCGGGGTTGAGAGCGGCCGTGGAGTCGCCTCCCCCGGCCCCTGGCTCCGCCATGTTCCGCAGGGAACGCCTTAGCGTGAAGCCCAATGTCAGGCCTGGAGCAGGCCCCAGGGGCTCCACCGCCCTCAATCCACAGCGTGAACGAGAGGCTCCCAGGCCGCCGAAGCCTGCAGCGGCCTCTGTCGCGAAGCCAGCGGAATCCACAGATGTGCCCCGGTGGATTGCGGGGAAGCGGAGCCCCGAGAAAAGGCTCCCAAGAGCAGTGATGAAAAGACAGATGGTGGGAAGGATGTTGAATAATCCAGTAAATCTTCCTCTACCGTTTCACAGAGAAGAAAGCGAGTATCAACTACTTTTAGTCTGGTGAAACCTAGTGTCAGTGTTCCTTCAGAACCTCATCCTTTGTCTACAGTTAATCAAGAAGCTCCACGGACACATCCTGTTCTAACAAAAGAGAAACAGCCATGCTCAGACAGATATCGAATATATAAAGCCCAGAAACTGAGAGAAATGTTAAAAGAAGAATTGAGGGAAGAGAAGAAGCAATGGAAAAACAAATATGCTGTAAATGAAAGTCAGAGGCCACCAGATCGTTCCAAAATGACTATGAGAGACTTCATATATTACCTGCCAGATAACAATCCAATGAGTTCTTTACTGGAGCAAGAAAAGAAAACTGAAAAATCATTGACACCAGTCCAGACAAGAGAGCAAGAAGGTAAGAGTACTCCTGATGGTGAAGATAATGAAGAAATAGAAGAGGAGATGGATGATGGGTCATTGCTGGTTCCTCAAGTAAAAGTGGCAGAAGATGGTTCTATTATTTTGGATGAAGAAAGTTTAACTGTAGAAGTTTTAAGGATGAAAGGCCCCTGTGTTGTTGAGGAAAATGACCCCATATTTGAGCGTGGTTCTACAACTACGTACTCCAGCTTTAGGAAAAACTATTACTCTAAACCATGGTCAAATAAAGAAACAGATATGTGTTTTTTTAGCCATCAGCATGGTAGGAACTGACTTTTCTATGATTGGACAGCTTTTTACTCACAGAGCCAGGATAGAAATTAAGAGCTTCCCTGGTAGTGCAGTGGTTAAGAATCTGCCTGCCAATGCAGGGGACACGGGTTCAAGCCCTGGTCCGGGAAGATTCCACATGCCGCGGAGCAAGTAATCCTGTGTGCCACAACTACTGTGCCTGCGCTCTAGAGCCTGCAAGTGACAACTACTGAGCCCACGTGCCACAACTACTGAAGCCTGCATGCCTAGAGCCTGTGCTCTGCAACAAGAGAAGCCACTGCAATGAGAAGCCCGTGCACCACAACAAAGAGTAGCCCCTGCTCACCACAACTAGAGAAAGCCTGCGTGCAGCTACGAAGACCCAACACAACCAAAAATAAAAGAAACAAATAAATAAATAAATTTAAAAAAATAATAAAATAAAATTTTAAAAAGAATATATATCTTAATATTTGTTGATTTCCTATTATATGTTCTATACTCTGAAAGGTACATTTATCTAGATGATCTCATTATTGTTCTGCAAGGTAGATATTAATAGCTCTAATAATGTGAACAAGAACGTAATAAGTCCTCTCTAAATACAATATTACTTTGCTGTTGCATTCATGGGTCTTCAGAACAGTTTCTTATCTATATCTCCAGTTTTAGTTTTATTTTTAAAATATTTTAAAATAATGCTGCAGTTGAAATAATTGCTTACTATTCCCCAAATAAGTCTCAGTAGAACATCTGCTCCAATAATCAATTTTACTTAAAACACTGGGGCCGGGCTTCCCTGGTGGCTCAGTGGTTGAGAGTCCGCCTGCCGATGCAGGGGACAAGGGTTCGTGCCCCGGTCTGGGAAGATCCCACATGCCGCATAGCGGCTGGGCCCGTGAGCCATGGCCGCTGAGCCTGCGCGTCCAGAGCCTGTGCTCCACAATGGGAGAGGCCACAACACTGAGAGGCCCGCGTACCGAAAAAAAAACAAAAAAAGAACACTGGGGCCAAGTGAAAACTAATGTCTTCATCGTATTACAGTATATTAGTAATAAGTTGTTGCTATATGGTATAAATACATATTTATATATTATTAAATAATGCAAAATTGCATATATTTTTGAACTAAATAAGAAACTTCAAATAAATTTCTAGCTTCAGTTGGCATTTTCTAGGTAGATGAAGAAGGCTCGGGACATGGTTAATTGTTCACAAGACCTCTGCTTTCAGGCAGATGGAGTTGTGTGTTCCATTTGCAGGATGTATGGTGTCCCAGTTCTATCACTTCATATCTGTGCAATGGCACCTATATTTACACAACCTTATCTGCAGCACTGAGAATAACTTCTCATTCATAAGGGTTCTTTAAATAGTACCTGAATGAACGAATACTTGAATGGAAAATGCTTATTTGATTAATATTGGTGTCCATTACTAGATTCTAAGCTTCTTGAATGGAGGAGTAGTAATGAATAGTAATGTTCACTGTTTTATTGCATTTTGGGGATTCAGTTGGAACTTGGCATATCAGGCACCATGTAAGTGAGAAAAAATATATACAAACTTACAGAGAAACACCTAGGTCTTTATCTTTTACCATGTTCATTTTTTGCTTTTAGAACTATTTCCAATATTTGTTTGTTAAAAGGCTGCAAGTTATCCTACTCTCTATATGGTTTATCATACCACTAACATAATTACCATCAAAGTAGGAAGCCCATTGTATACTCATTTGACCCCATCATGCCCTGTGGAATAGATATTTCAGGATGTTGATTGATCTAAACGCAAAATAAGTTCATAGCCAGTATGAATTCATCTAGAAGAATTTTCACATATTTGACATGTAACAAAATTGTGATATACATTATATCTTGATGAAATATATGTTTTCAACCTTCTCACAAGAGTACATGTAACAGAAAGAAGTCTGTAATTAATATTTGAAAACTTCTGTCTACATCCTGAATCTGCTACCATAAACTGTGTGTCCATGTGAGAATCACTTAAATTCTCTCATTCTGCTTCTACCTTTGAACTTGCAGAATATAATATTTGACCTACCAATGTATCTGGGTTGGTGTGAGGAAGAAATGATATCATGTGTGGTAAAATGCTTTGTGAATTATAAAGCACAGTGTCCATATGCTGCTCTGTTACTTGGTGGTTCCTGGCTAGGCATGTCCCTGTCAGTTTGACCAGTTGTTCTAACAGATTTGAAAAGCTGAGTTTCAAACAAAAGATATAAAGCTAAAATGGGTTGCTTTAGACATCGTTGCATTTAGTCTTTCTAACGATTGACATATTATCTAATGTAGCAATGGGAACAAAGTCTCCCTTGGTCATCAACTCCAAAAGTTTTCATTCCATATAGAAAAGAGAAACTTTCTCCAAATGTGCTCTACAATTCCTACTCACTGCTATGCTAGATTAGTTAGCATAGATTCATGCTAACGATCAATTGATCACATGCTTATATGAAGTCTCTTTTTATATATTTCCTGCTGTTCTATAAAGGTTTCTACTATGAATGAAGATGTAATAACAAATTGTTATAACAAAATGTTAAAAACATTTTAAAGACATGTTTCAAAACCAAAAAATTACTATTGTTGTGGTGATGACAGATTTTTTTTTAAATTTATTTTATTTATTTATTTATTATTTATTTATTTATTTTTTGGCGGCGTTGGGTCTTCGTTGCTGCATGCGGGCTTTCTCTAGTTGCGGCAAGCGGGGGCTACTCTTCATTGCGGTGTGAGGGTTTCTCATTGCTGTGGCTTCTCTCGTTGCCGAGCACAGGCTCTAGGCACGCAGGCTTCAGTAGTTGTGACATGTGGGCTTCAGTAGTCATGGCTTGCCAGCTCTAGAGCACAGGCTCAGTAGTTGTGGCGCACGGACTTTGTTGCTCCGTGGCATGTGGGATCTTCCCAGACCAGGGCACGAACTCGTGTCCCCTGTGTTGGCAGGCGGATTCTTAACCACTGCACCACCAGGGAAGCCCCAGATATTTTTAAGGTGCTTATTTCTTTGTTCATTAGAATAATGTATATACTGGAGACTCTTAACTGCCTTTGAAAAATTAGGAACTTAAAAATATACAGATGGCAAGGCTCCATTTTTAAAAATAGCTTTGAGGTTGTACTCAGTTTTCTGTATTTTTTTACTGTTCCATAATTGATTCTGATGGCTCAGTGTCAAACACAGATTTTGAGTGTGCGTGCGTATTATCTGAAAATGATAATTATACATAAAACACATTATTTTGATGCTTATTATTACAAATTTACTTCTGTAAAGCTTTTTCCCTTAGACAAATGAATTTGGAGAATGCAACATGCTAGTAAAAGGAGTGAATGTTTTAAATCCACAGAAGTATAAATGATTTGTAACTTTAAAAAAAATGACACATTTAAATTTTACTTCATGAAAATATAGTAACTTTATTTAGATGTATCAATAATATATTTACACCATCACATACCCTTTGACAAGCAGTTGGGCTGAGGTAGCAGTACACATTAAAATATTTCAAGCACTTTTGTATTTCTCAGATATCAACCATTAATGAGTGGTTGAATATTTTACATATGCTATTTTAACTATCTCAAAATAGACAGTAAAATTCAATTTAGAACATTAAAACTATCTTTCCCTACTAAATAAACCATAGGTGTCCCTACAGTTCTGACACTAATGTAATTATTATTAGCTTGCAATTCTTATCTGAGACAGTTATATAGATAAAGTAAGCCCTGAGTAGCATTAAATCGGCCAATTTGACACTCTTATCAGTAATGACCCTTACATGGCTGTTTTGTTGTAGAATACGGTATGATCAAGTAATAGCAGGTGGGTCCTTACTGACATTAGTTATTTACAAGTCAATTATCCTTATTTTATCTGAGCTCTTTAGGTCATACATAATGAATATTTATTAACCTTTTGCAAATTCTCAAGATATATATATGTATACATATATATATCTTAATATATATAAATATTTGTAAACTCCAGGCTATCACAAAAAATACGTTACAATGAGCTTATTTCAGAAAATTGAAGTCTTTTATGTAACCATACATAAGTTTCATTCAGAGACATTTTTCTCAAAACGTTATTTGAAAATTAGAGTTTTCTCTATTGACAGAGTGGTTTTCTAAAAAAAGAAAATTTCCCGATATCTAAGGAACATTTCCCATGCTCACGTTGGAACAAACTTTAGCATGTTACTTTTCTTATCAGTTTATAATTTGATTCCTCATTGTTCTTTATAGGTAAAATGGAGCTACTAATATTCTCTTCTTGATTATTTTATAGTATTCTTGTAGTAATACTTTTAAATATAAAGGGGCATATGAAAACAGTTTGGAAATAAAATGTTTCTACTTTGAATTGGAAGATTAGAAGATTTTCATTTTAGAACTTGAAGCAATCACCCAGGAACTGGCTTAGCAATTTTAAAAGCTTCATTTTAACAGATATTGTTAGTGAATTCTCCCTTTTAATTAGGAGATCTTAAGGTTGCAATTTAGTTTCCCTGCTTAGGGAGCTACAATTCACAGGCACAGGTTTTAGTTCTCGTATGCGTATGACTGAGGTGAAGAGAAATGTCACACAGATTCCAAGTAAGGAACTAGATTTGAGCACTGAAAGTCACACTCAGTTTGGGAGCAAAAATTCTGAAAAATTCTTTATTTGGAGCAACATAGGAGCTAATTCCCATGAAAACTCAGGAATCTGTACCTAAATAAATATTTTGGATGTCCAGTGGTCTGGGGCATAACAACATATTCTGCGTAAAAAGAGTTCTAAAATCTCAGTGGTCTTCTACACACACATTTCTTTCTTGCACCCTGTGGGGTGGGTGTAACATCTCTGTTTCAGGCTGTAGATCAGGCTCAGGTCAGCTCTTCATAGCTTTCATTTCAGGACTAAAGCTGAAGAAGCAATCACTATTTATGATGTTTTAATTTTTCAAGGTGCAGAGCAGGATAGCTAGAGGGCGAGGCAAAACCAGGCAAGTCCATACAAGCATATTTAAAGTGAGTTTACCTTCCACTGGACAAAACAAGTTACGTGGCCAAGCCCAAAGTCAACGAGCCTGGGAATTTTGGCAAGAGTGAAGGTAAAGAGAGAATTCTAAACACTACTGCAATATCGTTATCCCCTCAAAGGTGAAAGACAAGTTGGTGCACTTGTATGCTCCTAAGGAGAAAGAAAAAGTCAAAATACTTGTGGTAAATCTTTTAGGATCTCAGAGGCAACATATACATTACATTTGATACTATGACTTTAAAACAATCTGAAACTGCCATCTTTCAGCGGGGTCATTGTTGAGAGAAAATTCTCTAGGAGTCTTTTGAATTTCTTTACTTCCCGTAAGCAAGGCACTAACTGCCCTTTATTCCAGGATAATCTTTCAAAGAATTTTTGTATAGCAAACAATGTTGGAAGTTAGAGATACTGTCTCTCTCTTACATATATCTTATATTAATTTAAACTATCCTTCTTATTTATTACTTTTCAGAATTATATATGTCCAATCAAGCTTGTTAATTACATTGTTCTTACAGATTTTTTTGTCTGCTTGACCTATCAACTGCTGAAGAGAGGTACATTAAAATTATCTATTATGATGGTACATTTGTCTGTTTTTCCTTGTGATTATATCTCTTTTTGAGCTATGTGTTTTAAGGATACATCACTAGGTCATAAAAGTTTAGAATTGTAATAAATGTTCTTGCTATGTACAGACTTGCTTTATAATAATGTTCTTTTTATTAGCCTTTTGCGGCAAAATTTCTGCAGCCTCTGCTCACAGATTGACTCGTCTGGTTCTAAGTTTCTTGTTGGAAAGTGGTATAAACAAACACTGCAGGTGGCTCACAAAACCTCAGGCAGATATTTCTTTTATAGCTGAGGTCCCAACAGTGACAATGTAATCCAGAAGTCTGAAGTTGTGATGATAGCTTCTTGATTCCCCAGATTTCAGAAGTGATAGAGCTTGGAGCTCCTTTGGGAAGTCAATTCGGAGACATTGTTCTGGCAGTCGTTCCCAGATTCTATACTATATCACCCAACAATTTTAAACACCTAATTAATTCCCTCTGTTAAATTTCTTTCTTTTTAAACTATCTAGAGTAGATTCTGTCACTGAAACTCACATAATATAGTAACTGGTAACACCACTCTAGTGATTGGAATTTGGGCTTGGTGCCTAGTTGGTCTTGAAAACAGCATATTCATTTACTTCCAGGTAGAGTACCAGTAGTTTGTACATGAAAGCTGTAAATAAGTTGCCTAAATTTTCCCTCTTGATTCCCCTTTGGCAGACCAAATGCATGCTGCCACACCACCGTGCTGAGAATGAAGACTGTAGTAAGACCATGAGAGTGAATGACTGTTTCATCCACTGGAAAGTTTAAAGTTGCTATAACAGGATAGGCTTTAAATCTTAAGTTCTTGACTAAAGGCATAGTAGAAAGAAGGAAGTTTCTATGACTGCCCTAAAAGACAATCAGAGCCAGATGCTCTGGGTTGAGAAATTACAGCATATTCAGAGAGACTTCTGTTATCTTAAATACTAATTGGAGCACACACTGGAAAAGAATTAAAGGCTGATATTGAGAATATTGATAGTTTAAAGGATTTATCTGATTCAGCTTGCCTTCAACCCCCCACCCCACCTGTCAGCGCCTCTGTAGGGCCTTCACCAGAGTCAGATGTCAGCGTGCCATGTCCCAGGGGACCCGACATTTACACATAATGAGAAATGCAAGATTATGATAATATACATTGGCAAAAAATTTCACAATATTGTGTGAGTCATTGATAGAATACAAGACCATAAAAGAAAACACATAGATTTGGATTGGTTGAATTTATTGATGTGAAAATATATGTCAGACCTCTATGCTGTCCAATAGAAATGTAATGTGAACTCTATATATGTAATTTGACTTTTCTAGTAGCCACATAAAAAGTAAAAAACAATAGGGAAATGAACTTTAGTATTATGTTTTATCTATCCAATGTGTACAAAATACTCTCATTTCCAAATAGAATCAATATAAAATATTAAACATATATTTTACATTGTTTTTACTACCTCTTCAAAATCCAGCATGATTTTCCACTTACAGCATATCTCAATTCCAATGGTAAGTTTTCATCAGAAATATTCGATTTGTTTAAATATAATAAAACTTATAGTTGAGAAAGTAGAATCATATCCCCCAAGACTTTCCAAATATACTTAAAAGTTTCATAAAAGAATCAAATACCAAAATATTATTTTCCATTAGTATTTAAAACAATTTTAATGAAACTAATTTATCATTATTGCAAGAATTATTTTGATTTTGAAGCAAAAAATTTTAAAAATTACTTCTATCCAAGTTAAATAAATTCAATAATTCTTGTACCAAAATAACATTATTATTGATTTGTATAATGAAAAATTTTAATTTTAATATAAATCTGTGTACCAGCCTAGCTAAGACACAAATAAACTCTTCCTTTTCTTGGAACTTTAAATTTAGCTTGTTGAGCAGTATGATGTTGGTGAAATATGGAAATCACATTGCCCTTTTTTCTTTGATGATTCAGTATATAGAAAGCATTTCTTTTGTTCCAAGAACATCTTGACTTGTAGTGAATAGTACAATAAATCACAGTGCATTTTTAATAGGTTTTAAAAGCTCTATTTTTTCTTCCCCTTTGCTTTCTTTTTCCAAGAGGAAAGAGAAGGGAAAAACAGGTGCAATTTGTAGTGATTGGCAAAAATCTCCATATATTCACACAATTTTATTTTTATTTTTAAATAAATTATTTAATTTAATAAAATAAATTCCTATTTTTAAATTTGCAACAATAATTTTAAAAGCTCTCATGTGAGAGTCTTCTCTTCAAGTGAAAGATTGGGGAAAAAACTGAGATAGGGGATAACCAAGCTGTCTCAAAATGAAGAGATATCTCAGTCAAAAACTAATATTACCCAGCAGAACTTCTATAAGTGTTCAAAAGTCTAGAATTTTTTACTTAAGGAGTTGGGATCGAGTCAACAAGTCCCAAATCAGTCCTTCTATATTAAAAAGAGACAAAGGGAGAGCCTAATGAGATTAAACTCATAGCCACAGAGATGATGAGAGCCAGAGACCTAGGTCTGTAAGCAGCAACTTCCTTTGTTTCATGTTGAATACCTTCATCTAGTTATTAGTTCTTCCTCCAGAAATCTGTCAAACAATGAGGGACTGGAGTTTTAAAAGGTGTATGGCCACAGAAAGAGATCTAGTGCTGAGCCAGTGAAAAGGTGAGATAATGAGATTGACATTGCTGACATCAAAAACCTGGTGAGAGAAAGATTAGTTTACAATCAAATTACTCTCATATTCACTTACAGCCAAATAAGTAAAGAGGCCACCTGTATTTTCCTCATGAGTAATGGCATGGAGATGATTATAATAAACACATGTTTTAGGCAGAAAGGCATCCAGTGGAAGTTGCTAGACATACGGGTTGTTTGAGGCTAGGCAAGATTCTCCTAAATGAATGATTCACCCATAGTAATGACGCTAAGTCATTACTGAGTTTCAGTTTATATCTATTTTCATTTTTTCCAATCTGTTGCAGTGCAATTGAAGTGGCGATATATTGTGTTGTTGTTCTAAAATATTGTTTTAAGTACATAATTCTACTCCATTTGTGCCAGGAAAATGCCCAGACACCTTCATTAGAAATAAAGCAAATCTGTTCAACAGTACTCTGAACAGCAGGCACTATATGCTTTATGGAACAGAAAAGCTTTAACAAACCTTATCTTGTACAATATTCATTCTGCCTATGTCTGTTTATGTTCTCAAACTTTCTGAAAATGTGGGCGCAACAACAAAGTAGTGTTTAGCTACCCTCCTCTCTTGGCCAGGTGGTTGATTGCATGGTTGGGCATCCTTTTTTGCAGGTGGTATACAAAACCATATACACCAGCTGCTCAGCCTACTGAGTGATACTTTGCTAAATGACACAGCCCCAGCCATACATAACAACATATAATGATGCTACACTGATATCTTCACTAGATTCATTTAGCTCTGAAAAGAATTCTCTAAGAAAGACATTTCTGTGCCTTCATTTCTGTTTCATGCTGGATAATGTTGGCAAGAATTATTCATGGCACATGTGAACAATTCAAAAAAAAATATTGTAAGAAAACAACAAGGCAGCTTTGCAGAGGTGCGCTATCCACTTGATGACTTGGCATGCTGCCCCTGGTGCTTGGCATGGCACCCTGGCGGCTGGCACAAGGGATGCTATATATCCCTGCCATTGGGCCTCTGCTATGCTACTTGCTGTGCACGATCAATATCGACCAACTGCATAAACAACCGGATGAACCTTGTATCTGAGGGATAGCAAATAGCATTTGAATCATTTTACATAAATCTGAAAATGTAATCGTGGTTGACATTCCTATTAGTATTATATCTGAGCGCGATGATCATAATTGAATAACATTAAATTTAATTTATTGAACAGCAGTCCACTGCCCGCTTTACTGTGACTATGATCTGTGTAATGAAACCAGCAGTACGAAAAATTCTCTCAGTTTGTATATTTCCTGGACAGCAGCCAAAGTATTTATTGCTATTTATGCAATTAATGGTTATATTGATTCTTTTTTTTTCCCCTACTAAATAGTAAAGTTGTGCTATGTTTTCTTAGCTCGTCAAGGTTTGTTTCAGCTGTAATTAATATGACTAGAAGAATAATACTCAATTGTTCTTAGTAACTGGTTTTCGTGTCTGCAACATTTGCAACTTACACATTGGTTTCTTGTTTGAGATGATTAAATTGATAGTGGCTCTATTGCCAAAATAGTCCCATATGCTGAAGTATGTTTTATTAATGTGCAAAAATCAGAAGGTAAAACTTCACTAGCCAAAAGTCTGTGGTGGTTAATCATCTGTTCTTCCAGCTAATTTCATAATCCTCAATGTGACAATCAATTCATCATGCTGAAATGGCAAATTCATATAAATCGTATTTCCAAGTCTACATGCAGTCAATAAAATACATTGCATATTTCCCATAAATTATGTGATATAATGTTAGTTTATTTTTCAAATTAAAAACTTTAACTACCCTATGTCTTTATCTATTGTGCCTATAAAGTAATGAGCCTCATATTGATGTATCTAGAAAATCATAGCATGCACAGGAAAGAAGGTTTGAAGTCTTCTGACTTGAGAAGAATTCATAGGAATAATAGAGACTCCATCTCCTCTAAGACAACCAAATGTTTGAATATAATTTCCTACTTTGTTCTCATTACTTACTGGCTAGAATTCAAATATCTTTCTTAGTATATTTTCCAACTTGGAACAGGGAGGTATAAGGAGGAAGATCAGAATTAGCATCCTTTTGTATATGCTTGCTACTGAAGCAATTAGAATAATCTGCATCCCAGTGTGTATGCTCTTGTATTTTTCTTTTCTTTCAGTCCCACCCATCGCCCTATTATCAGGGGGTTAGAGTGAACACTTTACAACTCCTTTCTTTCTTTTTAAACTTCTTCTCTAAAATCTATTTAGTGTCCATAATAAGAATTTAAATATGGTAATATAGAGTTCCAAGCCATCTCAGTTGGTCACATGATTCATAACCATGGTTTCCTTCTCTACGTAACAGAATTGTGGAGAGAAGAGACTTTCTACATTTAGTAGATACAATCCTTAAGTTCTTAAATATGAAGTTTGGATGAGTCAGTCTAAATTTATTTTATAAATTAAAATAAATGTATTAAATTATGCAGCATTTCAGAACACTGAGTTCTCCCTACAGGAGGATCTGTCCAAACATACTTAGCACTAGGAAATTCAGCAGGAAGAACATGATATTTAATGAAAATAGTCTGAATCGTGAGTTTATTCCCCTCCTCTTTCTGTTTTCTGTCTGCTATTTCTGATAAACCCGTTGTAGTATCGTACTTTGCTTTTGAATTTTAGATCAACTATCATCCTTCTAAACACAGCACATCACTTAAGTGATCTGGCCCTAATTCATCGTCTACTTCAATGTCATGGTTGTCCTTGGGTCTGACACATAATTCTTCTTGTTGGGAGGAGAGCCCATGACTCAGTTTCTGCCAAGTTCCTTTATGAAAAAAGCAATGCAGCACCTGCCATACATAGTCTGATTTTGTTGAAAATAAAAAGAAGGAAGACATTTCAGGGTCATATGTGGAATCGTGAGTGTAAGTAACATATTTTGTGGTAACACATTGCCATTCAACAAGTTGTGCCTTTCTCGAAATGTAATTACTAATACTTATATAAGAGAAATAAGTAAGTTGAAAGTCAAAAGGCTGGCTACATATAGAGATAGAGATAGAGATAGATATGTGATATATAGCCAAGAACGTCCATAGTAGAGCTGGAGTCGCTATATTAATATGGGATAAAATAGACTTTAGGACAAGAAATATTACTATAGAAAAAGAGTGACATTCATAATGACATAAGGATAAACCCATGAAGAACATATAGATGTTTATACACCTAACGACTGAGCCCAAAATATTTGAAGCAAAAGCTGATAGAATTGAAAGTAGAAATAGGAAATTCATCAATATTCCTCACTCTAAATAGTTTATAAAACACCTAGACAAAACTAGGCAAAAATCAGCAAGGATATAGAAGACTGAACAACATTATTAACCAAATTGATAAACTGTAAAAACTGATATTTTAAAACAATTCACCCAAAGACTGCAGGATATAATTTTTTAAAATTGTGTATGACATATTCAACTGGATGGCCTACATGTTGGACAACACAAGTGTGGATATATTTTAAAAGACTGAAATTGTATAAAATATGTTTTACCAACCAGAATTAAATTAAACAGCTTCTACAAAAGGAGAAAGTAAGTACGATCCAGTATTCTACTTTAATTTTTCCCCAAAACCTATATTTGTGAGTAAATTACAAGCCAATTTGCTGAAAGTGGATGTTTATTTCACCTTAAGGAGGTATTACAGGGAGAAGCTAAAATGGTAGGCTGGTTAGAAAAGAGAAGCAATTTTTATGTAGAGTAATGTGGGAAGACTCAGTGGCATAATTTTGAAATTTGAGGCTCCAAGGACTATTGTGCCAACACTACTCACCTAAACTTCTGCACCCAGAATTGTTCTTTATGTGCACGTTACCTCTTTGCAAGTCTCTAAATTCCACAGGGAACATTGACCTATACAAAAAGATTTTTGATTGGAATAACTATAAATTAAGGAGAAAAGTTTGTCTCTAATTAGTGGTTGAGGTTCCATTGATTTACATGTACCTTATATATAATGTTAGAAATACAAAAGAGTTTTCTAAAGATCTAATATATATAAAAAACTATTTCAAAGATTTTTGATTCATTATTATTTACTATAGATGACTATACTGAAATTGGAAATCAGGAAGCTGTTAGATGTTGAGTATTTGCAAATATTAAAAAATAAAATATGTATATGTGAGGGAAAATGTATTGCAGCAGGTCTGTTTTATTCTGTTCTTGCTTATCCCTGTAGCCATGGTGATCACACTTAGTCAAACTCTGAGAAGTAGTCAACTGGAATTTTCCTGTAGTTGCCGGCAGATGATGCTATTCTATTTACCCAAAGCGGTACATCAAGATGGACCAGGTTGTTAGCTGTTCAGAGTGAACACAAAGATTCAGGGCTGTGCCTGTGATGCCTGGATTGGGGTTTGCACCATGGCTGGTCACATGGTAGGTAGGTGACCAGCTCCTTTTAAGAAATTTGAACCCAAAGTCTAAGCAGGCTTTCCTGGGCAAGGACAGCTCACACAATTCCCTGCATTTTGATTGTAGAGAAAAAAGATACATCTTTGGAGGAAGGACAAGAAAGCCCATGTTTGACTACTTCAGTCTTTGCCTATGTATCTTTTCCTGGATGTTCCTTTATTGTATCTTTTCTATAATAAATATAAGTTATGAGTATTATTATTTTGAGTATTATTGTTATTTTGAGTAACATAAGTTTTACAAGCTAGTGGGACCATGGGACCACTGAGACAGTAAATTTCATAATTTCATAAATTGTTTATTATAATTAGAGTGATATAGTAGAATATATATACTTCATAGAATTATTCCTAGTTAATTTTTCTTTCAAAACCATTAAAATACTCATATGACATACTTAGGGTAGCTGAATTCACAGATACAGAAAGTAGGATGGGGGTTGCCAGGGACTGGGGAGAGGGGGGTCATAGGGAGTTGTTGTAATATGGATACAGAGTTTCAGTTTTGCAAGACAAAAGATGTCCTATGGATATATGGTGGCAACGGTTGCACAGCAATGTGAATATACTTAATGCCACTGATATGTATGCTGAAAAATGGTTATAATGGTAAATTTCATGTAATCTATTTTATCGCAATTTTAAAATATACTTTATAATTTAAAAATTAACAATATTTTAATATCATAATGCTTAACATTGGTTGGAGTCACTGAATAAATATCTTTTCTTTCCTGTATTTAATCACTTTTACTTCAATTCCAATGACTGATTAGCTAAGGTCCCATATGATAACTAATGTGTTTGAATAATTAAAACTTTCCAAGAATGAATAATTCACCCCTTCTCAGTCCTACTCTGTCTCCCCTATTTCAGACCTACATCTACTTCCTGAGGATACTTTCTAACTGCCCCCTACATCACATGTCCCTATGAGACCAGAGGGTCTGGTTAAGTCCATGTCCCTTTCTTGTTTAAATATCTCCTTTGACTCCTCAAAGCCAATTGTAATCTATTCTAATCCCTATAGTCTAGTCTTCAAAAATGTTTATTACCTGGCCTCATGTTACTATTTTTTCCTTCTGCGAAATATTCTATTTCCAGTCCTGAGCTTCTCACTGTTACCCAAGCATGCTATTCTCAATTTATGCCTCCAAGACTTCCTCTGAATCTCTGTAAAGAATTAATTTTTCCCTATTTAATGATGTGAGAGAAGGTAATATTTGACAGGGTACATTAATGTACCAGACCTGCTTCAACTCTCACCTCCTCTGTGAAGCCCTCCCTACACGAGTTTCTTCCAGAATTAGCACTGATTAGCACACTATCTTCCAAAAGCTTGTGGTCTATTCTTCCTTTAAAGTAATATAACAGCTGCATGATTATTCTCAATTTTTTTTTCTTTAACCTTACGAAAGGAGAATTATTCTTTTCCACCAGGTTGTTGTTAGTCTTGGTCATGTTATTTGGTCTGGCCAGTAAAATATAAGTGGAATTGACATGTATCCCTTCCAGGCAGGAAGTTTAAAGTCAGAAATATTCCACAGAGAGGCTGTTCCTTTAGCTCAAGTTCCATAGTGAAAATGACCTAGAGGAAAACCACAGCCTTAGTTGTGGAGATGACAGCCTTAGTTTTTATAAACCACTACGATTTGGGGGTCATTTGTTATGACTTAGATACAAGTCTTATCAATGTTCTGTTTTATTTATTTGTTTATATGGCCGGCTTTTCACACTAAACCATAAGCTTCAGAGTATCAGAAATTGTTTTTTATGTTTGTTATTTCAGTGCCTAGCACTGTGTTCATAGATATTAAATACACTTTTTTTTGTATGAGTGGACAAATAGATGAAAGAAGTGATAAAGCTTTGGAGCGACTTCAGCCATTAGTGTTCTGTTCAATTATGTGGAGTTATTTTTCACTGCATCAGAAACATTGCTTACTCAGTATTCATATATATGAGTGTTTTCATCAACTGGTTTGTTGGGTTAATGATTTGGTCATTCCTTGAAGAGACAGTGATTTAACCTAATAGAGATCAAAGCTACTGATGTTGCCTGAATTTAGATTAGATAAGTATTGTACCTTTCTAGTGTGTGTTTCACCATTTTGTTTATGGAGCGTGAAATATATAGCCTTGTGCTGTTTCTCCACCCTTCAGCCATGCATAGCCAACAATATACTGTACGCCCCATTTCTGCTAACCTTGGCAAATTAGCAGAGGTATTTGGGTAATCAGGCAGTTGAATGTTTGTGTATTTTATCACTTTTTATGAAAAGGGAAATGTGTTAAGGAGGATTAAACAGAAGGATAACTATAAATGGCTTGTATCTAGAAAACTGCTGTGGTAAAAAGAAAATAAATAAAAGTGATGTCAACTACTTTATTAAAATATTGAATTTCATTCATAAGATGATAGGACAAAATCAAAATTATACAGGTTTTTTTTTTGTCATTAAGAGAGAAGAGAAATATTTGTTTCCCTTTTGTCTTTTATATTTGAGAGCACTGGACCACATTTAATTCCCTGTGACTAGCTATCTGTATTTTTTTTAGCTAAGATTGCAGTCCTTTGAGAACAAAGTTGACAGCTTTGAGCTGACAAAGAATCATTATAATCAGTGCTGAAGATATGAAATCACAATGAGAAAGAATTCATGTTTACAGTAGAAGGGACCACACACTGTGATAGTTTGCATTAGAAACTCAGCAGGTGTAGTATGAAAAACTGAATCACAGTAGAGGATTTGAAGACCTCATGATATGAAAAGGTCATTTTTGTTCAAGCAACTGTCTACTGTGTTAACATGAAAATAAAATATTTCTGTCAAACTCTGCAGAAGATAACAAATTGTATATCCATGAACTCAAAGTTTCCATAGTGTTTGTTCAAAATTATATTAATTATTTACCTTAATGTTAACATCATTCGAGGGCTAGATACAAAAGAAATTGATGAAAAACATTATAGATGATGTTACATATGTGCAAGAAAGAAAATAATAAATTATAAATGGTAGATCTTAAAAATATATAAGAAAACAAAATCACTCAGGCGTTCTTCAATTGTAAAGGGGTGGACCAGGCTACAGATATGAAGGTGTGACAAAGTTTAAAAGAAAGAGTGAAGCCCTATGTTCAAGTGATAACAACTCACCGTAACCATTAGGGTTAGGGTGTGTCGAATGTAATGGCATCATTTAAATTCTACTCTTCTTACCTGGCAAAGGGAAAGTGGTTATGTAAGGAAACTTAGATTAGTTGTCCCTAAAAAAAATCATCAAGTAAATGAATTGTCATTCTGTTTGAAATTTGAGTAATATTTCTTTTTTCAATTTTTATTTTATATTGGAGTGCAGTTGAGTAACAATGCCATATTAATTTCAGGTGTACAGCAAAGTGATTCAGTTATTCATATACATGTATCTATTCTTTTTTAAATTCTTTTCCCATTTAGGTTATTACAGAATATTGAGCAGAGTTCCCTGTGCTATACAGTAGGTCCTTGTTGGTCATCTACTTTAAATATAGCAGTAATATTTTTCTTCTTGTCTTTCACTCATTCATTGTTCATCAATGATTTATAAAAGGCTTGCTATATCCAGGCACTAGAGAATCATGGAGGTATAGAACATGATCTCTCCTTCTGAGGAACTGACAGAATAATGAAAGGGATGAACATATAAACATTACTACAGCAATGTCATTAGAGACATAGGAGCCACGAGGAAGAGATCACCTAACTCTTCCAGAGCCGCCAAAGATTCACAGAGGTGCTGACATTAGAGTGGAGGATTTTTCTGTGGGTCCTTGCTCACCAGGTAAAGAAATGGGTCATTTACAGTTGAGAGAACATTACATAAAATGCATAGAGAGAGCAGTAAGCAGTTTATCGAAACTGGCTTTCAGAGTGTGTGTGGAAATGGCTACATGGAAACAGAAGGGCAGATGGAAGCCAGATGACAATTTTTATTCTGTTCAATGAAAAGTCTTGGTAGGGTATAAAGCAGGGAAGCGATATTAACAGGTTTCCATTTTTAAGAATTTGAAAGGTTTTTCAGAGGAAACTAAATATTTCAGGTAAAAAACGTCGGAAACCTCATACTCTCATTTTCTCCACTGCTAACATTTTCAGTACTTCAGAAATATTCCTTTTAAAGTTCAATTGCCTAACAACAGCTTGAAAGTATTATTATTCTTTCAGTAACATATCCTGTGCAATAATGATTCAAGCCAAGGTAAAACTAATAGTGAAATATCTGGTACTAACCTTTTGGGAAGGTTGGTAATTTCCAGGTAACTAACATCCAAAAAACACCACCAGAGCATAGTTTAGATTATCTGTAAGATACTTAACACGCCAGTCTTAGTAGAAAGATGAAGAGGTATAGTGAGAAATGGCCTTGAATTTTTCCTGGGCCATTCTAATTCTTTAGCCCACTGTCCCTAAAATACTACATGCCATTCTGTAGTGTTGGACACTCAGGGATCTTTTGTCATCTTTCCTCTTGTGCCTGTTGCTTTGGATCAGTTTTTAAATCAAATTCCAAGCTTTGTTAACTATTATTATTTTAGATGGACTACAAAGTCCATTTAAAAAGGCTCCACTGGCCAAATGATGTCTTTAAATATTTGTAAGATTATTCTAGTGCTGCTTTTACCTCTTTTACCCATTAGTGAGTCTAAGTTCTCAGTCTAGCTGCATTTCTAAAAATTACAATATCCACTTAGATACCAAAAACACTGCACTCTCCTCAACCCTACCTCTTGAGTATCAGATTATTTACTCTCCTGGGCCAATGCTATATGTCCCTATTCAATAATTTGGCATATAATCCTTTTTCCAGATTAAAAATCTAATAAAAAATTGGAAGATTTTCACAACTTGGTGGGGGAAAATTTACGAGCAAGAGAAAATATAAACATTTCTTATAGTAATAACACAATTATTAAGATTTGACAGTTTTAACCATATGGGAGACATTAATGAAAATTATCAATGAAAATCACAAATTCACTTTTCAAACTTCTCCTTTCTTGTAGTTTTCAGTTTGACACAGTTCCTTAATCCAGTCCTAAACATTCAGTTAAAACATTAACACATTACAGTAAAGTGAAGAACAACATTAATTTCAACTTTCTGTTTTTCTCTCTCTTAATGAAAGTGAATTCAGTTTTATTTAATGAGAAATTAATAATTTTACCATATTCAAAAGTAGTTTGAAGTTCTTATAAAGCACACTTTCTACTATTCAAGCAGATTTTTTAAAAGACAATTAATCTATGGCTTCATTAGGTAATTCTAAGATCAGTATATTTGAACTGGAAATATGGTTGAAAAGGAGACACAGTATGGCTGCCTGCTTTTATTAACATATGTGAATTTCATACTCTTTTTCATTCCTTCATTCAACATCCATTTGACACTCAGGAGTCAAACATTATGCCAGGTACTTCTTGAGAGAGTTTACTCTAGTAAAGGAAGATACAGATGAACACAAATACCTCTAATAAAATCTTATAGGTGAATACTAGGATACTGTAGGAGCACAGTTAGTTCTTTTTTCCATATAGTCTAATAGGAAATAAAAGCTTAAAAATAACTAGAGATATGGGAACATATGTATATGTATAACTGATTCACTTTGTTATAAAGCAGAAACTAACACACCATTGTAAAGCAATTATACTCCAATAAAGATGTTAAAAAAAAAACCTAGAAAATAAATTATTACACTTGTGGTAATAACAAAAGGAGAAATACAAAGTATTAGTAAATCATTTTAAAGAGAACCAATTAAATAATGTATAAGTTGCATTGTATAATTCACAACAAAATTTTGTATATAACATCTCTCTTTTTTTCCTAATCGTTGACACTGTGTCAGATGCTCTATGACCTAACAATCACTGGTGTAGGTGTTAATAATCATTATCCCATTTCATTCCTACTTCAGATCTCTGAGGTAGCCATTATTATAGCCATGTTACTGATGACTGAATGCAAGATTAGAAAAATTAAACAATTTGTGAAAATTCACTTAACTATTGGTATTAAAACAGAGATCCAAATCCAAAATTATCTGACTCCAAATCTTATTCTCTTCCCACTGATTGTAAAGTGAACAAGGTAGAGATTATTCTTCTTCTATTTACAAATGAGGAAACAGATTTAGACTAATTAATTTGCCCAAAGTAAATTAGAAGGTATGTATGAAACCTGGCTTTCTGGCTTAACATTTAAAGACTTTTCATTTCAACTCATCAGCTCTACTGATTTTTCTGTGTTGTATGTTAACATTTTAAGTAAACTAATGAGGTGAATAAAACTTGACATACATTTTCTTACTTAGTTTACCTGAATGCAAAGTAATGAAATTTCCTAGCATTTAATGTATTTATCACATATGCACATTTGAAAATTTCCGCTCTACTTCTACAGAACAAATGAACAAAACTAAAAACAACTCCCCTACTCACAAAAATGAATAATTAATAATCAGTTTTTATTCATAACACTTCGCAATTGATACCAAGCTATCATGAAACCATGTTCCAATAACTTATTTATTTTCAAACCCAAGTTATTGGGTTTCATGAAGAGCAAATGAAGTCTTAACCTAGATTTAAAATTTTTGAAAATCAGAAGTCAGAGCACAGTAGAGTTAGGTGGGTATCCATATGAAGGGTCAGCCTGGTGAAGAATATCAGAGCCCAAGAAGAGTAAAAGGCATGCCCACAGGGGGACATGGTCTGGAGTGCTGGTGCCCAAGTGGTGTAAGAAGAGTGTCCTCACAGCCGGAAGACCCAGAACAGTAATGAGAACATCTACTGAAGGGCTATGGTGGCATTTAAATAAATAATGATTGTAACCTTTGAATTAAAAAAATAAACCTAAAGTCCACTCTTAACAATAAATAAATAAATGAATAAATTGAAAGTTTGCTGACAGATGTGATAATTACATATTTCTAAGTACTCCTTACAAAACTCTTATGAATTACCAAAGGAACAACAGTAAATTCCCAGTTCGAGAAGCCTGGAAGACAGTACAATACTCAGTCAGAGTGAATATCATCAGTAGTGGCGAAAATCAAAATCATTCTCCATCTGATAAATGCAATGGGAAGAACTATTGTATCACTTCTGTGGTATTCTGCCAAATGCACTGTACCTAAATCTAATCATGTGGACATTTAAGACAAACCCACATTGAAAGGCATTCTAATCTGCCTGCAATCTTCAAAAGTGTTTAAGTTCATGAAAGTCAGTAAAAGACTGAGCAACTTACAAAATAAAGTCAACTAAAGATATATGGCAGTTAAATGGAGCACGTGATTTTGAATTTTATTAGGTTTCATTTGCTGCCATATAAACTACCACAAACTTAGTGGCTTAGAGTGCCTTAAATTTATTATCTTCTATAGGTCAGAATTCCAACACAGGTTCATCCCAGCCAAAGTCAAGGTATTGGCAATGCTTTTTCCTTTTTGAAGGCTCTAGGGGAGGATCCAGTTCCTTGTTCATTCAGTTGTTGGCAGAATGTAGTTCCTTACACACAGCCGTCTACATCTCAGAATCAGCAACTGGATGTGGTCAAAGTTAAATCCTTCTCCTGCTGCCATCTCTTACTCTCTGACCACAGCTGGAAAAGGTTCTCCACTGTTAAGGATTCATGAGATTAGGTTGAGTTTACCTGGGTCGTTCAGGTTAATATTCTTTTTGTAGCGAAAATTGAGGAGAGAGAGGATGATCATGTCCCAGGTCTTGGGTGAGTCCCTAGGATGGGCCATGTCGAGTGAGGGTCCTTGGCTTTGCACAGGGAAGAATTCAAGAGCAAGTCATAGTAAAGTGAAAACAGGTTTATTTAGAGAGATACACATTCTATAGACAGTGTGGGCTATCTCGGAAGGCAAGAGGCAGCCCCAGGGCATGAGGTCTTCTCAGAAAGTGAGAGCGTCCCAAGGTGTGGAAGTGGTTAGTTTTTATGGGCTGGGTAATTTCAGAGGAATATTCTAACTCACTTGGAGAAGGGGTGGGGATTTTCAGGAACTGAGGCATCATCCACTTTTTGGCCTTTTATGGTCGGGCTCAGAACTGTCCTGGTGCCTATGGGGGTGTCATTTAGTATGCTAAGGCATTACAATGAGCATATAATGAGGCTCAATGTCTACTGGAAGTAGAATTTTCCTCCATCTTCAGCCTAGGAGGTTCTAATTGGTTTTTGTGGTATCCTTTTCTTTTTAATGGTTGTGTCATTCTTTTAATGGTTGTGCCCTGTCCCCTTCCTTCCTGTCTCACTCTCACTTCAAATTCCCTAACCTTAATCACATTTTGCTATGTAAGGAAATATATTCACAGGTTCCAGTCATTACCCAGAACATCTTTAAAGGCAGGTGTGTGTGGGGTGGGAGGCAGAGGGGAATTCTGTTCACTACAGGCATCTTTTTGCTCTAAAGAACATTATTGGGTAAATTGGCAAGAGTATAGGCAGTTTTAAAATTTTAAGCAAGTCCCACTGATATTGAGTGACTGTGGTCAAATAGATAGCCTTCTGAGGGATACACCAAGATGACTTGATCTTTGTAAGGGACAGGAGAGTACCAGGGATCAGTTTTGCCTCATGTCCATATTTTTGTAGTATGAGCTTAAGCAGCATGAGTTAGCTAAGCTGTTTATTGACACTAACTGCTAGCTTATATTTTTAGAACTTTTTACATTCATTTTATCCAACTGTTACACAATAAGTTTTGTTGTGGAAAGATAGGATAAGAATAACTATATTGGCATTGACATGTATACATTGATGTGTATAAAAGTGATGACTAATAAGAACCTGCAGTATAAACAAACAAACAAACAAACAAAACAACTAATACTAAACTTTCATTGGGTTATTTGTATGGAAATATGTTAATATAAATGTTTCAGACATTACATGTAATTTCTAAAAATCTTATATGATCTGGTATAATGTTATAAGTCATAATTCTAGTTATTACTTTAAAATGTATATCTCAGAAATAACTAAAAAAAAAAGAATAACTATAGCCACTCATTCTTATCTCTTATGCTGAGATTTCAATTAAAATTCTATATCTCAATTAGGGCATTTACACAGCAGACTTGGCTTACAAAATTCCTGTAAGAAGGTATATTAAATCTGGGAAAAACTTTTGGTTGGTTTCTTTTATTTAATGTCATACCTATATTAAAGAAAAATAAACTCTTAGAGTAGACAGCCTTTGTTTTTGTTTTTTACAATTTGCTTTAGCTATTTACATTGGAAATTCATTTACAGGCAAGAACGGTTCACTAATCCCAATTTTCACTGTATTTTGCCAACTGAAATAGAAATCAGGTCCAAAACCCCAGAAGACTAAAGTAATTAACCTGAATATCACATTGAATCAGCTTTGCTAATACAGGTTCCCTGTAAATAATGCATGATTTTTTAAAAGAGATCAAAACAACAATGAGTAAAGTAGATGATTACCCATTTATAGATGTGTAAGTTGGTGGGTCTGTCTGTAAGTGTTTGCATGTGGGGTGTGTGTGCGTGTATGTGTCTGTACAGCAAAAGTCATAAAAATTTATATGCTGATAAATACTATAAATGTCTAATTTTTGGACCTGAAGAAGCTTCCTCATAATTGCTTCAAATCATTAACAAAGAGAAATTAAATAAAACATATAATGTTATAAAAATAACTTGCTATTCACCAGGGAAAGAGAAATGATTAGGACAATTTGCTTTCTACATTCTAATTTGTATCTTAATTTCTGCTTAAGTGTAATAATATACAAACCATTCATTAATTTTTTAATGTGTTGATTACACACTTTTGCCTGTTTTATTTATTTTTAAAATATTTATTTATTTTTGGCTGCGTTGAGTCTTTGTTGCTGCGAGCAGGCTTTCTCTAGTTGAGGCGAGCAGGGGATACTCTTCGTTGCGGTGCACGGGCTTCTCATTGTGGTGGCTTCTCTTGTTGCAGAGCATGGGCTCTAGGCACGCGGGCTTCAGTAGTTGTGGCGCGCAGGCTGAGTTGCTCCACAGCTTGTGGGATCTTCCCGGACCAGGGCTCGAAGCCGTGTCCCCTGCATTGGCGGGCGGATTCTTAACCACTGCACCAGCAGGGAGGCTCATTTTGCCTGTTTTAGCTTTTAAATATTTTACAAGAGATATTGTTCCAAAAATAATCATTTCAGAAGCCATATTAGAATCACTGAAAAATAGAGTAAAAAGTAAATTTCAAAGAGATATAGTGATTTACTTGATGTTATGTTTAATAAACACCTGAATTGATAAGAGCAGTTTTAGAATTCCAACCCTATATTTTTTTCCACTAAATCATAAAATTGTGAAGCAAAAACTGAGTACAGAAACTATAACCAAGCTTTTTGTATGACTAGTAATTAAGCTAATTTAGAAAATGCATTTTCTTTCTAAATGGTCAACTTTTTTGACAATTTTTTGCTAGCATGATTTCATTGAACTTTTGACTATAGTGTATTTTAAGTTTTTAAAAGTTTTGCTCTCTTATTCACTTTCTCTGATGGAAATCATAAAGAATGCTAAAATCACACGTTTTGTAAAGAAGAGTGGAAAATCTAGTTATATTTTGTTCATATTTCATGGTCTTGTTATCAGTTGGTGTCACTAAGGTAATCATATTAGTGCTATTAAGAGAAAAAAGTCCTTTGATAGCCTTTTGGTCCTAGGTATCATTTGAATAATCCTTATCAAAGAAAGCATTCTCTAGTAGCAAATAACAGCGTTACCTTAACTCATTCTGTTGGGACTTAAAGGATTAATGTGTAATCTTAGCTCACAATTGACTGATCAGGCAAATAACAAATTTAACAAATATTTGCAAGACATAAAGTCAATTTATCATCAAGGAAATAAATTTAAACTGCACCACTTCCTTTTTGCCATTTCCCCCCAGATATTTTACAATTCAGAAGTAGGAAAATTAGAGGTAAAATTTAGGAAGAAAAGGGGAGGATTTAGAATGACTAGGTTGATACATACAAACAAAACAACTAGGAATGGTGAGAGAGTGATAGAGAAGAAAATATGACAATGTGGGAAGGAAAGATCAGCCAAATGTACAAAAGAATTTGGAAGTATAAGAAGAGATTATGAGAAATATTTCTGGAGGTTATAAGTTAAATTCCTTAATTTTTTTTAAGTGTTGCAGGTTTGTGTTGGACTTGCTTTAAGATTAGACACTTTCTTAACCATCCTCCATTTCCCTGATTTGTTATCATTCTCAATATCCTCTGTGAATCAAACTCATGGATAGTAATGGCACAATGGACCCTTTTGTCTAGTTGGTCACTCCCTAGTTTACACACATGGTTTTGTCACCAATGTTGAGTAATGAGCTCAATATTTTGGTTGTATTTGTCCTTGAAGGTATAACTTAATTAATCATTATGTAAACAGCAATAACAACATGTAAGAGAAAGAGCATTTTTTGTTTTTATGAAAATTAAATTGACTGCTCTGGATTAATACAAATAAAGTTAAGTTTCCTAAAATAATTGCACTTGAGTTAGGTGTAGACAAGCTAATTGTAAAAAATTGGAAGTTACTGTAAATCTTCTAATTATAGTGCTTTGTAGGTTTACTTAATTTATTGATCCTCATGAAAGAAATGGAAACTGAAAATCTAAGGTAATGAATTATGAGTACCTTTTATGCATGAAAGATGACAAGGAAATACAATCAACAGACTTATACAAAAATAAAATAGCTTGGCCTTAGATCAAAGAGGGGCAAAATGATTAACATTTTTGTTTTGTAATTAAAAGAAAATGCATAAGTTGTTATGCACATCTTTTATGATATTCTGATATAACCAAAGGTGTTGATGAAAGACCCAATGCTGTTTCAATACTGGTACTAATGATATCCAATATGCCGTTAAAGGGTTTCTTCTTCTACTACTACTATTGTTGATGTTATTATTATTATTATTTGGTGGCTGGGTGACTGGGAAACTCTGCAAAGACTAAGCCAAGTAGACACCAACATTTGGGGGATATATATATTTTTAGCATTTTATGAATGACCCCTCCACCATTCTTAATGGCAAAAAATTCATGAACATACATTTCTATCCTTGTCATCAGAGTGGACCAACACCATTGCCGTCACCTGGCAATCACATTCAAGCTCTGACTTACTGAATCAAAATCTGTATTTTAAAAAGACCGCCCACAAGTGATTTGTCTTAAAGTTTGAAAAGTCATGGGCCTAGAGTTTTCTGAGTGAGCATAAATAACTGATAGCATTTCAGTTATAAATGGCCAGTTTTGAAAAGATTTGAAGGCAAGATTAGGATAATGAATCTATGAGAACATAATTAATTCATACTGTATAAATTGTATGAAACTGGAGTGGATATGATTCTAAGGAAAAAGGTTAACTCTAAGGGAAAAGATGATTTACAGAGCTTGTCTTTGGGCTTAATATATATCATATCCCCAAAGATACTAATTGAGAGTAAATATTGTTAAGGATATTAAATTCTTAGTAATTTTCTTGCTTTTTGGAGAATTGATTTGAATATACAGTTGGTTACAACATGATATAAACATATTTATTTGTTGAAATAATAGAAGCACAATTGCAATATTTATTTGCAACAACAGAAACATTAATATTTAAAGCCATTGTTTGCCTTTGTCTGCTGCTGATAACTGTTTTCCTTAAAAGCACTACAAAAGACATTTTGAACAGATGGTGGCTGGTTTTCTCTATCCTGCATCCCCTCACAACTGCCACCGAGCCCCACCATTCATTAATCTTCCATAGACTTCCAGTAGCAAAGCAACTAAATTACACACATACACACACTGAGGCCAGCATTTCTGTCAGACTTAAAATTAAACTGAAGAACACTGTGCCAAGTCCTTTAACCAAACTTCACTATAAAACAGTTAGAAAAATAAACATTTAACTTGGAGGCTGATCCAGGAGCGTCCAATCTTAAATGGGAAATTCTGGCTGGTCATTACATCTTAGACAGTCTCTATGCACTGTGTGTCTCGAAAATTTTGGAGTGGAATTAAAACATCTGGTTTGAATTCACCTTGACTCAGAACTGTTCTAAAAGAGAGCTATTTCCTTAATCTTTGAAATAAGTAAAAGAACCAAAAAATCATAAACAATAATGCTTTCACCAAAATGATCACTTGCTGTGATATCACCTACATATAAAATAATACTACATATTCTTAAATTAGTCTTGGAACATATTATCCACACTACATGTTTTCTAATGAAAGAAGTGGGTTTATCAAATATTTAAAATACTCTATATTTTAAATATACAGTTTTACCTTACAAGGGTAAATAATGTACATTTTCCAGGCACCTATGTTTATGGTAATTTTAACATTTTGATATAATTTCAAATTTAAACAAAAGTTGCAAGAATAGTAGAGTTTCTGCCCTTTTTACCCAGATTCACCTAATTGTTTACATTTTACCCAAATTGCTTTATTCCTATTTGTCTGTATATTTTTGATATATGCATTTTATTTTTTAATACTGTTTGATTAAGTTGGAAACACGGTGACCTATATCTCTAAATTCTCCCATGTATATTTCCTAAGACCAAAGATTTTTTTTTACATGAAAATAGTACAGTTTTCAAAATTAAGAGATATAATATTGATGCAATGCTATACCTAAAGTTTACTCCATATTCAAATTTAATGTCATCAGCTTATCCAAATAATGTCTTTAGAGCTATTTTTCTCTTCTGATTTAAGATCAGATTCAGCATCTCACAGCACATTTAGCTGACATGTCTCTGGGTTCATTCACTCTGGAAAAGTTCCTCAGTTGTACCTCAACAGTCCTGACCTTCACATTTTTGAAGATTGCGGGAAGTTGTTTCATAGAATGACCCTCAGTTTGGATTTATATAGCTTTTTCTCATGAATTTTGGGTATTTCTCAGTGTATCATATCCAGAGGCACATGATGTTGATTTTTCCTGTTAGTAATGATACTAACTTTGATTACTTAGTTAAGGTGGTGTTCACCATATCTTCAATGAAAAGTTACTATTTTTTCTTTGTGATTAATTTCAGGCAACTTTTGAAACACATTTAAATGGCATTGAAAATATTAGGAAAATTACAATCATATTTACAAAACACCAAATTTCGATGATTATAATATTCTGGTTATCAGTTTTTCATTTTTACAAAAAGTATACTTAATCACACTAGAATATAAAAAATCAAATACTGTATGTGGCAACATCTTTTTGACTGTGAGGTTTTTTTCTTTTTTTAAAGTCAAATGACAAACTACAAAAGAGAAGAAACAGTTTGAAATTAAATAAAATTTATTTTATATATTTTTTATATTTGGGGATCACTTCTTCAAAACCATAATATTCTTGACTTAAGGTAAAAAGAAAAAAAATGAATCCAAATTAGAAAGGAAGAAGTAAAACTGTCACTGCAGATGACATGATGCTATACATAGAAAATCCTACAGATGCCACCAAAAAGACAACTAGAACTCATCAATGAATTCAGTAAAGTTTCAGGATACAAAATTAATGTACAGAAATTTGTTGCATTTCTATACACTAACAACAAACCATAAGAAAGAGAAATTAAAAACCAATCCTATTTACAATGGCATCAAAAAGAATAAAATACTTAGGAATAAATCTAACTAACAAGGTAAAGACCTGTATTTGAAAACCTTAAGGTACTGATGAAAGAAGTTGAAGACAACACAAAGAGATGGAAGATATATTGTGCTCTTGGATTGGAAGAATCAATATTGTTAAAATGACCATATACCCAAGGCAAACTACAGATTCAGTGTAATACCTATCAAATTACCAAAGGCATTTTTCACAGAACTAGAATAAAAAATTTTTTAATTTGTATGGAAACACAAAAGACCTTGAAGAGCCAAAACAATCTTGAGAAAGAAGAGCGCAGCTGGAGTAATCAAGCTCTCTGACTTCAGACTATACTACAAATCCACAGTAATCAAAACAGTATGTTACTGGCACAAAAACAGACAAATAGATCAATGGAACAGGATAGAAAGCCCAGAAAAAACCCCATGGACTTATGGTCAATTAATCTATGACAAAGGAGGCAAGACTATACAATGGAAAAAAGACTGCCTCTTCAGCAAGTGGTGTTGGGAAAACTGGACAGCTAAAAGAATGAAGTTAGAACATTCTCTAACACCACACACAAAAGTAAACTCAAAATGGATTAAAGACCTAAATGTAAGGCCAGATACTGTAAAACTCCTAGAGGAAAACATAGGAAGAACACTCTATGACATAAATTGCAGCAAAATTTTTTTGGATCTGCCTCCTAGAGTAATGGAAATAAAAGCAAAAATAAACAAATGTGACTTAATTAAACTTAAAAGCTTTTGCATAGCAAAGGAAAACATAAACAAAGTGAAAAGACAACCTAGGGACTGGGAGAAAATATTTCCAAATGATGTTACCAGCAAGGGATTTATTTCCAAAATACACAAACAGCTCATACAACTTAATATCAAAAAAAACTCAAACAACCCAATCAAAAAATAGGCAGAAGACCTAAATAGACATTTCTCCAAAGAAGACATAAAGATGGCCAAAAGGCACGTGAAAAGATGCTCAATATCACTAATTACTAGAGAAATGCAAATCAAAACTAAAATGAGGTATCACCTCACACCAGTCAGAATGGTAATAATTTAAATGTCTACAAGTAATAAATGCTGGAGAGGGTATGGAGAAAAAGGAACCCTCTTACACTGTTGGTGGGAATGTAAATTGGTGTAGCCACTGTGGAGAATAGTAAGGAGTTTCCTTAAAAAACTAAAAATAGAATTACCATATGAACCTTCAATCCCATTCCTGGGCATATATCTGGAGAAAACTCAAATTTGGAAAGATACATGCACTTTGATGTTCATAGAAGCACTATTTACAATAGCCAAAACATGGAAGCAACCTAAATGTCCATCAACTGATGAATGGTTAAAGAATATGTGGTATATATAGTGGAATATTACCCAGCCATGAAAAAGAATGAAATAATGCCACTTGCAGCATGATAGATGGACCTAAAGATTATCATATTAAGTGAAGTAAGTCATACAAAGACAAATATTATATGATATCACTTATATGTGAAATCTAAAAAATGATACAAATGAACTTATTTACAAAACAGAAATAGACTCACAGACATAGAAAACGAACCTATGATTACCAAAGGGGATAGCAAAGTTGAGGGCGGGAGAGATAAATTAGGAGTTTGGGATTAGCATATACACACTACTATGTATAAAACAGATAAACAACAAGGACCTGCTGTATAACACAGAGAACTATATTCAATATCTTGTAATAACTTTTTTTTTTTTTACGGTTCGCGGGCCTCTCACTGTTGTGGCCTCTCCCATTGCGGAACACAGGCTCCGGACGCGCAGGCTCAGCGGCCATGGCTCACGGGCCCAGCCACTCCACGGCATGTGGGATCTTCCCGGACCAGGGTACGAACCTGTGTCCCCTTCATCGGCAGGTGGACTCTCAACAACTATGCAACCAGGGAAACCCTATCTTGTAATAACTTTAATGGAAAAGTATCTGAAAAAGAATATAGATAGATGGATGGATAGATAGAGAGAGAGAGAGAGACAGAGAGACAGACATATCTGAATCACTTTGCTGTACACCTGAAACTAACAGAACATTGTAAATTAACTATACTTCAATAAAAAAAGGTTAAAAAAAATCAAGTCCTTAAACAAATTTGTATTGTCTTTTTCTTAGAAAAATCGTTTAAATATTGATTAGAGAAATTTTGACTAATTTAATTGTTAGCATCAATTTCAAATTTTTCATTGTAATTTAGAGCTAAAACTATCTTTTAGATGCACCAACTTTAGTAGAGAATTAGCATTAATGATAATCTCCCCAATCTCCGTAATTGTAATAATTATAATAATTATGGAGATTTCTACCATTGGACTAAAAAGTCTAGGATATTACGTGCTGATATTCTTCCACTGCTCTTCATATACATTTTTATTACATATTAACTACATATCTTTTATAAAATCATGTTAAATAGCTGTCTTATGGGGCTTATGGCTTTAAATATTCAAAATATTATATTTTCACATTAATCTAAGCAGTTTTTTCCTGTAGGAAAGTATTTCATGGTTCTTCATAGAAAGGAGCAGATAAACTAACATTTATTAAGTATCTACTTTGTATCAGTCTCTGTGTTAAAGACTTTTTACAACATAAATATTTTTAAAGGTTATCTGTGGAAATAATGAGTACATTTGAAGCTAAAGAAATGGGAGCTTGCACCTAAGTTGTGTTTATAATTTGGTTTTACTCTGCACGGCTTTATTTTAGAGAAGGAGTGGTGTAAGCCCAAAAGAAATCTACTAAGGTGAGGAAATGAATAGTTTGTTTTTAAGAAAAAATCTTACATTAGAGAGGAAGTGGTTGTGAGTATAGCACAGGATCAGCCCAGATATTGAACAGACTGGTGGATATGTTTTAGATGAGGATGCTCAGAAAAAGATGGGTGAAAAGTGAAAGAGTTTTTCACAAAAACCTTTGAGACACTGAGAACTTAAGTACCTGAGTAGTACTTATATCAGCAAAATGTGAAAATGAAAAACTTTGCACAGGCTTGTGTGCTTCTGAAATGGGCTGTGGACAACCAAGGAAAAGATAGTCATTAGCACTGTGGTGATGCCTTTACAAACAATGCCTCAACAGTACTTCAGTGCTCTGGTCACTGGTTATCTCCACTTATTTAGTACATAAAGATTTTAGAGACAAAATCACACAATAGGCAGTATACTAGGCACCAAAGTTCTAGCATTGAATAAAACTTGTAAGAAGAGACATTAGGTTTTGATTATGTATTGCCAAGTTCAAAGTGGTCCATGCTAAAAGCTGAGTGTATATTCATTGTTTAAATGGTATACAAACACAGCTTAATGACCCATGTCTTTGGCTGAAGTTGATGGAGTAGGAAGTTGGCCACATCGAATGTAAATTGTGAAAATCTATAATGTTATCTGAGATTTCCTAAAAGCATATATATACATATAGAGATAGCTATTGATGTAAGAATAGGTAATGCTTCATGCCTATCCAGTGGCAAAAAGGCCATCTCTGAAATTTAGATATTAGAAATAAAAAGGCAAAAAGTGTAAATTGATATTTCTATAAGATTTCCAACTTCACCCTACATTGCTCTATCTTTAGCCAAAGAATACATGTTCAGCAGTAATATTATGCAATAAACATCACTTAGTGTACAACTTCCTGTTGCGGTTGTAACAAGTTGCCACAAACATAGTGATTCAGATCGATGCAAATGTATGGTCTTACTGTCCTAGGAAACATAAATCTGAAATGGGTCTCACTGGGCTAAAATCAAGTTGTTCATAGGGTTGTGTTCTGTTCTGGAGGCTCTCAAGGAGAATCTGCTCTCTTTTCCAGGTTCTAGAAGCCACCCATATTCTTTGGCTTGTGGTCCCCTTTTATCTTCAAAGTTAGCAATAGCATCTTAAGTCTTTCTCACACTGCCTCACTGTAACATGCTTCTGCCTCCTCTTCCACTTTTAACGGCCCTGTGATTACACTGGGCCCAAGTTGGTAAACCAGGATGACCTCCCTACTTTAAAGTCTGGTGATCGGCAATCTTAATTTTACCAGCTACTTTAATTCTTTTTTTTTTTTTTTTGCCATGAATCCTAATATATTCACAGGTTCTGGGGATTGGGACGTGATCATCTTTGGGTTGGGGGGGGGAGTCACTGGTCTGCCTTATCACACATATGTTGCTTAGTTGGCATAGAGAGTACTAACTTGCTAAGAGATTCAGATTGCAAGTTTCATTCTGCACTTAAAAAAATGAAATTTTCTCTTGTTATTTTTCAGATCGTTTATAGGCTTAAATTACAATATTATGAAATTTTATATTGTCTATAGAGCTCCTTTCGGATATTTCTACAGAACTGTTTTCCTTGGGTTAGAATTATCAATGTGTTCAAATAAAGTAAAGCCTATGGGAATTTTTGCTTATTGCAACAGAAAATATCATAATAATCCAATAATAAATCCCAATTAAATTGCAAATTAATAGATGATGTACAAGTCTCTTAGACCATTTGAGCTGCTAGAACAGCTCAATGGGTGACCTGTAACAAGAGAAATTTATTTGTCACAGCTCTGGAGGCTGGGTAGTCCACCAAGATCAAGGTGCTGGCAGATGTGGTGTGTGGTGAGGGCTCACTTCTGGTTTACAGTCTTCTTTTACTTTGTCCTCATATGGCAGAAGGGGAAAGGGAACTTTCTGGGGCCTCCTTTATAAGAGCCTTAATCTCATACATGAAGGCTTCATCCTCATGACCTAATTACCTTCAAAAGGCCCCACCTCCAAATATCAACAAGTTGGAGACTAGGTTTCAACATGTGAATTTTGGGTGATACAAACATTCAGTCTATAGCAACAAACCACATCAAATATTTTCTTAAAACTGGCATGTTTCTAAGATATTTATAATTAAGATGTTAGTTTGGACAACTTAACCCTCAAGGTCTGCATAAAGTTCAACAACATTTTAACTCCAAATATTGTAGTAAGTGTACAGCCATCCCAATAGTCATTTAAATTCTTAGAAGTCGGGAGATGGAGAAAGAGAGGCGGTCTCCGATCTCTTGATCACTGTGGCTCCTGCCTCCTGCTTCAACCAAAGAAATGTTGCTTGGAAATTGTTTCCCCATTCTGCCATTTTTTATTATTTGTGAATATGAGTGTACATGCACAGAGAAACAAAAAACTCAAAAAATTCTCTCTCTGGGCTTCCCTGGTGGCTCAGTGGTTGAGAGTCCACCTGCCAATGCAGGGCACACGGGTTCGTGTCCCGGTCCGGGAAGATCCCACATGCCGTGGAGCGCCTGGTCCCGTGAGCCATGGCCGCTGAGCCTGCACGTCCGGAGTCTGTGTTCTGCAACGGGAGAGGCCACAACAGTGAGAGGCCCGCGTACCGCAAAAAAAAAAAAAAAAAAAAAAATTATCTCTATATATATCTTATATATATATATGTATATATACACATAAACACTTTACTGAAGATTGGAAAGGGAAGAATAGCTAATATATACATATACAAAATTTATATATATGATAGAGCTGTTGGTTTATAACATGCAATCAATAACTACTTTTAAATTTATTTCAATTCTGCAAGTTCATTAAATTGGTTAATAATTTGATTTTTAGTTGATCAGAATTCAGTGTGTTAGAATGATTGCCTCTGAACCAAGATAGACCTGGTCTGACAACCTGGCTCTGACCCTCTTGCTCCATAATGACTCTGGTCCTTCTCGCTTTGCAGTGTCCAGCTGCCCATCTGGAAACTCAGGCCCTGCTCAGGCTATGTCATCAATAGGTATACATCCAGCAGGCTGGCAGGGGGGATTGATAGGCCACTGGAGCCTCCATCTCTATAGGGTCTGATTGATGAGAGTGATCTGGAGTAATTTTTCCTCATCTATAAAATGGGAGTACTTAATCTTTTATGGGTTTCCTCAGGAATCAATGAAGTAACTCCTGGAAATTTACTAGCAAATATAAAATTCTCACTATAAAGTCTCTCTTTTTTTAGTCACAGCTTGTGGGTACTGTTTTTTGTTATTGTTTGCAAATAGCCCCATAATATTGTTTTTATTGTTACAAGACATTCAACTGTCAACCCAACGTTTTATGCTTCACTCTTAAAAAAATAAATCTAGGATTTGTCAAATTATTTAAATGTGCATGTACTATATAGAGAGAATTGTTGTAAATAGTGTGAATCAAGCCTAAAGTCATACAAATTACTGGAGCTGGAAGGTAGGGAGACTTTTAATTGGAAACACTATTGTTATTGCTTAGATGGTTTTTGATACACACCTGCTGTGAATCTTGGTTTTGCCTGTCTTGCCAACCTAACAGTTTGTGCTTACCTAACTAATGAAATTCCAGGGTTCTTACAGACAATGCTGGGTGCACATGGCTCAAAAGGATTCTTATGACAAATAGGCCTTTGGGATCCACAAACAGGATGATACATTCCCTAAAATTATAAGATTCCTTGACAGCTGCTATGCGTACATGAATGGGCTAATTGCCAATTAAATGACCCATATTGGGTGGTGCAGAAAGACTTGGGAGAAAGATCACACCCCACTGAGCTACTTCGGCATCTTAAATAGTCAGTAAACTACCATTAATTTTAGAAAATGCATTAGGGTATGCCGAATAATACAAAGTTCAACAAATTTTTTACCACAGTAGAGCTGGAATGTTTCCTTGACTCTGCAAAAATGGACTGGTCAAAAACAGTAATAATCTTTTATTTAAAATGATCTGTCTGGTTAAGCCTGACAATTTGGGCAAATGACCTATATAACATTATAGGTGGTGAATTACAGTGTGTGTGTGTGTGTGTGTGTGTGTGTGTGTGTGTGTGTGTGTGTGTGTGTGTGTGTGTGTGTGAGAGAGAGAGAGAGAGAGAGAGAGAGAGAGAGAGAGAAAGAGAGAGAGAAATGCTTTAGTTCTTTCAGATTTTAAACAGCTAAAATATGAGGTTAATTTTTTTTAAAAAACTAACTTGAGTATAACTTTGCAATATTATTTCTAGTTGGTAATGTTAACTAATAAAACTGAAGCACTTTAGCTGTAGGCAATTCAACATGAAACAAAGGGAAACATTGAAATTATACTTACCAATTTTATATTTTAAAGACTATTGGCTTGTTTTGAATGCAGGTACCCTACAAAGGAGGATGTCAATTCTTTGGAAGAAATCTTGGAACAGTGGCATTTAGTTAGAAGATTTAGGAAAGATTAGCTTGAAGATGTCAGAAAGAAGTAGTAGAGGGTGCAGCATGATTGGATCTACTTTATAAATTTCATATGCTATCCTCCTTTAGAAAAAGCTTAATATTTCTCTCTCACTCAGAATCTTATAAATTTTGTTTAAAAGGATTATAAAATAGGATCAGAAGAAAAAGAATATAAGTAAAATGTTATCTCACTTAGGGCATACTGATATTACTATTCTTGGCAAAATATATATAAATACACACACACACACACACACAGATGGCAGGAAAAGTTGCATGAATAAAATACATAGAATTTATCCCTAAACTTTAACATCAACTAACTTCAGTGTTCAATTGTGTGTTGAAAATAATTATAGGTTACAAGTTTGAAGAAATTGAAAATCATATATTACAAGATTATACTGAAAACAAATGACATTACACAGCTGACAAAAAATTAAAGTGAGAGGCTAATAGTAAACAAGACTAAAATCTGTTTAGTTGTGGGAAAATGGAGAAAATTTAAAAGGCAAGTCAGGGATGCTCGCCACACTGATCACACCACAGGAGCCCAATGTTTATCACCATCTAGGCATTTTCAAACCATGCACAATAATGGAAAACATTGCAGGCGAGTCACAAACTGAGATCAAGACTGTAAACAAATAGAAATACAACTTGAAGGAAAATGTGTTAGAGAAAGGTTTTAATTATTCAGAAATATTTAGAGCTGGTTAATCAAACCTAGAAAATATTACAATGTAAAGAAATTTGCTGAACAAAAGTAGAATAATTGGGAACTTATTTACAGAACTTTTTATCTACAATATCAATGTTAATAAAACAAATTAAATTTGTTTTGTAACACATTTACCCTTCAACAATTGCTAAAATAGTACATTAGTTACATATTTAGAATTAGGTATCTCAGTTTTAATATATTTTTATTTTTTGGTAAAATTAAAACTTATTTATATCAGACATTGAATATGGTCAAGCAAAGTAGGCAGAAAGGACCTAAGGGCTGGGTTACAGGTATGGAATTATACAATCTAAACCTAGGAGGAGAAAGTTATGAATATAGACAGAGGAAGTATGACACAGTTCAAAATGTGCTTTGAAATAGGATAAATTTCTCAGGGGGGAACTACTATTAGAAAAACATTAATTCCCTCAAAATTGATTGTAAATTTAAGAGAAATCTTCAAGATTGGGACTGAAAAACAGTATTATCTTGGTTAAAATGCAAATGTGAGTTTATGTTAATGGATAATTTGGAATGCAACTAAGTGGCTTTCTGTTTTTACTTTAAAATATAAAGAACTATTTTAAACTCAGCGTGAAGATAAAATCTCATATGTATAAGAGAGAGAGAGGAAGTTATTGCCTTCCTCCATCTACTTTCTTCTCTCATTCCCCTAGATCCTTTTAAATAAATCTCCACCTTTCTTGGAAATGAGCCAAGTCTATTTTGGAGGAGCAGCATGGTGACTGTATGTTGTAGGTTATATTCATTTCTTTCTTCCTCCCCACTTGTTTGCTATCTCCTTTGGTAAACTATAGTCTCCTGATTAGAAAGATGACTGGATTTAAGTTTCAAGTTATAAAAAGTTATAAATTGAGGGAATTGAGAGATTATAAGAGAAGGGATCTATCTAAATGGTAAAGCTCTAGTTTCTGTGCATGATGGGGAATGTAAAAGTGGTAGTAAAAGAGTATTCAGTCATTCAGTCTGATCAGGGAAGCACATATTGATGGTGATGGTCAAGTAAACTATGACGAGTTTATCGGAATGAAGACAGCAAAATAAACACATTGTACAGAATGTGTGAAAGTTCTTGTGCAAAATTATTTATTTTCCTTTTCTTTGTTTGAAATGTATCTGTAAAAGATTTCCCATTGTTAAAAAAGATGCATGTATGTAATTAGGACTTCATTCTTCTATGTTTTCTTCCCTTATCTTACTGTCACTGTCCTGAAATATTATTTTAGAAAATTGATCACGTAACATGTTTCATATGACTTACTCTGGATATATCTAAGCTCTTCTGTACATCTAAACTTAGATGGAGATGGTCAAATGAGGGAACATCTGGGTTATGCCTTTTTTAAAGTAGTTTTCTTTCGGAACTGTCAGCATGTTGTTGAAATGTGGAATGGTAACTCTGGGTGGCCTATGAACAGTCAACAATATGTATTTAAAAGTTGCACTATTGCCAAATGGGTGTATTACCCAGTTACTCATACATTATTTTTTTGTACTGCTGGTTCTGTACCAGAACCATTTTCTTTTATTGTTATTTGCTTTTTAAACTTTGTTTAAAAGAAAATCCGATTACAGCACAATTTGCCTCAAATCCATTCAAAACTGTATATTTGTTTTCCAGTTATAATTTACCACACTCCCCAATTTTCATTCAAGCAGTATATCTGGAGAGTCCATGATATGCCAGACAATGCTGTAAACACTGGGAACACCAAAGAGAAGAGGGTAGACAGCAGCTCTGCTCTTATGCAGATTATATTTCAAAGGCAGAGACAAACAATATAAAGGAAATGAATAAACTGGTAAAATATTTAAAGTGAAAATAGTACTATGAAGAAAAGTGAAATAGATTAAGTGATACAGTGGAGTAATGTAAGAGACTCTAACATACTAAAAATTGTTCAGTCTGTTCTATGCATTGTCTTCATTCTTCCTATCCTTATTGATAATCCTGAATTGCCCAATAAGTGGCTACTAAGCCACAAGAATAATTTCCCCCTATTTGGGAACCACCTTTATTTATTTTATTTTATTTTTTAAATCGACCTTTTCATTCTTTTTAAGATTTTTTTTTGATGTGGACAATTTTTAAAGTCTTTATTGAATTTGTTGCATATTGCTTCTGTTTTATGTTTTGGTTTTTTGACCACGAGGCATGTGGGATCTTAGCTCCCTGACCAGGGATCAAACCTGCACCCCCTGCACTGGAAAGTGAAGTATTACCCACTCGACTGCCAGAGAAGTCCTGGGAACCATCTTTAAATAGTTGTTTCCCAAACTTGTGAAACTTCATCTGACCACTCATGATAAAGCTATATAAAAATTCTGTCCTTCTTCCTCAAAGTAAAACATCTCTTTGAAGTTGTTCTCATGTGCCAGCATTGTAAATAAAAGATTATGCCTAAAAGTATGACATGAAAGTAAATAGATAAATTAAAATGGAATTCTAAAATCATTCAAATAATTTAACTGAAGTCAGGAAATGGGAAACAGAGGCACAAAAATCAGAGGAGACAGAGAATAGCAGTAAAATTGTAGACCTAAATCTTACTTTACAAGAATCTACATTTAATGTTATCATATAAACACTCCAATTACAAGGCAAAGATTACCAAAAAGATTAAAAAAGTAAGACCCAACTATATGCTGTGTGCAGGGCCACTTTAATTAAAAAGTTACATATAAGTTGAAAATAAGTAGGAAGAATAAACACATAGTTGGCAAACACTAAAGTTAGGACAACTTTAGTGGTTATATTAATATTAGAAAATATATTTCAAGATAAAAATTATTACTAGAGATAAAAAGAAATGTTTCATAAAGGCAAATGGCAATTCATAAGGATGAAGCAACAATTATGATGAATATGTTCTGTGCCTAATAATAGAGCCTGAAAATACGTGAAGCAAAAACTCACAAAATAGATAATTTCCCAATTATAACAGGATATTTTAATACACCTCTCTCAGCAATTGACAGAACAACTATATAAAGAATCAGCAAATATACAAATTACCTAAACCACACTATTAAGCATCTTGTATTAACTGATATTTATGGAACTTGCTCAATAACCAACAACTGCAAAATACAAATTATTTTCAAGTAAATATGTGTATATGCTTCATTCACCAAAGAAACTGTATGCTGAACATTAAAATAAGTTGCAGTAAACTTAAAATTATTGGCGTCATACAGAGTCTATACTCTGACTACAGTAGAACTAAATTAGAAACCAATATCAATTAAGATATGTGGAACTCCCCTCAAATTTTGTTTTGAAAATTTAACAACATACTTATAAATAATATGTGAGTTAAGAAATCACAAAGAAAATAATAAAGACTATATTATAATAAATATAAAATATATTAAAATTTGTGGACTGCAGCTAAAACAGTACCAAGAGGGAAATTTATAGCTTGGAAAGGTAATATTTAAAAAGAAAAAAAAAAAGATCTGAGCTCAATAATCTAAAACTCCCTTAGGGGACTTACCTGGTGGTGCAGTGGTGAAGAATCTGCCTGCCAGTGAAGGGGACAGGGGTTCAATCCCTGGTCCAGGAAGGTCTCACATGCTGTGGAGCAACTAAGCCCATGCACCACAACTACTGAGCCTGCACTCTAGAGCCCGAGAGCCACAACTACTGATCCCACGTGACACAACTACTGAAGGCCGCATGCCTAGAGCCTGTGCTCCACAACAAGAGAAGACACCACAATGAGAAGCCCAAACATTGCAACAAAGAGTAGTCCCCGCTTGTCACAACTAGAGGCAGCCCACACGCAGCAACAAAGACCCAATGCAGCCAAAAATAAATAAATAAACAAATTTATTTTAAAAATAAATTAAAAAAATAAAATCCCTTAGGAAGCTAAACAAAACAAAACAACAAAAAACAACTAGGGTCAAAATAAAGTCAAAATAATAGATGAAACTAAATATTTAAAAGCAGAACTTAGTAGAATATAAGAGATAAATATAGGGAAAATTAACAATGCCCAAAACTAGACATTTAAAAAGATTTAAAAATTTATAAACTCCTAACTAGAATGATCAAGGAAAGAAGAACAAAAAATAGAAATATCAATTTTGAGAGAGGGGTCACTACTGCAGATCCTAAAAAACATAAAAATGATAATAATGGAAGTGTGAATAAATTTAGGCTAACAAATTTTAAAACTTGGAAGATATGTACAAATTCCTTGAGAAATAAATCTTGCCCAAACTGGCAAAGATGAAACAGACTATCTGAATATCCCTAAATCCATTGAAGAAATGAATTCATTATATTTTTGCGTAAGAACACAACCAAAACACACACACAAAAACTTCAAAACTAAAAAATACACTCTAGGCCTTGATGGCTTTTCTAGAAACACATCCCTGGGTGATTCAGAAGTTCATGTATACAGCAAATATTTGGGGAAAAGGTGAGGGCTTGGCAGCTATTAAAGAGGAGAATCTGGCAGTGCCCTTTCTTCCTTATGCATGTTTCTTATATAAAAGAGGCATGTGTTAGGAGAAGGTCATCATGTGAGTAAGGTATAAAGAATCTGGACTATGAACACAGTTGAACATTCAGATGACTCCAATCTTAGCCACTATCTAATCGAACTGTTTTGGAGACTCCAATGGACTAGCTGTGCTGTCAAGCCATAAAACTATGGAAGCTAAAACTAATTTTTTTTTAATATACTTTTGTTTTCTTTTCTTGGGAAGAAAAGAGATCTGATAACTTGCACAGAATTTCTTACCAGGAAAGGAGTATTTCCATCACAAAAACCTAGAATATGTAGTATTAACTTTGGGATCTTGTCAAGAGCTTAGACCTAAAGGCCTTCAAGCAGAGGATTAAAGATTGAAGGACAGTAAGGAAACCGTTATTAGAATCTGGCAAAAGGAAGACAGATGTCACATATGGCTGAAAAGTTGTCAAATTCTGGAAAATAGAAATATACCTAATGAACTAATGAATTTGGTCAAGGAAATTTCCACTCAGTGTGTTGAAAGTGCAATGGATTTCTTTTAGCTGTATGTGATAAAGGATGACTACAGAGAGATGAACTAAAAAAGGAGATGTTCAATTTCCAGTCATACCTCGAGGAAACATTTCTGAGTTAAAACTTGGTGGGTTCAAAATTAAAACTTTCTCATCCCTAGTCCTTCCTAGAAAAAGAATCTCAACTTAAGAAATGACGTCATCCTGCAAGACCCTTTTTTAATCTCTCAAAAAATTGTATGGCAGTGTCTAACAGATCTGCAAAAAGAGAGAAAAAGATTTCTAAGAATCTTAAGGACATTGTTCCACAGTACCCTAATTCCCAGTTTAAGGTAGAGAGAGATCTATCGTCAAAAAAGATTTCTGATTATCACTTCTGTCTGAATGGATTAAAATGTAATACACAGGAGACCCAAGAAATGTTTAAAGGAATTATATCAACTTGGTCTGAAAGTGACAGAGCCAGTTCAAAATGAAAATAGGTCCTTTAGGCCCTAGAACTTCTAGGACCTAAAATAAACCCTAGAACTTCTAGGGCCTAAAATAGGCCAGAAAATAGGGTAAGAAAGCTACTCAGCAGCAAACATGGTTACTTTTTTATAGAAAAGAAAGAATGACTCAGAAAGTGGAGCTGAGAGCTCAGCAGATTCAGCTAAAGAGCCACAGAGAACCATTTCCAGGAACAAGGCTATGCCTTAATCAGGACATGGCAGGATTTTAGAAATGTTATGGACTATTAATAGCTGTGTGATCTCCCTTGTCCTTTTTTTTTTCCTTCTTTTGAATGAGAGTGTCTATTGAAATTTTCCTAGCCAAACCTTATAATTGCATGTTGTGTGTGGAAGGCAGATAACTTTATTTTATGAAGTTTTCAGGTCACAAAGAGTCATATCCAAGGAATTAAACCCAAGGAACTGCACCAAAAATGTTCAACCCACACTTGGACCAATTTAGATGATAAGTTCCCAGGCTAGAATTTAATGACATTAATGAGATGAGACTTTGGGATATCATAGGAGAGGCTGAGTGCATTCAGAAAGTAGGAGGTATGTAAGTAACTTGTGGTCAGGGGTAGCTGCAAATTCTTTACCATCCTTCCCTTTCAGAGACAGAATATGGTTCAGGATTGTTTATGTTTAAGCCAACAGAACATCATGGAAGTAATGATGTGTCCATTCCTGGCTTATGCCTATAAAAGGATCGACAACATCTGCTTCTTCCTCGTGGAAGACAGCTACCATGTTGAACTACTTTGAGACCCCCATACTCAGAAGACCAACCTAGTCAAGTAACAGAGATCTTATAAGGAAAACACTGAGATATCAGACGTGTGAGTGAAGCCTTCCTAGACTTTCCAGCCTAGAAGCTAAAATTAAGAACTGAGGTCCCAGAGGAATATCTCCAAATGACCATACCAGCTCTTTGAGCCACCTCGGGTTAGTTTCTAGGCACCATGGAACCGAGACAAGCAATCCCCATATATTCTTTCTGAATTCTGGAAAAAATTAAAAGGTGTGGTTAAACAAGTGAGAGGTGCAAGTTTATGAGGGGACATGTGCCTAAAAGGAAATTGGAGATGCCACTGGACAGAACTTGGCCAACATCAGAATTTATCCATAAGAATACTCTGTTTTTCCTAACAGGTTTTAAATTTCAAGTAAATAATCTGTAAAATTTTAGTTCCAGGATAGTAACTTAAAAAGGCTATATCTATTTCTTGAAGGGGAGGAAAGGAAATTGCAGTCATTTTTCTTCTACCAAATGTATTTTTATCCCGACTTCTAGATTTTTATTTAGTATAAAAAGTTGTCTCATTTTAATATGCCCCTTTCTAATCACCACGTTAAGGAAAAAAACTAACAAAGTTGGTTTAAGATCCATCATCATACCTGGTTCCAGTAATCCAACTAATCTTTACAACCTGATTAGATATTCTTTTCACATTACAATTGCTCCTAAGCATTAGTAGTTTCTCATGCAATGGGGATGGAAAATCATCACACTCATTTCTAGCACATGAGTTTTCATAGAGTTCTTGGCACTGTACAAGTGTTTTAATTAGGCATGCTTTCTCATGGGAAAGCATGATAAAGAAATGCAAAATACAGAGTACACGAGGAGTACATAGGAAGGGTACAATACATAAGTAGGAGAAAAGGTTACAGGGGACCAAAGGGATTTCTTAGTAATTGGTTTTCTAATAATCACAAAGGGAATTCTAGAGAAAATTTTATGGATTGTGTCCTGAAGGAGTGAATAAGAATGTTTTTCCTTTAAATTCTGGAAATATCCCTGGCTATTTGATACCATCAGTGAAATTTCAGATAATTATTTGCCAGTCTGGATAAATGGTTTTCAATGTAATTGTAGGTTGATGGAGACTTTTTTTTCTTTTTCTTTGCTGAAAACATACTTTCTTCCAACCAAAGTTTTCACATTTGTTGAAATTACTTATGTAATTTCAATATCAGATGTAAAAATTGTCAAAATCTCTCTTTATTAAAAATAAATTAATTACTACATAATTTTTAAAATAAAATCACTATACTTATTAACATGCAATTAAATGAAGTTAAATATCACCTGGGGAAGAATGCATTCACATTTCTGTTCATACTTTCTATTTCATTTCTCAAATACCACTTCTACTTCAATTAATTACAACAGAGTTTGTCCTAATCTCTCTGTTTTACCAGATGGAGAATACATATACTGTATTTAATATTTTTCCTTAAAAATTCTGTTTTTTCTTTACTAAATTATTATTCTTCCTTACATCTTACAGGTGTGATTTAGTTTATCTTAGATAACTAAATAAGTAGAACTTCAGATAATTATTAGCGCTTTAATGAATCAATAAATTGGTAAACACAACTTTATTATTATTTTTATTGTGTGTGGTACGCGGGCCTCTCACTGCTGTGGCCTCTCCCATTGCGGAGCACAGCCTCCGGACACGCAGGCTCAGCGGCCATGGCTCATGGGCCCAGCTGCTCCGTGGCATATGGGATCTTCCCGAAACGGGGCACGAACCCGTGTCCCCTGCGTCAGCACGCGGACTCTCAACCACTGCGTCACCAGCGAAGCCCCCACGACTTTATTTTTTATGTGCATCTAAATTTGATCCAGATAAGAAATAACTATTATAATATTCAAATTTATAACAAGCAGATTTCTTCATTGAAGCTATTGACTTCTTTCATCACCATTTCATATGTTGTTTTACACCTTCATTAATTAATCATGATATACAATACCTATAAACTATATTATTGGAGAATAGGACAAAATATCAATAAACTCAAAGATATATACCATTTTTTAAAAAATTGAACATTCTTAAGCCATATATATATATATATATATATATATATATATCTGATTGTAAAATTTATGCCTGATGACTCTATTTCCAGATAATTAAAAATGATATTTTTAATTGTCTAGAGAAGAGATGCTTTCCACTACTGTATAGTCTTCATTTCTCTAATGAATAGTGTATAAGCAGACTGAGGAAATTTTGTCAGGTAGGCTAGAACAAGCGATGAAGATTCAATTATTTTTCAATTATATTCTCTCAAAAATGTACAATGAGATGAGAAGGACTGAGAAGAAAAATTAAAACTAACATAATTTTTACACAAACTTTCTTCTCTCAGAAATATGTAGAATCTGAGAATACCTTTAAGCCAAAGAAGATCACAAAAGTGTGCTATATAAGTTGTGCTTTTTTTTTTCTTTCTTTCTTTTTTTTAAATACTGACTTGTCATACTATACAAAGATAGTTCAAAGAAAAGAGAACTTACCAATATCTGGTTCCCAGTTTGTAAAGGAGAGTGCACTATTTTGGGGATCCAGGTTAATGATGACAATGGGAATTTATTTGCGTTAATCTTAAGTGAATAAGGATATTAAACTTGCATTTTTTGTGTGTAAAAACCAGCAATTTATAAATATGTTTTATGAAGAGAGGATATTGTCAAAATACATTTTTTTTTACATATTTATATCATATTTTTTTATTTTCTCCTATAATCTTATAATTATATAAGATCTCCAACTCTACTCAGTAGCAACATTCCTCACAAAAAGAAAATCTTCACGAAGGATCAACTGGACTCATTTCTTCCCATGACAAACAATTTAAAAGGCATATATTCAGACTTCAAGGTTATTTTCTATGTGAAGTAAATGTTTATTTTCCTTGTGACTTCTACACATTTCTTCTGGGATCAAACCAAATAAGTTTTAAGTCCTTTTTCATATTGTAGGTATTTAAATATTGAAGACAATTATGATGCCTGTCTCTAGGTGTAACACACTCAATTATTTTTATCATTTGTGAAGTGACATGTTTTGGTTACTAATGCAACTTATAAAAAAATATGCAATCTATAAATACTTGTTGAACAAAACAGAGAATGAAGTATTTTGTGTGGGGGAAGATAAGGAGTTAGAAAGATTAAATATATGGCCTAAAACTTTGAGCCTTGAGGGAGGCAGAACATAGTTGTAGACTCAGATCTTGCCTCTGTACTCTGCTGTCTTTCCTCCATATAAGGTTGGACTTTAAATACTGTTCATGTCAGAAGATAAGAAATGTGTTTCCAAGGAGTCTACTGAAGCATAACCATGATATCTTCTTTCTTTACCCCATGAAACTATGTTATTTTTATAGTAATTTAGATTTAAAAAGCATTTTCTCATACATTATTTCATTCATAGTAGAAAGATTCTAGAGTACAGGAATTCGATTCATAATCTTATTTTTAAAAGTAAATACAGGTATATATCTCTATACCAGCATGCTTATACTGTGTTAACAAAGAACATATTCACTTTTTTTAACAATAGTGTGAATAATCATATGTATTGAAATCCAGATGGTAATTGCAAGAATTATCTGTTACTGTATGTGATCTCATTTTTAGGCACTTTTTTAAAAGAAGGCATTGAAGCATGACACCCCCTTTTTCTGCCTTTGCTTTCTGTATGGGTTATGTAGGCAAAGAGTGCTTAGCAGAGCAGTGACTTGTTCACAGGGGAATAGGGAGTTTAATGAATACTACATACTTTATTTGAAAAATATCAATAACCATTCACTGGTCTATTCTTGCATAAACTGAATAAAAATCCCCATGTAAATGGTGCACAGCTTTTTTTATGAATCATGCGCTATTTTTTAGTACAATGTTAAATCATCTTAAAACATGTAGTTTTACCTGCCAAGCCTAAGATAAATTTCCATCAGTGATTAAAGATTAGTTCCATTCCCTATAATCCTTGTCAATTATATGAATAGGCAGTAATGGAACACTTTATTTTCTCTGGTTATTAAAACACAAAATAGTAATGCAAATGCACTGTACAATGTCTCCTTACTAGATTGGCAGTGTAATTTATTTAATCAAATACGGAAGTCAAAGACAGAGAATCAGGAGTTAGTCTCAATGTCTATGCGGGACAAAAATGTATTCAGTTAAGAAATGCCCACAAAAGATCAGAATGCAAATTTTAAGTCTTTCAGAGATCTCTCTCAGCCTAACAGTTGCATGTAATTTCTATTCTATGAACATTTCAATTTCATTGGTAAGGCTGCAACTTTTTCATTTCTCCTCCAACACAGACCATTCACGTTTATTCTGAAGGAAGAACATGTATCCTTAATATCGATGACTACAGGGACTGTTCATTTTAAGTTTTTAAGTCACAAAGAATAGAAATGAGTCAGATTTGAATTCATAGTGAAAGTTAAATAAAACACATATAACAGTGTCACAAGCAGAAGATAGGGAGCCCCTCCCTTTCGAATGGGGCTTATGAGGAAGGAGGGAGTGAATCAGGTTTTGGTAAAACTGGGTAATGTTGCTGCCATTATCTCCATGATTCTCATGACCAGAGCTTTGAGTGAAATTTTAATAAAATTAACACTACTTTCTTGATTTATTTTTTTTTCTTTTCTTCTTAATCTTCTCTTCAAGATTAAACTCATCAGCACTTGACAAAAACTGCAAATAACAGCCAGACGCAGGAGTTGGTTTTATCTTTTTATGCAAGTATGTGGTGCTAATTAGTGCAAATTGATTAAACTTTAATTGCCTGATCTATGGCTAATTAATATTTATAAGATGAATGAGCAGGAAAACCAGACATTTATTAAAACACTTTAATGATTTTTCATATGTTTTGACAAAGCAAATCAAATAGATGTTATGAGTATGGATGTGCTAGACTAGGGGACTGTATCTGTTGCCTTCTTCTACCTGTGAATGCCCTGAAAATGTACATTAACTTTTAAACACATAGGTTGTAAACTTATTTTTCTTTAGGGTGTTTTTTCAAATTATTTTCAAACATTTTTGGTATGAGGTCAGCACATCATGTGTGACACCAATTATTGCAGTGATATATATTATTAGCACATGTAAAATTATATGTTTGACTAGTATTATATTTTGTGTATTCATGTATTGTAATAATATGTTAATGCAGTATGCAATTGTAGATTTTGTAAACAATGAAATACATGCCAAAATTTGTTATTTCTAAGATTTCAATCTTTTGGAAAAATAATGAATATCAATTAAGAGCATTAATTATTTGAATTTGCAAATTAAATAGACCTGATATGTTTCTGCTTAACTACCTGATGCCTAAAGTTGTAATTCAGGACTCATTCTTAGTTGTGCAAAATTAATTTTACACTGTGAAAGAAGTTCACGTGTGAGGTGCACATTGTTTTAAAGAAGAATATAAATATTTGCTTCTAAAAATGTTATTTTATGCTTAACTACTAAAGGAACTTCTATATATAATGATTTATTATAATAGAGGCTTATTTAGAAATTAAATGTCTTTGGTCATTATCTTGATAATACAGTATTCCCCTCTTGTCCATGAGGGTTATGTTCCAAGACCCCCAGTGGATGCCTGAAACTGTGGGTAGTACCAAACCTCATATATTCAATGTTTTTTTCTTATATGTACATATCTCTGATAAAGTTTAATTTATAAATTAGGCATAATAAGAGATTAACAACATAACAGATAATAAAATAATTATAACAATATCCTGTATTAAAAGTTATGTGACTGTGGTCTCTCTCAAAATATCTTATTGTACAAATTTCATATCTATTCCATCTTAACTAAGCACTTATTATGCACTGTAACCATAGCCATAACTTTTACAGTTTGAGGTGCAACAGCAAAACTAGCATGGATTTCTTTTTTCTTCTTCACAATTACATGGATAGAAGATTCATTCTTATCATAGATCTTAGCAACCTAAGCATACAATTTCTTTATTAAGTCAAGAACTTTCACATTTTACTTAAAGGGAGCACTGTGTAGCTCCTCTTTGGCATGTCCAAATTGCCAACATCACTACCCTGTGCTTTGGGGCCATTATTAAATAAAATAAGGGTCACTTAAAACAAGCACTGCGATACCAAGACAGTCAAGCCCATAATCCAGAAGGATACTAAGCGGCTAATGGGTGGGATGCTTTAGACAAAAGGATGATTCATGCCTAGGGCAGGATGGAGTGGAATGGCAGCAGGCTTCATCATGTTACTCAGAAGGATGATCAATTTAAAATTTATGAATTTTTTTTATTTCTGGAATTTTCCATTTAATATTTTCAGATTGCACTTGACTACAGGCAACTGAAACTGCAGAAAGCAAAACCACAAATAAGGGGGGACTAGTGTATTTTACAATTAATTCACACAATCAATATACCTTTAGTGAAAAGATTTTATCAAAGAAAAATGTTTTGAAAAATTGTTTATGAATGTTTATTTCCCATCTTACATTTAAATTCTATACTTAATTCTCAACCATATCAAACCAGACAATATTTCATATTTTCTTGCATATGTACCTCCACACATTCCACTATTTTAAACAATTCTAATGAACTCAATATTTGGTAAAATGTTATTTACTGTAGTCTTAACAAAAATGATTCAATGATCTTCTATATTGAATAGTTTAAAAATGTCAAAATAATCAATTACATAATTGTTACTCACTTTTAAGTTAAGGTGTAATCAATTCTAAATACAAAAGTTAGCCCCTCTTCCTTTTTTTCGGTTCTCCCATCCTAAAATATTTCAGATTGTATTAAAGTTATATTAGCAGTTGTGATAGTCTTTTGATGTGTCCACTTGGCTAGGCTGTAGTTCACAATTTACTTAATCACACTGTGATCTCAGTGTCGTTATGAAGGTATTTTGAAGATGTGATTAAAGTTCATCATCAGTTGATAATCAGTAAATATAATCATAATTATAAACGAGATAATCCTAGATATCCTGGCTGGACCTTATCCAAACAATTGAAAAGCCTTAAGAACAGAGCTCAGGTTTCCAAGTTGAAGAAGATATTTTACCTCTGAAAAGCAGCTTCAGCCAGGGCCCAAGAGTTCCAGTCTGCCCTTTTTACACCGAGCGCTACAGATTTGGGACTGACTTAGCCGTCTTCCCAATCATGTAAGCTAATTCCTTACCATAATTCTTTTAATATATATTTCCTACTGGTTCTGTTTTTTTGTGAAACTCTGACTGATACAACAAGCAATATATTTTATAACTTCAGTAAGAAATCAGGGGAACAGATATGTGTGCAAATAATCACAAAACAATGAGATTAGTACTAAGCAGGTATGGACCAAGTCACACAGGGATAAAAAGAATGCTCTAAAATGGGCAGAAGGACAGTGTGCATGGCGTAATACTAGCATTTACGCTTCGAGTGAGTAATGGACAAGTAGAGTTGAGTAGAGCATTTCTGGCAGAAAGAACAAAGGTACCAGTGCATGAAACAAATGGAGAATAACATTCCTGTATTGATATTATGTATATTTCTTGAGGAAAAAGATAGTTTATGGAGTCTGCAACTATGGGCTTAGTTCAGATGACAAGGTGCCTGTATACCAAGAAATGTTTGTGGAGATGTTTCTAGAAGGGTTATGATGATTAGATATATTTAGAAGGGGAAAGACAAAATCAGACTTATGTTTAGGAAGAGCATTCTGGCAGAACTATGAAGGAAGGACTGACTAGATAAAGAAGGATGAGTTAAGTGGGTTTTTAGTTTGTTTGTTTGTTTTACTTTTTTAAAAAGCTATAGAGACACTAAAGTTTCAAACTAAGATAATGATCATGGGGATAGATGGTAAAGAATGAATTTGAGAGACATCAGTTAGTAGGACTAATTAAATGTGGGCAATGAAGTTGGAGAGAAAAACTTCAACTCCTAGTGTTCTGATTTGGGCAATTATATAGAAGATTATGTTTTGCATCAAGACAGAAAATACTAAGGAATAAAGCAACATTATAGAAAAAAGATGATTACGTTCACTGCTGAAAGCTTTAACTTTTACCAGCTTAGAGATTTTCAACTGGAGATTTCTAAAAGAAAGTTCAGAAGCTCAGAAAAAGGGTTATATTGGGACATGAATTTGAGGCTCATATAATAGAATGGCTGAAGATATGTAGACATAACAGTGATTTCTAATGGTGTAAATGTGTATTAGAAAAACAAATGGACAGACAAGTTTATTTTGACTCCAAACTAAGTATTCATGTTAAATACAATTTCAAGTATACTGCATTTCTCTCAGACCATGTATTAGGATTGAAACCAATTTTATTTTATTACACTTTAAAATTTAAACCAAACTACCTGTGTTCCTTTTTTATTATTATAATATTCAAAATAGATGACCAAGTAAGACAATTCTTTTTTATGTATTCAATATTCATCCATAACTTGGTTGATAAATTCACTCATTTTTTATTCAACTAATATTTAGCATCTAACATGTACTAAGCTGTGTGCTGGACACCAAGCATAAAATGGAGAATAAAAACCTACACCTGTGATGTTTTCAGGACACTTTTGTCTAAATATTGAAAAAAATCAACCTCTGACTAAAGAAAATAAGTAGGCACTTTAATTGTAAATAATAATTTTAATGCTAAAATATTTTCTATATTATATCTATCCTGCCCTCATCTAGTGGGAAATTGTAGATTTCAGTCAAAGGTCTTTTGTCACAAAACTTCAGCTAAAGGAAATAATGGAGGACCTCAAAGAAGAAAGATTCTCACTTTAAGGAAGTGGATTGGAGTGGACAGGCATGGATTTCAGACCTGGAATTCAGACTTTCCTCTGTTCTTGATAACATGGGACCTTAAACATGAAACTGAACTCTCTAGTCCTCAATTTCCTGTATTTTCATGTTGAGAATAAGACCTATCTCATTCTGGTTTTGTGAGAAGCAAATTAAATAAAAGGTAAAACCCAGGACAATGTTTCATTTTTACTTGATAATCAGCTGTAAAGATTACATAATGAGGAGGAGAAGGCAGAAGAGGAGGAATAGCAGAGACAACAAAAAGAAGAGCCCCAGGGACTATGTCTCAGAAAGTCAAGAGCATCCGTGTATCTACCAAGAGAGACATAAATATACTGAAAAGATATGACATGACTCACAGAAATGAATGCTGAGAGATCCCATGTAGATGAGGATCTAGTTTCTCAAGTAAGGTCAGAATCTACTTAACCATCTGCTGAGTTTGCTTCTGATAAAGGTGACTAATCTGGATTTTGATAAAACATCTCTCACTTTTTTCTAGAGCTCCTGGTTGGAGAAGCAATGTTCCTTTATAATTATTCTGAGCATTTCGGGCAAAGCATCCCTTACTTGCTCTACTGGACTGAATTCTTCACTTTGGCAATACTTGAGTCTGTTGTAATACCTCTAAACATTTACCACTCAGAGTGTGGTCCAGTGACCAGCAACATGGCATCACCTAGGAGCTCGTTAGAAAGTCAGAACCTCAAGTTTCCCCCCCAGGTCTACTGGATCTAATTAACATGTTAACAAACCCAGGAGCTGATTTGTACACACATCGAAGTTTGAGAAGCACTGTCTAAGCAACTTTTATTTCTACCTCGCCAAACATCTCTGTTTAAGGCCAATGACATCATGCCATACAACTTGTTTAATTTATTCCCTAGCTAGATGCTTCCGTGATATAGATAGGTCCAATTAGGGTGAGAAGGCTGAGGTTTCTTAAAGTGCTATATATATTAGAAAATTCAGGTTGTGCTTCATCAAAGAAAATGAATGACTTGCCAAAGAGGTTTAAAATATCCAATTGTATTGACACAATCTCTCTAAAATTTCTGAAGATTACACAAAAACAATAAAAGATAACTTAATTGTTTAATCCTTATACTTATTCTAAGTTGCAAATGTATTTTAGGCTTTCCCTCTTTTTTTTTTAGTAGGAACATTAATTATTTTTTTATTGGAGTATAATTGCTTTAAAGTGTTGTGTTGGTTTCTGCTGTACAGTGAAGTGAATCAGCTATATATATACATATATCCCCTCCGTCTTGGACTCCCCTCCCATCCCACCCATTTAGGTCATCACAGAGCGCTGAGCTGAGCTCCCTGTGCTATACAGGAGGTTCCCACTAGCTATCTATTTTACACATGGTAGTGTATTTATGTCAAGACTAATCTCCCAATTCATTCCACCCTCCCTGTTTCCCCGCTGTGTCCACATGTCCGTTCTCTTCGTCTGCCTTTCTATTCCTACTCTGCAAATAGGTTCATCTGTACCATTTTTCTAGATTCCACATATTTGTTTTCCTCTTTCTGACTTACTTCACTGTGTATGACAGACTCTAGGTCCATCCACATCTCTACAAATTACCCAATTTCATTTCTCTTTGTGGCTGAGTAATATTCCATTATATGTATGTACCACATCTTCTTTATCCATTCATCTGTTGATGGACATTTAGATTGCTTCCATGTCCTGGCTATTGTAAATAGTGCTGCAATGAACATTGGGGTACATGTGTCTTTTTGAATTATGGTTTTCTCAGGGTATATGCTCAGTAGTGGGATGTCTGGGTCATATAATAGTTCAATTTTTAGTTTTATAAAGAATCTCCATACTGTTCTCCACAGTGGCTGTATCAGTTTACATTCCCACCAAAAGTGCAAGGGGGTTCCCTTTTCTCCACACCCTCTCTAGAATTTATTGTTTGTAGATTTTTTGATGACTGCCATTCTGACTGGTGTGAAGTGATACCTATCAGGCTCCCCCAACTTCAGACTATACTACAAAGCTACAGTAATCAAGACAGGATGGTACTGACACAAAAACAAATCAATGGCACAAGATTGAAAGCCCAGAGATAAACCCACACACCTATGGTCACTTAATCTATGACAAAGGAGGGAAGAATATACAATGGAGATAAGACACCCTCTTCAATAACTGGTGCTGAGAAAACTGGACAACTACATGTAAAAGAATGAAAGTAGAACACTACCTAAGACCATACACAAAAATGAACTCAAAATGGATTAAAGACCTAAATATAAGACTAGACACTATAAAACTCTTACAGGAAAACACAGGGAAAACACTCATCGACATAAATCACAGCAAGATCTTTTATGACCCACCTCCTAGAGTAATGAAAATAAAAACAAAAGTAAGTGAATGGGACCTAATTAAACTTAAAAACTTTTGCACAGCAAAGGAAACCATAAACAAGATGAAAAGACAACTCACACAAAGGGAGAAAATATTTTGCAGATGAAGCAACAGACGAAGCAGCTGAATATCAAAAAACAAACAACCCAATCAAAAAATGGGCAGAAGACCTAAATAGACATTTCAGCAAAGAAGACATACAGATGGCCAAGAGGTACGTGAAACAATGCTCAACAGCACTAATTATTAGGCTTTACATTTTAAAAGTAATGTTCAACCTAGTAGAGATTAAACCTAGGATTCCCCAATAAATAAAAAGAAATAATTCATGCTTTCTAACAAATCAGAAAATAAATAAAAAGGTAAGTGTCATAGTATGAAACAAGGCATATGTCAAGCAAAGATGTCAATTTAGTTCATTGTACTGTTACTTTCTTCATCATACAAGGACTTTCCATCATTAACCTACATTATCTCTGAAATTGCTTCTAAATCTGTGCATTACATTTCTAGAAGTTACAAACACTTAAAGAGGAATATTTCATTTTGACAATGGCTTGATGTTTGACTTACTGATTTGTACTTGTAATTTCAAAAACTGTGAAAAACCATCATGAATTGACAATTGCATTAATTAGATGAAGACTTCTCTTCCCTTAACTGTATCTGATTAGTAGCATTTTCATATTATTGTATGCATGCCCTGAGTTTGCGCATCACTACTTCATTCTCACTGTAAAATGTAGGTATTTTTTTACTTTATGTGATTTTACACATGGAGAGATAAGTAGTATTCTTGAGAATGACTGTAATTTTAGGAATGTTTCATTGATTTGCACAGGGAGAAACATCATAGCAAGAGATCAGAGGTCTGTTCTTGCTATCTAATGCAGTATAAAAAACTGCTCTATAACATGGTTGTTTAAAACAACATCAACATTTATTTTGAACAGGAATCTGCAATTTGAGTAGAGCTTGGTCAGGAGAGCTCAATTCTGTTTCAACTGGCATCAAATGAGGTGGCTCAAAATCTATGTTCTAGAATCATCTGAATGTTCATTGATTTACATTTCTGTTAGTTGGTACTGGTTGTTGGTTGGCTGGATGTTGGCTAGGACCTTAGCTGGGCAGTTGGTTGGAACCTTTATACATGACCTCTGCACATGGCTGAGGTTTCCTTGCAGCAGTATGATACCTAGGGTCTAGGTTCCATGAGCGAGAATGGAGAGAGAGAGAGACTATCATTGTTTATGATCCAGGATTGAAAGTCACATAACACCACTTTATTGCATTCTATCCAATGAGGCAACCACAAAGTCCTGTCCAGTTGCAAGGGGAGACTAATCTTCTTGTTGGAGCAGTAACAAGGTTTTGGAAGAATATGTGAAAAGAGAATATTACTGTGGCCATTTTTGAAAAGTATAAATTTCACAGGGGCAAATTCCACTTCTTACTCTAAACAAAAGTAGAGCCTTTTACAAAAGAGTTTAACCTTCCTCCTCTATCTGATAGCAGGAGAGAATTCACATACACACACTGGTCCTCAGTCTTCATTAAAGACACTAAACTCACAGCATAGACTCAAAACTTTTCATAATCAATAATACTAAGGCTTCTATGGTAGATTGTTACACTGATGGCTATCAGTGTATGGTGTGTAGACCTCATCCACATTGATTCTGGACTTGGGCATGAACTTAATGTGACCAATGAGATATTACAGTTGTGATCCATTCAGAGACTTGAAAAGTATTTGCACATTGGGTCTTGCCTTCTTTTGCTGCTGGGAACCCTTCTGTCATGGATTTTTAAAAAGCCTAGGCTAGTATGTCAGAGGATGAGAGAGGATATGGAGAGAAAAGTCCCAGACTTTTCCATTCTACTTAAGGTCCAAATGTATGAGTAAGTGCAATCAAACCCAACACAAAATCCTGACCCGCGGTATCATGAGCAAATAAATGGCAAATAAACGGTGTGTCAAGCTGAGAGGTTAAACACTACATTACTGTAGAGTAGATAATACCAGACACTGTGTGACAGAAACAACATACAGTGCACAACAGAGGATTCCTTTGTCATTCAACCAATATTGTGGGGTGTTTCCACTAAATAGAGTGCTAGGAAAAGGCAGTTAAAATACATGCAATCTTGGAACCAAAAAGTTTCAGATTATTTTCCTGATCAGTCGATAGGGATACTGATATTAGAAGCTTTTATCCCAGAAATCAGTTATGGCTTTCTTGCTCCTCAGAGATTTAAGTTAGCTTTTACAACCTCCAAGTTTACAAACCCAGAGAATCCCGAGTCTGCCACACCATTCTGAAAACTACACGCAGTTTATACTTTCCTTGTGCTCTTTGCTTCCCCGAAGACCCCCATGTTGCCCACCTGTGTCACCTCAGCTTGCCTCCATCTAGATGCAAAACTTAGCCCCTTCTTTTTTCTCTGCACACAGTCCACATATTTCAATCATTTCGTGATTTTAATGACTTTATTAAATATCTGAAGGTCATAGGGAAGAATTATACTTCAGAGCATAAAGTCTTTAGCGATTAAGCTGGTTCCATTGCCTCACTGCACACTTTTTATTTTCGCTTCTTTTCCATGTACTTCCTCTTCTTCCTGATAAATGCCTAATATCTCTCTTATTCTAATCCCTCAGGATCTCACTTTCAATTGCCAAACACTTATAATCCTTTTTAAAAATAGATTATCCTTATACAAGGAATCTAGTGACAGTTATTTATGAACATATTCTCTCTTGTTTCATAAGATCAGAAACTAGCTTAAAACTCTTCTCATCACCTCAAGGTAGAAATAGCTTTAGCTAGACAAATTCATTTAGCAAAGCAAAATAAATAAAGAGACTTGGGTTGGGGTAAAGACATGAGTCCCAGGGGCCAAAGACATAGATGCTCAAATTAAAAAAAAAAAAAAAAGGCAAAAAATTTGCAAGATCCTGTTTTCCTCCTTCCAGTGAAAATTATTAATCCTTCTGTGTGCTTTCATTGGGACAATCAAGGCAAACACAGCGGGTCATGTAGGTGGAAAACAAGTTCCATGCTGAGCCAATCAGATTGCCTTGACACTTTTCCCTAAAGCTAACAAATAAAACTGTCTGTTAACTTTGGAATACGGACCTACATCTGTGGGCTTGGGGCTCAGCAGCTATTTTTCACATTGTATGGAGAGAGTCGTACTTGGACAGGGAAAAATGAGGTCAGCATGAAAAGAGAAGGAGAGATAAGGAAAGCTGAAATTTGGGAGAGAGAGAGAGAGAGAGAGGAAGATCATTATTTTTGTACAGATCCCCTTTGGATTTTGCAAGTATGTGATCCAGTGAAATGTCTATTTTTGTAAGAACTAGAATGAGTTGAGCTCTGTAACTTAACTAACAAAAGTGCTTACTGTTGTAGCCATAGACAGTTCATGTTTAGTGTACAGGATCAAGGAAAGATTCCCTGGACAAGTAAAGAGAAACACACAAGGTGTTCCTACTGCATGCAGTACCTAAGAAGTGGGTTCCAAGTATATACAGAGAACTCTAAGGCTTGAAGCTGTGACCCTGACGACTTAGGTAATCTTAGCGGTTTGTAAACTCACATCCACCTCAAGCCAACATTTGCATGACTTGGTGTTGTTTCCAATTCACATAGTATTAGGCAGGTTCACTTTCAGATAGAATTAGTTTCCCATCAGATTTCTAAAACAGAATTTAGGAACAGAAACTTTGATATCGGGCTTGGGTTAATTCATATTTGCATAAAAACTAAGAGCAACAGCTTCTGACAGTTTTAAAAATCATTATGTCTCTCTATCAATCCCTATCCCAAACTCATTCTTGGCAAATTTTTAAAACCTTATTTTCCTGTATCTATCAACTGTCAACACTTACAGAAATAGCAGTATGAAATAGCATTTGCTACACCAACAAACAGCCCAAAGGTTTTAGTGGCTTATAGCAGCAAGCATTTGTTTCTTGCTCGTGTCCTATTAGAGCTGTGTTTTTAGGAGATTGGCTGGCTGCTGTTGGATTTGGCTGGGGTCCATTAGGCTTGACTGGACTTGGCTGGACTGACCTGTATTCACCTGAGCTCTGCTATTCTTGGTTTGACTTCATGTGTGCTCACGTTCCATTAGCCAAGGGGAGTCAGAGGACCAAGCTCAACAGCAGTAGAATAGACAAGCATTCTCTGTCTAGAGATAAGACAATGAAAAGTTCCATGACAAAGGTGTGAATGTATAAACTACTTACAAAGAAGAAGAGAAGTGATGGGAAAATAATATAATCTACAACAGAAATTGAAGGGTTGCAGAGGTGAGGTCCGGTGGGGAAGCTGACAACTTAGATCTATTTTTATAGACCCAGAGGACATCAAGAGTTGGCAATTAGAAATCTAACCCAAATTTTGATACCTACAGATAGAAAGAGCAAATGAATGGGAGGTACTCAGGAAATATGAAGTAGCCATGTCATTTTCACAGGAAGATGAATCATGTACTCTAACCCTGTTCCCCAGGGCATTCTAGGTAGTCACTGGGAGGTAATCTTTAACTGCATTAACTCATCCATGTTTATAATCCTGCACATGCTTATAGTCTCTTTCCCCTTACATTCTTCAGTGTCTTAAAATATCCCTCTGCTCCCCTGCTAGTCACTTAACACTACTGTCAAATTCAGCATAGCAGTGGATTGTCAGCATAATAAAATAAACATTTAGGAAAGCAGACATTTTAAAGTAGACAAGTAGGTCTCTGCAGAGTAAAAGCAGACATTTCTTGCTTACTTGATGCTTTTTTTTTTAAGTATGTTAAAATTATTTGGGAAGAACATCAGATATTTCAAAAATTTCATTTTTGAAAAAATGGAAAAGTACAAGTTCCTTCTAGGAATTTGAATAAATTTGAGTCTATGCAAAGAGCTTTATTCATTGAATTTTCTTTTTTCCTTCTAAACTCAGCTTTACTTTTAAGTATCTGTAGGAAAATGTCATGATAGCCTTCAAGTTCACTCAGATGAAACATGCAAATAAAAGCTTCCTTTCTCTCCTGATCTTATATCCCAGCTCTGCTTTATTCTTCTCCTTTCCATCATTCACCCAGACTTCAATGGAGAAGTTCATTGAGGATCAAACAATCCAGCTGCTGTTTTCAACTTTTGCTATTTTAATGTTTATTTTCCAAATCATTCCCTATTTTTCTTCTAAAAATGTACTGCCAAATCATTATTTTTTTTGGAGCAACTCTAATGCTTTCTGTTGCTAGATACCTGATCCAAATCCAATATTTTTCTTGGCAGTTAGTGAACATAATAATAAGTAGGGAATTTTTTTCTCTCTACATTTAGAGTTGGGGAAAAAAGACACAGTTCACAATTAAAACAAATTTAAATACTGAGGGAAATTCACACCTTAACATACATTCACAAACATTGCTCAAAGGGAGAACAACATGTTAAAGGGATGCTCTTAATGTATATTTGCACCTAGGTTTCTCCTCCTCAATACCCTTTTCTTGTTTTGGATATATTTTGTGATTTAAGTAAAGATGTGCTTTCCATAGCTTTTTTCTTTATTTTAAAAATGTTTGTCAAAATGATAGTATGCACATAGAAAACAAAAAGTTTCAATGTTTAGGATGACAGTGAAAAGCGAAAGAAAATTATTTCATTCCACTCTGCCATTTTAATCCTGAAACCTATTTTTTAATGACTCCTGGCCTTGTTTTTTTTCCTTGATTTTTTTATAACATTAGAAAACATTTATATATATATGTTCACTGATTTATTGACTGAGGTCATATTTATGGCCCAAAGAACAGGAGATTTAGATCACTTAAACTATACCCACCATCTTTTTCTAATTTCTAATAGATCTATTAATATTTTCTGTTTTTCTGAAATTTAATTTTTCAAGACTTTAAAAATTTTTTGTTTCCTCTAAAATAAAATTTCTTATCTCCCTCAAATTAAATATATTGAGGATGTTTATATTTCTACCCTTCCCTCAACCTTTTCTTTCTCCTTCTATTTCCTGAATTCTGTCCACCAGCCATTTACACCTACATTATTAAGACTGATATTTTCACTTCACTTTTTGTCAATCATTAACTATCAAGTTTGTTTATAACAGTGTGTCTAAAAAGTCAAGGAACATATGATTTTTAAAGAGTATATCAGTTCCATTTTCAAATTATATGGTTATATTCAACACTCGGGCATCATTTCTGGTGAAGTTTCCCTGCACTTTAAGCAAAGGCTTTCATTGTTAACTTAAAAACTCAAAAAGTTGGGAAATATAGGACAATATTTTTGTCTGTAATTTTATTTTAAGATGAACAATATTAACCTTTCTTCAGGTGAACCATTTAATTATTACTTTAAACTTAAAGGAGCTTCACCTCATGGGTTTTAGATGAATTTGTTATTTTGGAGCCAAATATGTATCATTAGATGATTTAAATAACCCCCCAGGCAATTAATAAATAGTTTTATAGAAAAGCCTCCAAAACAAACCAATGAAACCTGAAGTTCTGTTGTCAAATTAATAGTTAATTAAAATTAATAGGATATAATTTTTAACAGAGTCTACATGAATTTGGTGACGAACAGCTTATCAGAGAAAAACCTGACCTGCCAAAATGTAGTTTTCTGCCTAAATGCAGTTTATATTTTGTTTCAACCCCAAATATAACTCGATTCTCTATACCAAAATAAGTTTACAACAGAGAATGCAGATGTATGTTTGAGTAAAAATATTAGAGAAAGAGAGAGAAATAATTCTTAGATTAGCATATAAATTTTAGCAGGCATTTACTGAGCACATGAGAAGAAACAAATCTCCAAAGATATTAAAAACAAAGTCTTATTATTTAAAATAAACTTTGAAGTTATTTTAGCCATAAATATGAATAATCTGCAAATAGTAATAAGTGCTCTTAAGCCAGAAACTGTTATTTAATCATCTACTCTTTCAACAAATATTTACTCTGAAGAAAAAGAGCACAAATGCCTCTACCCTCATGCACTTTACACTTAGTGAGGCAGACAAGTAATTATGAAATAAATAAGGAAAATTCATAGTGTGTCAGATGGTGATTAATGTTATGAAGAAAATAAAATATAAGAAAGTGGATGGGAAAGGAGTGCACTTTGAATAAGGTGGTAAAAGTAGGTATTACTTGAGAAGAGGCACTTGAAAAAAGTCCTTAAGGAAATGAGGGAATGAGTTAAGGCAGGTGAGAGGATCGCCTTCAAGGCAGAGGGAATAGCCAGTGTGATGGCCCTGAGGCAGATTCATGCCAAAACTGTCTAAAGAAAGGCAGGATCAGGGTAGCTAAATGTACATTGTGGCAGCTTGGGTATTTTCCCTCACAATTTACCCCATATTTCTCACCACATTAATGTAGGCTATGCACAGTGTAACCAAGAATAACTTAAGGGCATTGTAAGGATTTGACTGTCACTCTAAATGAGATGGAAAACCCTTGATAGTTTTGAGCAGAAGAGAAACCTGGTCTGTCTTACATATTAAAAAGTTTGCTAGCTTTGAACAGGGACACCAATTAGAAGATCATTGCAATAGTCAAGTTGAAAGATGTTGTTAACTTGCATTAGTGTAGCAACATCCAAGGTTGTAAATGGTTGGATTCTGCATATATTTTGAAGGTAGAGACAGTATGATTTTCTGACAGGTTAAATGTGGGGTAAAGAAAGAAAACTTAAGGATGATTCAAACATTGTTGTCAGCAACTGGAAGAACGGAGCTACCATTTTCTTAGATGTGGGAGATTATGGATGAGACCTCTCACTCCTAAGCTAGAAAGATAGATCAAGTGTTAAATTTTGGTCATGCTAATATGGAGTTACCTTATAGCAAACTGCATAGTGATGGCAAGTAGGCAATTAAATATACAATTCTAGAATCCAGGTGAGTAGTGTAGGTTGGCAATATCAATGTATGGAGCATACTTAAAACCATGAGAAATAATCTGATCACCAAGGCAATACAGCCAAATAAAGAAGAGAAAAGCTCTGAGTTACTCCAAATGTTTAAGGTCAAGGAGTAGTGTTTACTAAGGAAGAAGGAACCAGGAGTATGTGGTATCTGGGAAGCCATAGAGGTTTAAAAAAAATGTATTAGGGCTTCCCTGGTGGCGCAGTGGTTGAGAATCTGCCTGCTAATGCAGGGGACATGCGTTCGAGCCCTGGTCTGGGAAGATCCCACATGCCGCGGAGCAACTAGGTCCGTGAGCCACAACTACTGAGCCTGCGCGTCTGGAGCCTGTGCTCCGCAACAAGAGAGGCCGCGATAGTGAGAGGCCCGTGCACTGCAATGAAGAGTGACCCCCGCTTGCCACAACTAGAGAAAGCCCTCGCACAGAAACGAAGACCCAACACAGCCAAAAATAAATAAATAATTTTTTTTAAAAATGTATTAATGAAGAAAGAGTGATCAACTGTATGAAAGATTGATGGTCAGTAAGATAAATCAGACCACTGATTACCATGACAAGAGTATTTTCAGTAAAGTAGTTGGGACAAAAGCTTGATTGCAATATGGAATAGGACAAAACAGTTTGGTTATGGAAATTATAAACAACTTTTTTGAGGAAATTTGCTGTGAAAAATAGCAGAGAAGTAGGATAGTAGCTAGAGGAGGGTGCGGAGTTATAGGAGATTTTGCTTTGGAGTTGAAATTTTAGTATCTCTGGATTATAGTGAGGACGATCCAATAAAGAGGGAAAATGTATGATTATTCAGCATAGAGATGGAAAGATTGCTGGAGCAATGTTGCTAGAAAAGACAAGAGGGGATGGGATTTGTTGCATCAGGGACGTCATCATGTGAAGGACAACTATGAAACACAGGGATGAAGAATAGCAGAGTCTGTATAATGAGTGATTCAGACAAGAGCTTATTACAGACTTATGTGAATGTTCAGTTCCACATAATGGTTTAGGATTACTCCTTTGTAGTACAGAGCAGATATATAACAAAACCCACTTTTTAATATTACTTCTAGTTGAACTTCCTGTGGTCAGGTTAATACACTGAAAATAGATATATAATTATCAGTGGGGGATGTAAATGCAGTTTCTCCTAACTGATTCTCTTTTTAATTCATAAAACTCAGTTTGTAAATGACCCTTTAAAAGCAGTATTTGGGGTTGAGTTAAACGTGTCTCATGAAGTACAACGAAATGTTGTAACATGAAAGTTGTTACAGTGACATGTTATGCCATGCTGATGTCATGCCGAGCAAGTAGCCTCCCACCCACTGATGGTCCACATTATTGAATGTTGGACAGGGAAACGAGTTTCAGTATAAACAAATCAGAGACTGAATTTTTTCAAAGTGTGTGTGTGTGTGTGCACGCACACACATGTGCATTTATGCTATTTCAGATATTAATGTGCAGAAGGTAAAAAATTCTTATTCTTTGCTTTCCCCATTTGTCCTCTATAGTGGAGAGATGTTCTAAAGATAGGAGATTTCATAGAGTCCTCAAAAGAATAAGGAAATTTTCATATTCACTTTCTGTAGACTAAATAGAGAATTCTCTCAGTCTCAGGCAAATAGAGATTCCCTATGTGTGTGGGGGTAAATTTGAATGCATACAGACATCAGACAAATTTCCTGAAGCTGTCAAAGTAAGGGAAATCTTAAATTAATAGATTTTCTGAGAGAATACTGAACAGTTTTTGAAATATAACTATTGTCTACATTAGGAAGACTCCAGTTTTCTAACTACATTGCTTTCACAACAAAAATCTAGCATGGCAATTGAAGCAGGAAGAACTGAAGTTATTGTGAAAAGAAACCAGTAGTGCTTTAATTCCATAAATTTTCTTTCTTCTTTTTCTGCTAATTCTCAGTTAAGCTCAATATTTCATCAAACACTGATAGAGCCTTTATCCTGTGTCAGATCCAAAAAATAGATAAATGAAAAGAAACAAGGCTGTCCTCAAGCTACGTACATTTCAGTGGGGAAAGCCTGGAAACAGTTTCTCATACTCTTGAGTGACAGATGTAGTTGGACAGAGTAAGTGTTCAGAGTCAAGAGGAAATGGGAAAATAAGAGGTGTGATCTCTGCAAAACTTATTATCAGAATGAAGATACAAGTCTTCCTTTGAGAAATGCCTCAATCCATCCCCCATCCCCCCACCAAAAGCAACACAATGTGTATTCAGTTGTCACTGCAGAGAAAGCTACATTTATTCAAAGTAGGGTCAGAATAGGAGCAGCTAGCAGTGGCTCTGATTCTTTCACAGGATAAAGTATGCAGTCACTTCACAAGGTTCGCCAGAATCTGGTGTCAGTTCCTCTGACCTAAACTCTCCCAGCCTCACTCACTCTGCTCCAGCCACACTGGCTTCTGGCTGCCAAGCCTTCCAAGCACATTTCTTGGTTAGAGCCCTTGGCAATCTGCTCCTTTTTCCTGGAAGGCTCTTGTCCCAGTTTATACATAGGTCCTCTCCTCACCTGCCCCAAGTCTTTGCTCAAATCCCTTTACAAAGAGCCTTTTCTGGCCATCCTTCTTTAAATTGCTGCCATGCTCCCTGCCCTACCGGGGAAACTCTTTACACTGATCTAGTCACGTTTTAACCTACTACTACATGTTTCTTCTCTTATAATGATTTAACCTACTATATCACTTTGTAAATTATGTTTTTATGTGTTTCCTCTCATTAGACTAAGCTCCACAAGGATAGGAGTTTCTCTCCAGTATATTTGTTGGTGCATCCCTAGTGCTCAGAACAGTGCCAAGCACATCACAGGACATGATCAATTTGTTAAATGAATAAATGCTGTAAAAACATTTTTGCTGACTTCTTATGTTAGTTGGTGAGAAACTCATGCTTCTCATAAGCGTGTGACCAACGGTGCCATGTGTTGTTATTTTAATCACTGTGAATTTAAAAGTGGTATAAACCATGCAATACCCAGAGGTGAAAAAACAATGTCAAAACCTTATCAAACTGCTATGGAAAATACGTTTTTATAGTAGTAACTAATAGCTACTCTGTTATAACAATCAGCACAAAAGTATATTTATTATATTTACTATAAATATTTTCTCTCCCTGCATTAATTCATAACTGGTTGTAGGGAAGAAAATTCAGACAGAAGCCAGGGTGAAATTCATGTATTCAGAAGATTTTTGAATACCAAGTAGGTGCCAAGCAGTGTTTTGTCATAAGGACTAAAGTGGTGAGTAAGAAATACCTGTAAGGAACGTGTTCTTATGGCCTTTACATTCTGCGTGTTCCATGTTCTCTCTTGCTCTTGATTTTGTAAAAGAGATTGCTATGCCAGTATTCAAGGCCAGGTCTGAGCTCATGCATTTGGATGGCTCTGAGAAGGACAATGCCTAGCAAAACCACAAGGGGTGTGAGTAATAAGCAATATGGTGTTTAGTAAAAATTAAACAATGTTTTGAGCTCAGGATTTCCTTCCATACCTGCTATTCACATCAGTACTGATCGCAGAACAAGACTTGAGCCTATAAGACAAAGGAAAGTAGAGACACCTGCTGGAGTGACAGGGTGAGGAAACAGGAAGGAGCTGGTGACAAAGACTATGACATTTCATCTAAGGTCACAGAAAGCAAATGGTCAGAAATGTGAATAGACAAGAAAGTTCTGACTGCTAATCAAGAGCCTTAATAATTAGATATTACTAGTGCTTTTATTATAAAATATAAAAGGGTAATAAAGAACAATTTAATACTTGGAGTATTTAATTCAAAATTATCAAGTGTTAATTGAAAATCCATTATTTTTAGCTACTAACAATTAAAGTAATTATGGGAGAGTTCAATCTCCACTACAACATATTTTTTGAGGTAAAAGATACTGAAAAGGGTATTTTCCTTTTTTCAAAAAATTAAATCTCCTATGTAAATTAGAAAACAAACATTTAGGCTTCAAGAAGCCCAGCTGTTTTCGATAGATTGGATTTATTTATTTTCTAAGAGATGTAACAATGAGATAGATCTATGAGGAATGGAGGATGCGGCCCCTGAGGTCATGGTGGACGTGTTTTCTCAGTTTGCCCATGCTGTGCTAAAAAGCTGTTGTCTAAGGCAAAGGCAGCAGAAGAAAATGCATTAAAAAAAGAAAGGGCTCCTGTGAATTTATGAGAAGTGCATCACAGAGACAAATATTTCAGCCATGCAATTCCATTCGGCCTTTTCAGCTGTGTGTCCATAGCAAGTCAACGGCTAAATTGAAAAATCAATTCCAATTTAAATTATTGGAATAAAGAACACCAGGAGTCAGAGATAAAATGGCTTTGTTCTCTGAGATCCTTTTTAATTGGAAAGTTATTTCTTCAGGGTATTCTAATGGTTCTGAGGGAAGATTGCAAAATAAAGTTGATCGGCTGGGGGAAGGTTAATAGCTAATGTGCTTTCCTTGCTGTTCAGCCGCCTCCTGTCTTTATGACATCCCCCATCATATCTGGAAGGATTGAAGATTCTAAATCATTTGATACATGCAAGGACTGTATTTTCTTTTAGTCTTTCAAAAACAATCCTGAGGCTGGAACCTTGGCAGAACTTAATTTCTCTTTCAGCCTTTCTAACCGAACTCACTTTTGCTTACAAATGTCACAGGACCTTTGTCTTCTTTCTTTTCTTTCTTCTTCTTCTTTATTTTTATAAATGTTCCTGATGGGGATGTTTCTCTAACAATGGAGTGGTAATTAATGGAAATAAAAGATACCTGAAGAGGTTGCTAGTAAAAGCTTTGTTCTTCAATGACAGAAAAAGAAAGAAAACACTTTGCTGACCTGTATTAAACAGAGGAAAAAAAAATAGTTATAGACTTAGTAGATGGAGAACAAAGGTACAAAGACAGGGCAAAGGAAAAAAAAATGTAGATATAGATAATGTGAATAAATATTATTATCAAAAAGTTAATATTGAATGCATTGAGAAACAAAAGTCATATTTAAAAAGCTTCAAACCAAAGTTAAAAACTAAAATTTAATTACACATTTAATAACCTTCGCTCTGCCTGTAGAAAATTGTTTGGGGCAGCTGTAGATTAAAAACCTTAAATGAGCATTTAATTTGAAATTAATAAAACAGTTATGGTATGTGTTAGGAAAAGTTACTGAGGTTTGCTTAGTATATTTAATTACTGTAAAAGAGATAAATCTCATTGCCAGGTAATGAACTCAGAAATGCAGATACAGTAAATATGTACTTACATTATTGTCATTAATGCGTTAAATTTGTGAGAATATGTAGGAATTTAATTAGCATTTAATAAGATAGCTATAGCAAATTACAGTAGTTAGATGTTAAATGTAAATTAATATTTTTACTATCTAATTGATATTAACTAATTAATTACTGTTTATTACATGGCAGCTAGATTTATCTTTTATGGTGTTATTAAATCTCAATTAAAATGCTCTTTTAAGAGGGAGCTTTCAATTAAAAATAATATTCTGTAAGAATTTCATAACTCCCTTGTCCTTCAGGACTTGGGGTACAAAATGTACCAAATCAAATAACCAAGGTGGCTTAGAAAGGAACCCAATTGGGACTGTGCTTGAGTTGTTCAAGCAATTCCAGACATTTCCAAGTAAGAAGGACTAATTTATTGAAAGTCATATTTTTTTACTATTAAAGTTATAAGCATGCATAGGCCTAGAAAGACCCTAACTTGAAAATCTCTCTCCACAGTTAATGATACTGGGTTCATGAATTATTTCTTCAAGAAAAGTGACTATGTGTTATTAAAATAAAAATGCTATTTATTATTGTTATTTCTCCCTTGGTGTGACTTAATATATCAGTTACAACATGGCAATTAATTGGGAGCAGGTTTTGCTAGAGGGGGGTTAAGTAACATCATGAATTCAGTAAGGGTCAATAATCAAACCTATTAGACTGGAGGAAAAAGAAAATGAAAGAGAAGGAAATATACAAGTTGAAATTTTATTTTTCTATCAGGGTCTGGTGGCTCCTGTTAATTCCTAGAATGTAGTGTGCTCTCAATAAATGTTTTCTGAATGGAATCCATTAAATCTCCCATATCTGGCACCACATAATTCCTGCAGCAACTTTATAGTTATTTTGAAATCTAATCTCAGACAGTATAGAGTAGAGGTTAATTATCCCCACAGTTTTTCTACCTCATTCAAGGTGTGACACCTTTGAAAAATCATATTACTATTACCATTACTATATATTACTATTCTGTGCCTTGGTATCTTCTATAATTACAGATGATAGAGCCCATCTGAGGATTATCATGAGGGCTAATGGAGTTAATAAAAGTAAGGCACTTGAGAACAATACCTAGCACATAGCAATAACTCAATGAATGCTGATTGTTATTATAACCTCCAATTTTAAAGGGATGGTATTCTCTACAATTTGGAGCTGGAGAAGATACATTATGTTCTAGCACACTAAAAACAATTGGAGAACAAATTAGCTTATTTTTATCTAGTTTTCTCCCCTTGAATAATTAATCTCCATTGTTGTAAATATTTATCATTACCCACAAGTCATTTTTTAGCAAATCTATAAATACTATGCAATTTTAATCTTTTTCTCATGAATCAATCCTTGAAGATCCATTGTCATTTTTGTTCCTACAATCTTCAAGCATAATGAAGATATTAAATAAAACCTATCTTACATTGATTCTTGCTTCACTCTACTTGATATCTAGCACCTCAGCTCAATAAATAGCCATTCATCATTATTTTTTTAGTCAGTGTTGGGTCTTGTGACAATATTCTTGCCTAAGCTAAGTGAAATTAATTTTCAGTTAATTTTGCCCAGAATTATTTTTAAAACACAAACATTACACTGCTTATAATGCTAACAACTCATGTTTACCTCCAATATGTGAAATTTGCTCATAAGTTTATTACTCAAAAATTACTTGTTTATAATATAACTTAATACTTAAAATATATTTTTTATACTCAATTTCTGTTATTTTCTGAAACAATGAGCTTAAAATCAGGAGAAACAAATTCTGATACCAGTCACCACAGGCACACCATTTATATAATTAGCTTACTTTTACACTTTTGTAAGAAAGGCTTTGATAGAATAACCTTTTAAAAAAACCTCAAAATCTAGCATGCTATTAAATTACACTCCAATGATAAGATTCTCTGTTACTTGTGTTTGACTTAGCATTTTTCTTTTGCTTGGCACTTCAAAATGTTGTGTTTTTTCCCCCCAGAAATGAACATGTAGAAGGAATAAACTTTTAATGTAAAAACCATTAGCCACAAATTTAAATTAAGTGGGTGATGCTGTCTCCTGTTCTGTGAGGTATAGCAATGAGGATATTAATATACCCATGATTAAAAGAATAAAAAGCAGTGAAAATAATGGATGGTAAAGGCAAGTCCAGGGAGGTGTGGTGTCTTGTTTTTTTGATTCTTCATCAGTCTCAGCTGATTCAACCTTGGTCTTTAGATGTGTAAGTCTAAGCTCTGTGGCAGTAAAGAACTAAAGGAGAAATGACAGAGGATTTGACAGATGTGCAGAAAAAAATGCTTTACACAAGAGGAAAAAGAGTAAAGATGAGAAGGAGAAAAAGAAAGCAAACATTTGATCAGAGAAGCTACTGGGGGAAAAAAGAGGGGAAAAAAGTGGATAGAGGATACAAGAGTTCTTTGAATGTTGAGATATGTGCTTGAAATTTACTGAAAAGCACGTGGGGAGGATATTGATTTTCATCACTAATATTTTTAATGGATCCAATCAGAGTTTGACAAAGAGGAAAAAAATAGAACTAAAAACAATGAGCTAATCGCTTTGAGGATCACCTAAAATAGCTGCAAGGAGAAGGGTTCAGTAGACAAGAAGAAACCGAAGTCACCAATAATGACAAAATTGTCTAAGAGGGGACAAAATTGAATGCTTAACTTAGCGTGGCTCCTTTGACCACAAGGTCTTACTCCCACAAGACAGGAAGTAAAGAGGTACTCAAGGATTCACTTGGCTCACAGTATGTGATGAACCACATTTTTGGATGTATTCCTCAAATTGTTCTCATTCTGCTCTTGGCTTTTGTATGTACCTGCTCATCTACTCCTATTCTTGTTCTGTCCTTTAGGTTCAATGCATGATAATGTTATAACTGCTTCAACCTCAAATTCTCCCAATCTTCTGGCTCTTCACCTTAGCTCTGCTGCTTCAGTGCCCCTCAAAGGATAGTTCCCATTTTTACACAACTCTTGAACACCTCTCATGCTAGTACATCCAAGAGGAAATGGAAAACACTATTTTATAATGCCTTGACTTGCCAGCCACAAAAAGCCTTCCATATTTCACATGATACCAGTGGTGGCAGCATTAAAGAAGGAAAATGCTGGAGAAATAAATACATGGCATTATTCAGACAACACCTATTGCAGAGAAACAGGTAATATCATATTCCTTACTGGAGATTAATCTCTGGGTATTCAGATATATTGTACAGGAGGAATGACACAGAGCGTCCTTTCAAAGACACATGAAAACAGGGCTTCCCTGGTGGCACAGTGGTTGAGAGTCCGCCTGCCGATGCAGGGGACAAGGGTTTGTGCCCCGGTCCAGGAAGATCCCACATGCTGCGGAGCGGCTGGGCCCGTGAGCCACGGCCGCTGAGCCTGCGCGTCCGGAGCCTGTGCTCCGCAACGGGAGAGGCCACAACAGTGAGAGGCCCGTGAACCGCAAAAAAAAAAAAAAAGGATACATGAAAACAACCACTCCCTCACTGCTCTGCCCATGCTACTTACATGTCACAGATGTGCCTCTTACCAGTTCTGTATGACTAGCATGCAACATCCATTATTGGACCCACAGTAGTAAGCAAGTGGTGAAATGAATATATTCTCCAGCCCCCATTCTCAGAACATTGATATAATTCTGTTTGAGGGTGGAACAGTCATCTAGGTTAACAAAGGCATGAGTCTCTTACATAGATTCATGTGACCAGGGTGCCAGATCCTCACCATGCCTTCTCTCCCTTTGCTTTTCCTTCTCTTTTCCCTTTTCAATTTACTTTTTTTTCTTCCTTTTTTTTTCTTCTTCTTTTTTTTTCTTGCTTATTATTCTGTCTCCAAAGAGCTGCTGTCACCTGTCTCATCCTCTCCAGTGCCTCTGCCACAGCCCCCTTAGGCATCCCTACTCTCACCTGGACAGTGACAGCTGCCTTCCATCTGGCTTCTCCTCCGTGATCATTCCTTACACACATCTTTAGACACTGGAGTGTACTCTGAGGCTTAAGAGATTGGCTCAAGAGACTTGGACTCACATCAAAGCTTGGCCACTAGCCTAGCTGGACGACCTTCAACAGTTATTTAATCCCTCTGAGCCTTAGTTTGCTAACCTGTAAATTGGGGATGGCAACCTGGCTTGTTGTAAGGATTCAATTATACTTGATTAATATGAACTAAATACTGTTCTGGCATGGTAGCTGCTACTGTAATTTTCTTTTTTTAAATTTTATTGATGTATAGTTGATATATAATGTTGTGTTAATTTCTTCTGTACGGCAAAGTGACTTGGTTATGTATATATAAAACTGAGGAAACATATATATACACATTTTTTTCACATTATTTCCATTATGGCTTGTCACCAGATATTGAATATAGTTCCCTGGGTTATACAGTAGGTACTACATAGATTTTTAAATCTAGGAACAGTATGATTTTATTCACTTTATATTTTAATGGATTCCTAGTTGCTTACTTGCTGTGGTTTTGAGATTGCAACCAAGGGACCAAGGGTTTCCAGAGAGACAGTGTTAGCCAGTGCCATCTGAAACTGATGAATAAAGTCCAGAAAAAGACAGTGTGGGTTGGCTGCATCAGTGGCTAAGCAAACCACAGAACTATGGGGAAAAGCTTACCATGGCACTTGGACAAAATACCAGAGCTGAACGTCAGAGCCTGGGTTTGCTTTGAGGGTTGAGGATAGATATAAGACTTCTGACTGCTAGAAAGGAGTTTTGTATCTGAGAGTAGGTCAAGTGGGAACACCATGGCATCCGGGGAATAAATTTAGGGCTACTAAACTGTGCACTTCATACATAGTATCTTTCTAAGCATTTGGAGACACGGAGAAGAGTTTTACCCTACCTCAAACTTTAACACCCATGGAGGTCTTCACAGATCATTCTGTTAAGAAAGACAATATGGAAACCAGTTTCCTTTTGATGAGATACTTGCAGGCGATAGAAAATGAGAAATCAGGTAAGGGAATTTTAACATGAAAACTAAATTAGGCCTTGAATATCTATTTACATAATCAAAGGAGAGATTACATTTTTACCAAATTCATCCATTTTGTTACTCTTCAGTATCCAAAAGAGTTGTGCAGTATGACGCTGTGTAAAGGCACTGGGAGAGTAGTGGTGCTGTTTCTTGGGCATCCCTCACATTCTAAATTTGAATGTGTCCTTTATTATAAAATGCATAATTGATTTGAAAATAGTTGGAACAGAGGAAGAAAATAGAAAAGGTATTTCTCTGAGTTAAAGAAATACAGAAGTTATACCAAATAGAAGTTTTTTAGAGCACTGGTTCTGAAAATTTGTTGTGAATCCCTAGGTGACACACAGGAAACTGGAATGGGAGGGATTGCCTTTCCCCTGTCTTTTTACAAAGTTTTACAGAATATTCTGGTAAAGATCAAACTTTGAGGAACATTGAATTAAAGAGAAAATGCTGTACAAAAAAAATAATAAATACACTTACCTCTATTTACTTCTGTTTATAATAACGTACACTTTCAACACAACATTTTTGTGATCATTCATCTTGTCTGAGTGATCAATTTTGTTCGGAAATAAAATTTTCAGCCTCTAAGTAAATGAACATAAATATAGTGTTTCACTTCAATTTTGAGATACTGATTAATAGCAAGCATCATATTGACTCTAACTAGAATAGTTATAATATTAAAAAATGCATTTCTCAAAACCATAACATCTTTAGGTATGATTGTTTTTAAGAATGTATATATTAGAACTCTGCTAAGGTATTTCACTTTTTAATCCTCTTTCAAAAATTTTAATGATAAATCTTTATCTAATATTCTTTTTTAAGAATATATTTAAGATATTTTTTATTCTATACTTGACACATACATGTAACTTACCCATTAATATTAGTGGAAATAAAAATGTATGTGCATTCATTGATAGGACAATAAAATTCTTCATATCATATTTTCAAATATAAAATTATAACTTCTGAAAATGTATTTGATCTGAGCAGAAAAGCAGCCTAATGAGTAACATTTGATTGATAATACATTGCAATTCATAATTGATACAATCTTAGACCTGCCAGTGCAACAAAAGGTCACTTTGAAATTTGATGGGGGTTAGAGAATGGGATAAGTTGGAAATTATATTGTATCATATAAAGAAAGGAGATACTGACACAAATCTACTAATTCATATTAAATTAAAAATATCTTGAAAAGCATAGTAATTAACAGCAAGTTCCCAGAACTTGACATTCCACACAAATGTCACTCCCCAGGGTATTACACAGGAATTAGAGTGTCCTTTCACTGTCAAACTGATATATACCACTGAACAAGTGCTGGGGAAAAAGTCAGATTCTTGGTTGAAGTTTGGGCTTTAAATCGTAGATTATCCCACTTACTCCTGTTTCTGTCTTAAAAAAATAATTCTAAATCTTACTCCTTTCTTTTTATATCTTGAAGATACTATGTACTCATGTATTTTCCTTTGCATTAAAATAAATCAAAGTATTGGAGAATAGCTAAAAATGTTTTTGCAAAGCTCTCTGGGGAATGAGGTAGAGTTTAAAGTGATATCTTTATCCTATTTGAGCACAATATTTTACCCTCGGGGAAGAAAAAAATTTCCTCATGAATTTGTACGAACATTGTCCCCTAAAACCTCCAACATTTTTTCAACCTAAAACTACATCCACCTGTACAGAGAGAGACAGAGCATCAATCTACAGCCAGCCCCAACAGTCACATAAAAACCAGCCTAGAGATTGAAGGCTGGGTCTGTTAAACTAGTGGTTAATATCTAAATTCTTTATGATCATGATCAATGTTTATCATTCTCATTCACCCTTTCCTTTTTCTTATTATTTCCTCTTTCCTCTCTTATTAGTGAAGAACTCTTGACTACATATAAGCAAAAGAAAATAAGCAAACACCAAAAAACTCCTGTGTTTGAAACAAACATGTAGATAGTGGAGCCATTGGTCTAAGACATCATCACTGCTGAATGCATGCGGCCTCAAGCGCGTATTTACACTACTACTTTGTTTTGTTGTTGCCAAAACAAAGACATCCCTATCATAATTAACTCATTATCTGATCCCATAATACTTTGTGCATCTGTTCCTTTGACCCAAGCTCTCCACTTTTGCCTCCCTCTCGCACTCTACTGTTGTATCCCCTGAACTCTGGATCTGTGCTCTTTCTACCCTTCTCATTTTAAAACTCTTTGAACACTATCACATGTGAGTGCAAATAAAACCGTTTCCTTGTATGCTTCTTTTTTTTTTTTAACATCTTTATTGGAGTATAATTGCTTTACAATGGTGTGCTAGCTTGTGCTTTACAACAAAATGAATCAGTTATACATATACATATGTTCCCATATCTCTTCCCTCTTACCTCTCCCTCCCTCCCACCCTCCCTATCCCACCCCTCCAGGCGGTCACAAAGCACCAAGCTGATCTCCCTGTGCTATGCGGCTGTTTCCCACTAGCTATCTACCTTACGTTTTGTAGTGTATATATGTCCATGCCTCTCTCTCGCTTTGTCACAGCTTACCCTTTCCCCTCCCCATATCTTCAAGTCCATTCTCTAGTAGGTCAGTGTCTTTATTCCTGTTTTACCCCTAGGTTCTTCATGACAACGTTTTTTTCTTAAATTCCATATATATGTGTTAGCATACGGTATTTCTCTCTCTCCTTCTGACTTACTTCACTCTGTATGACAGACTCTAGGTCAATCCACCTCATTACAAATAGCTCAATTTCATTTCTTTTTATGGCTGAGTAATATTCCATTGTATATATGTGCCACATCTTCTTTATCCATTCATCCGATGATGGACACTTAGTTGTTTCCATCTCCGGGCTATTGTAAATAGAGCTGCAATGAATATTTTGGTACATGACTCTTTTTGAATTATAGTTTTCTCAGGGTATTTGCCCAGTAGTGGGATTGCTGGGTCATATGGTAATTCTATTTGTAGTTTTTTAAGGAACCTCCATACTGTTCTCCACAGTGGCTGTATCAGTTTACATTCCCACCAACAGTGCAAGAGGGTTCCCTTTTCTCCACACCCTCTCCAGCATTTATTGTTTCTAGATTTTTTGATGATGGTCATTCTGACTGGTGTGAGATGATATCTCGTTGTAGTTTTGATTTGCATTTCTATAATGATTAGTGATGTTGAGCATTCTTTCATGTGTTTGTTGGCAGTCTGTATATCTTCTTTGGAGAAATGTCTATTTAGGTCTTCTGCCCATTTTTGGATTGGGTTGTTTGTTTTTTTGTTATTAAGCTGCATGAGCTGCTTATAAATTTTGGAGATTAATCCTTTGTCAGTTGCTTCATTTACAAATATTTTCTCCCATTCTGAGGGTTGTCTTTTGGTCTTGGTTATGGTTTCCTTTGCTGTGCGAAAGATTTTAAGTTTCATTAGGTCCCATTTGTTTATTTTTGTTTTTATTTCCATTTCTCTAGGAGGTGGGTCAAAAAGGAACTTGCTGTGATTTATGTCATAGAGTGTCCTGCCTATGTTTTTCTCTAAGAGTTTGACAGTTTCTGGCCTTACATTTAGGTCTTTAATCCATTTTGAGTTTATTTTTGTGTATGGTGTTAGGGAGTGATCTAATCTCATATTTTTAGATGTACATGTCCAGTTTTCCAGCACCACTTATTGAAGAAGCTGCCCTTTCTCCATTGTACATTCCTGCCTCCTTTATCAAATGTAAGGTGACCATATGTGCATGGGTTTATCTCTGGGCTTTCTATCTTGTTCCATTCATCTATCTTTCTGTTTTTGTACCAGTACCATACTGTCTTGATTACTGTAGCTTTGTAGTATAGTCTGAAGTCAGGGAGCCTGACTCCTCCAGCTCCGTTTTTCATTCTCAAGATTGCTTTGGCTATTCGGGGTCTTTTGTGTGCAGAAATACAAAAGATCATGAGAGATTACTACAAGCAACTCTATGCCAATAAAATGGACAACCTGGAAGAAATGGACAAATTCTTAGAAATGCACAACCTGCCAAGACTGAATCAGGAAGAAATAGAAAATATGAACAGACCAATCAGAAGCACTGAAATTGAAACTGTGATTAAAAATCTTCCAACAAACAAAAGCCCAGGACCAGATAGCTTCACAGGTGCATTCTATCAAACATTTAGAGAAGAGCTAACACCTATCCTTCTCAAATTCTTCCAAAATATAGCAGAGGGAGGAACACTCCCAAACTCATTCTACAAGGCCACCATCACCCTGATACAAAAACCAGACAAGGATGTCACAAAGAAAGAAAACTACAGGCCAATATCACTGATGAACATAGATGCAAAAATCCTCAACCAAATACTAGCAAACAGAATCCAACAGCACATTAAATGGATCATACACCATGATCAAGTGGAGTTTATTCCAGGAATGCAAGGATTCCTCAATATACGCAAATCAATCAACGTGATACACCATATTAACAAATTGAAGGAGAAAAACCATATGATCATCTCAATAGATGCAGAGAAAGCTTTCGACAAAATTTAACACCCATTTATGGTAAAAACCCTCCAGAAAGTAGGCATAGAGGGAACTTTCCTCAACATAATAAAGGCCATATATGACAAACCCACAGCCAACATCATCCTCAATGGTGAAAAACTGAAAGCATTTCCACTAAGATCAGGAACAAGATGAGGTTGCCCACTCTCACCACTCTTATTCAACATAGTTTTGGAAGTTTTCGCCACAGCAATCAGAGAAGAAAAAGAAAGAAAAGGAATCCAAATCAGAAAAGAAGAAGTAAAGCTGTCACTATTTACAGATAACATGATACTATGCATAGAGAATCCTAAAGATGCTACCAGAAAACTACTAGAGCTAATCAATGAATTTGGTAAAGTAGCAGGATACAAAATTAATGCACAGAAGTCTCTGGCATTCCTATACACTAATGATGAAAAGTCTGAAAGTGAAATCAAGAAAACACTCCCATTTACCATTGCAACAAAAAGAATAAAATATCTAGAAATAAACCTACCTAAGGAGACAAAAGACCTGTATGCAGAAAATTATAAGAGACTGATGAAAGAAATTAAAGATGATACAAATAAATGGAGAGATATACCATGTTCTTGGATTGGAAGAATCAACATTGTGAAAATGACTCTACTACCCAAAGCAATCTACAGATTAAATTCAATCCCTGTCAAACTACCATTGGCATTTTTCACAGAACTAGAACAAAAAATTTCACAATTTGTATGGAAACATAAAAGACCCCTCGTATGCTTCTTAAATGGAAGCTTTCTTCTTTACATTTGGTCTGAAAATGGTATTACTGTTATCTCTTCTGTTCATTGTCCCAGATCATGAAAATCTTATGAAATCCCAGTCTTATGAAAATCCCTGCCCTTTTTGTATGGAGAAAAGGGAACCCTCCTCCACTGTTGGTGGGAATCTAAATTGGTACAGCCACTATGGAGAACAGTATAGAAGTCCATTAAAAAAGTAAAAACAGAGTTACTGTATGATCTAGCAATCGTACTCCTGGGCATACATCCAGAGAAACTCTAATTTGAAAAGATACATGCACCCCAATGTTCATAGCAGCACTATTTACAATAGTCAAGACATGGAACCTAAATGTCCATCAACAGATGAGTGGATAAAGAAGGTGTAATGTATATGTATGAAATGGAATATTACTCAGCCATAAAAAAGAATGAAATAATACCATTTGCAATATGGATGGACTTAGAGATTATCATACTGAGTGAAGTAAGTCAGATAGAGAAAGACATCATATGATAATATTTATATGTGAAATCTAAAAAATGATACAAATGAACTTATTTACAAAACAGAAACAGACTCACAGACATAGATAACCAACTTATGGTTATCAAAGGGGAAAGGTGGGGAGGGATAAATTAGGAGTTTGGCATTAGCAGATACAGACTACTATATATAAAATAGATAAACAACAAGGTCCTACTATATAGCACAGGGAACTATATTCAATATCTTATAATAGCCTATAATGAAAAAAAATAAGAAAGAATATGTATATGTATAATTAAATCACTTTTCAGTACACCAGAAACTAACACAGCATTGTTAATCAACTGTATTTCAATTAAATAAAGAAAATTCATACTCTTTTGAACTTCAGTTTATTAGGCTCTTTCACAATTCTCCCTCCTCATTGCTGTCATCTATGGACTACGTTATCCACATCCAATTCATTGAAAATAATTGTGATTGTTCTCCCTAACTCTTGATATCATCATGAAGATCTTCCAAGGCCATGATAAATAAATACCCATTTGCCTGAACCGTCCCTGGTGGTGTAGTGTTAAGATTCAGCACTCTCCCATTTGCCTGGTCTCTCAGCTCCTTGCCTTCATCATCTCTAGGGACTTTACTTTCATTCCATCTATTTATTCCAAAGGATTTACTCACCACTATGACTAATCAATACAGTCTGCATTCTCTTTAAACCACATCCCTGTCCCTTTCGCCCACTCAATCATTCTCTAATCTGAGAAGCTATCAGATGGAAACTTCCTCATCTTACTTCCAAAAATCTACAAGGCCCCCCTGCAATTACACTAATTTTCTATGCCTTCCTTTTTTTTTTTCAATTTAAGAATTATCCCTTTTCCTAACAAAGACAAAACCCTTCATATTTGTTCTAGATGCCAGATCTTACTATCCTATCCTATCCTATCCTCATCTTTATCTCTTCACTCTCCTATATTTTCAACTTCTCATTTTTTATGGATCTTTCCTGCCAGAATTTAAACATTATTTTGATCATCACACATAAAGCTCTTATGGCTGTTCTACCTCTATTATAAAATCTAACCAGTTGTTGACTATATACACTGCTTTCTCTTCATCTCTCCTTCATTCTTCAATAAATTCCTATATTGATTTGATTGCCAATATTTCATTAAAATCTGCTGTGGCTAAAATCCCTATAGATATTTTCTTATGCTAAGATCACTGAACAATTTTTTTTTTTTTTTTTTTTTTTTGCCGTATGCGGGCCTCTCACTGTTGTGGCCTCTCCCGTTGCAGAGCACAGGCTCAGGACGCGCAGGCTCAGTGGCCATGGCTCACGGGCCCAGCCGCTCTGAGGCATGTGGGATCTTCCTGGACCGGGGCACGAACCCGTGTCCCCTGCATCAGCAGGCGGACTCTCAACCACTGTGCCACCAGGGAAGCCCTGAACAATATTTTTTATATTTCATTTGAACCTGACCACTCAGCAGTATTCTATAAAGTTAACTTTCCCTCTTTCTTGAAGATACCCTTATCTTGACTTCTATGACACATTCAGATGGTATTTCCTTTTTTTTTTTTTTTTTTTTTTTGCCGTATGCGGGCCTCTCACTGTTGTGGCCTCTCCCGTTGCAGAGCACAGGCTCAGGACGCGCAGGCTCAGTGGCCATGGCTCACGGGCCCAGCCGCTCTGAGGCATGTGGGATCTTCCTGGACCGGGGCACGAACCCGTGTCCCCTGCATCAGCAGGCGGACTCTCAACCACTGTGCCACCAGGGAAGCCCTGAACAATATTTTTTATATTTCATTTGAACCTGACCACTCAGCAGTATTCTATAAAGTTAACTTTCCCTCTTTCTTGAAGATACCCTTATCTTGACTTCTATGACACATTCAGATGGTATTCCCTTTTTTTTTTTTTTTTTTTTTACTTTTTGGCCACAGTATGCAGCTTACAGGATCCTAGTTCCCTGATTAAGGATGGAAACCGCACCCCCAGCAGTGAAAGCATGGAGCATGGAGTCCTAACCACTGGACCACCAGGGAATTCCCTCAGCGGTATCCTTTTCCCTCAGCTGGTATCCTTTAAGTCATACTTGCCCTACCTTTGCCAGTCTCCTTCATTTCTCATTTTCTTCTACCTATTCGCTTAAAATTACTCAGGCTTCATTCCATGACTCTATTCCTTCTTAGCTTTCATAATCTACACAGTAACCTTATTACTCCCCACATTTGTATATTATCAAGACATCAATAATTCAAAATATTTTAATTTTAAACTAAACTTTCCTTTTGAACTTTGGATTAATATGTACAACTTATTGCTTGATATCTCTTTATCATGCATCTCAACTGATCATAGATAAAAATAAATTACTGATCTTCCACTTGAAATCTGCTGATTCTCCATGTTTATTTTTAATAATCTCAAAAATTGTCATGTGACATGTCATACCAAAAAACCAAGAGACAATTGAGACAATATTCTTTCTTCCCAATGCCACCTATCAAGCCCTATAAATTCTACTTTCAAAATACAGTACAAGTCATTAATTTCTTCCGCTCTCCTTTTGTATCACTTTCGGTCTACCTGAAATCATTTATTTCTTGATTATTACAAGGTCCTTCCAACTTTAATCCACATTTCTCTTTTGCTTCTTCTAATACAGGCAACTATTCTAATTCAGCATATAGATATAGCTATACATGTGTATATCCCACTTTACTTATGCTTATAGAAATTGAAAATATAATTGCACCATTTATGAATTCTCACAAACTTTTACATGCTCATATAGTAAAAATACAGAACATTACTAACACTGGGGATGCCCCCCTTGAACTAGCTTTAAGAGATTACCCTCTCTCCTAATTTCTAACAGTATGGAATATATTTTTTAATTTATTAATTTATTTTTGGCTGTGTAGGGTCTTCGTTTCTGTGCGAGGGCTTTCTCTAGTTGTGGCAAGGGGGGGCCACTCTTCATCGCAGTTCACGGGCCTCTCACTGTCGTGGCCTCTCTTGTTGTGGAGCACAAGCTCCAGATGCACAGGTTCAGTAGTTGTGGATCACGGGCCTAGTTGCTCCGCTGCATGTGGGATCTTCCCAGACCAGGGCTCGAACTCGTGTCCCCTGCATTGGCAAGCAAATCCTCAACCACTGTGCTGCAAGGGAAGCCCCAGCATGGAATAATTTTGCCTGTCTTATCATTTACCATTTTTTATATATAACCTTTCATCACTAAATTTGAAATCATTTTCCCAAAAAATGAAATTTCAACACCTAACGTTTGTGATTCCTGAAATAAAAACTAAGGATACAACTTCTAGATGCTCCCCACAATCACATATTATCTCTTTATGAAAAAGAAATGTAAGCCAATGAGTAAGAGTGAGAAGTAAATAAATAAAAATACACACAAAAAAAGAAAATATGACCTAATAATTGGAAAACACTTCTTAGACCTAAAGCTATGCTTTAAGTCTCATTGGGCATTACTTGATTCTTGTTTTGTCTTTTATTACATTAATTTAAAAGTAGAAAGTGAAAATTAGTTTGTCTTATGTCATCCATGTCTACTATGGGATTATGTGTCAGTATCAATTTAATTTTAATTTAACTTACAAGTGTTCCAGATTTTCTTTCTCTTTTACCACAATGACAATTAAAGAAGTTATATGTAAAATAGCTTTTGAAAGAAGAGATTGAATAAGTCACAATTTGAACATTTCTGGGGTAGTGATATGAATAAAAATTATGACAAAAACTTTATAGAGAACTAGTATGGACCAACTACAGATTTTCTGTCCACTTTCTCACAACTTACACTTTTGTCTATTATTCAAAATCCTTCTTCTATTGAGATGGTTTAACACACTTCCCAATGGCAAAATTGAGGGGTTAACCCAAGTTATACTTGAAAGGTGGAGTAGACTATAAATATCTATTTACATAACTTAGAGGCCAGGCAAAGATTTTAATTTTAGCAAATTCATTCAATTCTGGGTAATTTCACTTTATCAAGGCTTTCCTAAATAAATGGTTTTTGTACTTTGGCACAGCAAGAAGGCCCTGGACAAAAAGGAGTATCAGAGCTGAAATCCAGTTATGTCATTCACCGACCTAAACCCCTGAATGAACACTGAAATGTATTTGAAAATTTTCCTGTGAAAAGGAAAAGCTATAAAACTAAATGAAATGGGCAGTCTCAGGTGCCACCTACTTCCAGGAAGATAGAGTCTGAAATATGAGTCTACCCAAGTTAAGTGCCTGCTTTCATGAAAATCAAAACTTCTTAAAGACACATAACAAAAATCATATTTTCTACAGTGTGCCATTTATATTGCTCAGAATATATTTTAAAAATAATGAAGACATGAAGAAATAGGAAACTGTGACTGAAAGGCAAGGAAAAAAGCAGTAACGATAAAACCCTGAGAGGGACGGCTTCAAGACAGTGGAAGAGTAAGACGCAGAGATCACCTTTCTCCCTACAAATACCTCAGAAATACATCTACAGGTGGAACAGCCCCTACAGAAGACCTACTTAACGCTGGCAGAAGACCTCAGACCTCCCAAAAGGCAAGAAAATCCCCATGTACCTGGGTAGAGCAAAAAGAAAAAATAGACAAATAGGGACGGGACCTGCACCAGTGTGAGGGAGCTGTGAAGGAGGAAAGGTTTCCACACACTAGGAGCTCCTTCGCAGGCAGAGACTACGGGTGGCAGAGGGGGGAAGCTTCGGAGCCAAGGAGGAGAGCACAGTAACAGGGGTGCGGAGGGCAAAGCGGAGAGATTCCCACACAGAGGATCGGTGTCGACCGGCACTCACCAGCCCGAGAGGCTTGTCTGCTCACCCGCCGGGGCGGGCGGGGGCTGGGAGCTGAGGCTCAGGCTTCGGATGTCGGATCCCAGGGAGAGGACTGGTGTTGGCTGCGTGAACACAGCCTGAAGGGGTTAGTGTGCCACGGCTAGCCAGGAGGGAGTCCGCGAAAAAGTCTGGAGCTGCCGAAGGGGCAAGTGACTTCTTCTGGCCTCTTTGTTTCCTGGTGTGCGAGGAGAGGGGATAAAGGGCGCTGCTTAAAAGACCTCCAGAGACGGGCGAGAGCTGCGGCTATCAGCGCGGACCCCGGAGACGGGCATGAGACGCTAAGGCTGTTGCTACAGCCACCAAGAAGCCTGTGTACAAGCACAGGTCACGATCCACACCTCCCCTCCCGGGAGTCTGTGCAGCCCACCACTGCCAGGGTCCCGTGATCCAGGGACAATGTCACCGGGAGAACGCATGGTGCACCTCAGGCTGGTGCAATGTCATGCCGGCCTCTGCCGCCACAGGCTCGCCCCGCATCCATACCCCTCCGTCCCCCCAGCCTGAGTAAGCCAGAGCCCCCGAATCAGCGTCTCCTTTAACCCCGTCCTGTCTGACCAAAGAGCAGATGCCCTCAGACGACTTACACGCAGAGGCAGGGCCAAATCCAAAGCTGAACACCGGGAGCTGTGCGAGCAAAGAAGAGAAAGGGAAATCTCTCCCAGCAGCCTCAGAAGCAGCGGATTAAATCTTCACAATCAACTTGATGTACCCTGCATCTGTGGAATACCTGAATAGACAATGAATCATACCAAATTCAGGAGGTGGACATTGGGAGCAACGATATATATATATATATATATATATATATATATATATATATATATATATATATATATATATATATATATATATATATATATATATATTTTCCCCCTTTTTCTCTTTCTGTGAGTGTGTATGTGTATGCTTCTGTGTGTGATTTTGTCTGTATAGCTTTGCTTTTACCATTTGTCCTAGGGTTCTGTCTGTCTTTTTTTTTTTTTTTTTTTTAAATAGTATAGCTTTTAGCACTTGTTATCAATGGTGGATTTGTTTTTTGGCTTGGTTGCTCTCTTCTTTCTTTCTTTTTTTATTACTTTTTAAAAATTCTTTTTTTAATACTTATATTTTATTTTATTTTATTTTATTGTCCTCTTTCTTTTTTTCCTCCCTTTTATTCTGAGCCACATGGATGAAAGGCTCTTGGTGCTGCAGCCAGGAGTCAGTGAACAGGCACTAATCCCCTCCACCAGGAAGCCTACACAACCCAGTGAACCAACCTTAGCCACTGGGGACAGACACCAAAGCAACAGGAACTACGAACTTGCAGCCTGTGAAAAGGAGACCCCAAACACAGTAAGTTAAGCAAAATGAGAAGACAGAGAAACACACAGGAGATGAAGGAGCAAGGCAAAACCCTACCAGACCTAACAAATGAAAAGGAAATAGGCAGTCTACCTGAAAAAGAATTCAGAATAATGATAGTAAAGAAGATCCAGCAGCTGGGAAATAGAAAAGAGAAAATACAAGAAACGTTTAACAAGGATCTAGAAGAACTAAAGAGCAAACAAACAGTGATGAACCACACAATAAATGAAATTAAAAATTCTCTCGAAGGGATCAGTGGCAGAATAACTGAGGCAGAAGAAAGGATAAGTGACCTGGAAGATAAAGTAGTGGAAATAACTACTGCAGAGCAGAATAAAGAAAACAGAATTGAGGACAGTCTCAGAGACCACTGGGACAACATTAAATGCAACAACATTTGAATTATAGGGGCCCCAGAAAAAGAAAGGGACTGAGAAAATATTTCAAGAGATTACAGTTGAAAACTTTCCCATTATGGAAAAGGAAATAGTTAATCAAGTCCAGGAAGCACAGAGAGTCCCATACAGGATAAATCCAAGGAGAAAAATGCCAAGACGCATGTTAATCAAACTATCAAAAATTAAATACAAAGAAAAAATATTAAAAGCGGCAAGTGAAAAACAACAAATAACACACAAGGGAATCCCCATAAGGTTAACAGCTGAACTTTCAGCAGAAACTCTGCAAGCCGGAAGGGAGTGGCAGGACATATTTAAAGTGATGAAGGAGAAAAACTACAAACAAGATTACTCTACCCAGCAAGGATCTCATTCAGATTTGACACAGAAATTAAAACCTTTACAGACAAGCAAAAGCTAAGAGAATTCAGCACCACCAAACCAGCTTTACAACATATGCCAAAGGAACTTCTCTAGGCAGGAAACATGAGAGAAGGAAAAGACCCACAATAACAAACTCAAAATGACTAAGAAAATGGTAATAGGAATATACATATTGATAATTACCTTAAATGTAAATGGACTAAGTGCTCCAACCGAAAGACACAGACTGGCTGAATGGATACAAAACAAGACCCATATATATGCTGTCTACAAGAGACCCACTTCACACCTAGGGACACATACAGACTGAAAGTGAGGGGATGGAAAAAGATATTCCATGCAAATGGAAATCAAAAGAAGGCTGGAGTAGCAATTCTCAAATCAGACAAAATAGACTTTAAGACAAAGACTATTACAAGAGACAAAGAAAGACATTACATAATGATCAAGGGATCAATCCAAGAAGATATAACAATTGTAAATATATATGCACACAACACAGGAGCACCTCAATACATAAGGCAAATACTAACAGCCATAAAAGGGGAAATCGACAGTAACACATTCATAGTAGGGGACTTTAACACCCCACTTTCACCAATGGACACATCATCCAAAATGAAAATAAATAAGGAAATACAAGCTTTAAATGATATATTAAACAAGATGGACTTAATTGATATTTACAGGACTTTCCATACAAAAACAAGAGAATACACATTCTCCTAAAGTACTCATGAAACATTCTCCAGGAGAGATCATATCTTGGGTCACAAATCAAGCCTTGGTAAATTTAAGAAAATTTAAATAAATAATCACTTTATTATGTAGAGGGAACTTTCCTCAACGTAATAAATGCCATATATGACAAACCCACAGCCAACATCGCTCTCAATAGTGAAAAACTGAAACCATTTCCACTAAGATAAGGAACAAGACAAGGTTGCCCACTCTCATCACTATTTTTCCACATAGTTTTGGAAGTTTTATCCACAGCAATCAGAGAAGAAAAAGAAATTAAAGGAATCCAAATCAGAAAAGAAGAAGTAAATCTGTCACTGTTGCAGATGACATGATGCTATACACAGAGAATACAAAAGATGCTACCAGAAAACTACTAGAGCTAATCAATGAATTTGGTAAAGTAGCAGGATACAAAATTAATGCACAGAAATCTCTTGCATATACACTAATGGTGAAACATCTGAAAGTGAAATTAAGAAAACACTCCCATTTACCATTGTCACAAAAAGAATAAAATATCTAGGAATAAACCTACCTAAGGAGACAAAAGACCTACCTGTATGAAGAAAATTATAAGACACTGATGAAAGAAATTAAAGATGATACAAATAGATGGAGAGATATACCATGTTCTTGTATTGGAAGAATCAACATTGTTAAAATGAGTCTACTACCCAAAGCAATGTACAGGTTCAGTGCAATCCCTATGAAACTACCACTGGCATTTTTCACAGAACTAGAACAAAAAATTTTGCAATTTGTATGGAAACACAAAAGACCCCGAATAGCCAAAGCAATCTTGAGAAAGAAAGACGGAGCTGGAGGAATCAGGCTCCCTGACTTCAGACTACACTACAAGCTACAGTAATCAAGACAGTATGGTACTGGCACAAAAACAGAAATATAGATCAATGGAACAGGATAGAAAGCCCAGAGATAAACCCACACACATATGGTCACCTTATCTTTGATAAAGGAGGCATGAATATACAGTGGAGAAAAGGCAGCTTCTTCAATAAGTGGTGCTGGAAAACTGGACAGCTACATGTAAAAGAATGAAGTTAGAACACTCCCTAACACCATACATAAAAATAAACTCAAAATGGATTAAAGACCTAAATGTAAGGCCAGACACCATCAAACTCTTAAAGGAAAGCATAAGCAGAACACTCTATGACATAAATCACAGCAAGTTCCTTTTTGACCCACCTCCTAGAGAAATAGAAATAAAAACAAAAATAAACAAATGGGACCAATGAAACTTAAAAGCTTTTGCACAGCAAAGGAAACCATAAACAAGACGAAAAGACAACGCTCAGAATGGGAGACGATATTTGCAAATGAAGCAACTGACAAAGGATTAATCTCCAAAATTTATAAGCAGCTCATGCAGCTCAATAACAAAGAAACAAACAACCTAATCCAAAAATGGGCAGAAGACCTAAATAGACATTTCTCCAAAGAAGATATACAGATTGGCAACAAACACATGAAAGAATGCTCAACATCATTAATCATTAGAGAAATGTAAATCAAAACTACAATGAGATATCATCTCACACCAGTCAGAATGGCCATCATCAAAAAATCTACAGACAATAAATGCTGGAGAGGGTGTGGAGAAAAGGGAACCCTCTTGCACTGTTGGTGGGAATGTGAATTGGTACAGCCGCTATGGAGAACAGTATGGAGTTTCCTTAAAAAACTAAAAATAGAACTACCATACGACCCAGCAATCCCTGAGAAACCCATAAATCAAAAAGAGTCATCTACCACAATGTTCATTGCAGCTCTATTTACAATAGCCAGGACATGGAAGCAACCTAAGTGTCCATCAACAGATGAATGGAATAAGAAGATTGGGACATATATACAATGGAATATTACTCCACCATAAAAAGCAATGAAATTGAGTTATTTGCAGTGAGGTGGATGGACCTAGAGTCTGTCGTACAGAGTGAAGTAAATTAGAAAGAGAAAAGCAGATACCGCATGCTAACGTATATATATGGAATCTAAAAAAAAAAAAAAAATGGTCATGAACAACCTAGGGGCAAGACGGGAATAGAGACACAGACCTACTAGAGAATGGACTTGAGGATATGGGGCTGGGAAGGGTAAGGTGGGACGAACTGAGAGAGTGGTATGGACATATATACACTACCAAATGTAAAATAGATAGCTAGTGGGAAGCAGCCATATACCACAAGGAGATCAGCACAGTGCTTTGTGACCACCTAGAGGGATGGGATAGGGAGCGTGGGAGGGAGGAAGATGCAAGCGGGAAGAGATATGGGGACATATGTATATGTATAACTGATTCACTTTGTTATAAAGCAGAAACTAACACACTCTTGTAAAGCAATTATACTCCAATAAAAATGTTTAAAAAATAGAGAAAAAGAATAATAGTCCTGGGCTTCCCTCGTGGTGCAGTGGCTAAGAATCCACTGCCAAGGCAGGGGACACAGGTTCGAGCACTGGTCCGGGAAGATCCCACATGCTGTGAAGCAAATAAGTCTGTGTGCGTCAACTACTGAAGCCCATGCGCCTAGAGCCCATGCTCCGCAACAAGAGAAGCCACCGCAATAAGAAGCCTGCACACCACAACGAAAGAGTAGCCCTCGCTTGCTGCAACTAGAGAAAGCCCGCGCACAGTAACGAAGACCCAGTGCACCCAAGAAGAAATAAATAAATGAATACATTAAAAAAAAACAACCCTGAGATTATCCTGATACTGAGTTTTATAGAAAATAGGTTAAATTATCTATTTTTATATATCATAACATAAAAAAAAATTGATGACAATTAATGAAGTGTCCATCAATTGATTAAGGAATAAACAAAGTGTGATATATACATGCAGTGGAATATTATTTGGTCATAAAATAGAATACGTAAGCACAACAACATTGATGAAACTCAAAAACTTTATGCTCTATGAAAGAAACCAGACACAAAGGGACAGGTATTGCATTATTCTATTTATATTAAATATCTGGAATAGTTAAACCCATAGAGACAAAAAGCAGGTTAATGGTCTCTCCAGGGGCTGGAGAGTGGGAGGAATAGAGAGTTACTGTTCGATGAGCACAAGGCTTTCTTTTGGAGTGATGAAAATATTTTGGAACTAGATAGAGGAGGTAGCTGCACAACATTCTGAATGTACTGAATAGTACTTAATTTTACACTAAAGTGGGTAATTTTATGTTATATGAATATCACATCAGTTAAAAATGTAAAACAGAAATTAAAAGCTTCTGCTCACCAAAACAACATCATTCAGAAAATCCAAACACAAGCCATATCCGGAAAAAAAATATTTGCCATGTATATATGTCAAAGAGTTTCCATCTTAGATAAAATATGTCTATGGCATTATAATTATTGCTATAAAAGACAGCCCAATTTTTTAAAAGACTGGGTAAAACACTTGAATAGACTCTTCAGAAAATAAAATGTATGACAGCCAAAAATTGCATGAAGAAATGATCAAATAATTAGTCATCAGGGAACTGAAAATTCAAACCATGAATTACAACACACCATAAGAATGGCTAAAATTAAAAGATTGACAACACCAAACATTGGCAAGAACATGGAGTAGTGCAAATTTTCATACACTGTTGATAAGAATAAAGAAGAACTAGCACTATGCAAAATGGCTGGCAGTTCTCTTATAAAAAATAAATAATACTCCCCGATGGCCCAACAATTCCACTCCTAGGTTTCTATCTAAGAAAATTTAATGCCACACATATAAAAAACAAACAAGCAAACAAAAAATACTTGACAGAGAATGTTCATAACAACTATATTCAAATGCCTCAAAACTGTAAAGAACCCTAATGCCCCTTGGGAAGAGAATGGATAACCCAATATAAATATTTGTATATTCACACAATGGAATACCACCTAGCAATAAAAATAACCAATCTTCAAATACACGCAATAATATGGGTGAATCTCCAAATGACATGCCAAGTAAAAGGAGAAAAAACTTTACCTAAAACAATATATATCGTAGGATTCCACTTATGTGAATTTCTAGAGCAGGCATAACTAATCTATGGCAAAGAAAAATCATAGCAACAGATGCTTCTATGGAGATGTAGGATAATATTAACTGGAAAGAGGCAGGAGGGAACTTCCTTGGGTAATAATAAGAATTTACACCCAGAAGAGGATTAGGTTACACAGGCTATGCATTTGTTAAACATTTTATTAACCTGAAGAACTCACTGCTAATGAGAAGGTAAAATGTTTTAAACACTTATGTGAAATATTTCATAACGTTGAAAAAATATTTATGCTATGATCCACTAAATAATTGCGTTTCCAAATATAGAACCATAAAAATACATCTTATATGCACCAAGATATATGTAAAAAAGAATATTCAGAGAAGCATTGTTTATAATTGTCTGAAACTGGAAACAATTTTAATGTCCATCAGTAATAGAATAAATAAATAAATTATGCTACACAGTGAAATATATAGCAAAGTAAATGAATCAACTAGTACTACACCCAACAACGTTGATGACTCTTACAAATGCAATTTTGAAAGGGTAAATCAAGACACGAAATATAATTACAATGTGATTCCACTTTTACAAGTTCTGAGAACAGGCAAAACTAAACCATATTATTTAAGGATATGGTCATAAATTCTAAAACTATTTTTTTGAAGAAAGCAAAAATTTTCATGTAAAATCCAATGCATTGGTGGGAAGGAATTAACAGAAAAAAATACAGACTGTGGAAAAGCTACTGAACTGTACATAATTTCTTAATTATTCACCTTCTTGATATTTACTTGGATCAGTGTTGTGTGTATAAAATTTTAATCTATGACACTCATTTTAAAAAGAAAATCTTGGCAAAACACTTTTGTTACTTCTACAAACTTGTATTAACCATCTGCTGTTTGGAGACCACATGAGTATAATGTTAGCCTGTGGTTTAATATATGATATATATAATATGTATATTGTATATATTATGTTTAATATATACAACATATATATAGGCTTATATATTTTCCAATGATATATGTCAATTGCTATAATATGTATCATCATATAAACTATTAAGATAATACTTAAATATAAAAAATTCAAATAAGTATTTTACTATTCAGTGGACTAATCTATGAGACTTTTGTGCATGAGATGGAAGAAAGTAATTTTTGCCTTCTCAGCAAATTTGTTTTCTTAGGTTATACAGTAATTGTGATCATGTACTGAAGCTCCTTTTAATAAAGCTTGGTTTGCCTACTTTTGAATATATCTGGCAATAAAGTGTTTTAAAATGTGAAAGGGAAGAAATCAAGTATGATTTTGAATGCTTGGTATTTCTGACTCCATCACAAATGTTACATTTTTAAAGGAGATGGACTGGCAAGCTTTCCACTGTTGTTTGCTTTTCATAGGAAAAGTACCTGCAAATAAACCTTCATATCTACTAGTTTGGCACCTCAAGTCTATTCTTGAACTGATAGCTGTTTGACATTCCATGATGAATGGTATGTGCTCAGCTATTTCAGAGTTTTCTGTTACTAAAATTACATTTGTAATGTAAGGATGGGTTATTATTAGCTAAAGCTTTTATTTCCTGGGATTAGGTAAAATGAAAGGGTTATTTCTGTTGATACACCCCATTTCACATTGCAATGCAACTATTCAACTGAAAACACCCTTAGATTTCTATTTGAATGGTCAAGGAATGACTGATTATGTGTTATTGGCCTTTAAAGGGCCAGTGTCACTAATAGCCAAAACAAAGTTATTCATTTAATAATTCTATAGAATTATTAATTCTGTAGAGAGCTATTTAGATTTTTTCTCAAATTTTTCCTGCAATATTACTGAAAGACTTCAAGACATTTAACAAATATGTGAAATAGTAACACTGTATTATCTTTGGATAATGTCAGATGAAATTTTATATTCATATCTAAAAATAATACTTGCTGGGACTTCCCTGGTGGCACAGTCATTAAGAATCCGCCTGCCAATTCAGGCGACACGGGTTTGAGCCCTGGTCCGGGAAGATCCCACATACTGCGGAGCAACTAAGCCCACGTGCCACAACTACTGAGCCTGTGCTCTAGAGCCCGCAAGCCACAACTACTGAGCCCGTGTGCCACAACTACTGAAGCCCACGTGCCTAGAGCCCGCACTCCACAACAAGAGAAGCCACTGCAATGAGAAGCCCGCGCACCACAACAAAGAGTAGCCCCTGCTCGCTGCAACTAGAGAAAAGCACATGCGCAGCAACGAAGATGCAACGCAGCCAAAAATAAATAAATAAAAATTTAAAAATAATAATAATACTTGCTTACAACATTGGTAAGATGTATTTTTTATTAATCATTTAGCAATTATCTCTGTTTAGGAATACTTATAAGCATGTGCCATCATTGGGATACACTACCTTGTATAAATAATATCATGCTGCTTACCATTGTTTGAGAAAGGATACAATTGATTCAGGAAATACCAAGGGATTTTTCATGGGAGTAAAAATGTAGCAACACAGTTTATGGTGAAGATGGTTTATGAGAACAAGAGTTATTCCCCTGCAAGTGAACAAATCTTTAGTTCTACACCTGCCATATTTAGCACAAATAATTGGACCCACATGATGTTGATATTATTAAAAATCATCATGTTCCCACTGTTGTAGATAGTATTATACAAATATAGTAAAATATAAATTTCTGAAAAGAGAAAAAATGCTGCAATTTCTCTGAATCATAATAAACTGGATATATAGAAATTACTCCTAAACCTAGCACTTTTAAAGGAAGTAGTTATAATATATATTTATTTAATAATTTAATTAAATGATAAACTTAAGTGACATTTAGACAAGTCATAAAACATATATATGCTATATTCTTATATTTAAAATCAAATAACTTTTTAAACAGTTGGGCGAATATATGAATGTAGCTAGAAAATATATCTAGAACCTATTCAATAACCCTAAATTTTCTGACAATAGTAATGAAGAAAATTATTTCATAATAGCAAATCTGCATGTATAATGAATATAAAATGAAGCTCAGTTGCTGCATTGCTTCTCACATTTAAAACGATTAAAAATTCAATCAAGAGCAATGCATTGATAAGGGAAAGTTAACATAAGGATAAAATAGTAACTTGTTAAACATCATCCTAAATAACTATAAATGCAAGTGAGGAGCCCAAGTCTTCATCTCATTCTTTTTTCCTTTTTTCTGTTTAAATGTTGATTTGGCCTCTGAAAATGAGAATTTAACATGGAAACACGATGGAGAAGTCTTCCTTACAAGAACGGTGACAACTGTGCTTCTACTTGCCTATCTAGTGCATCTGTCCTTTCCGGCTCCTGTCTACAACACGTGCTGCTTTCCTGCAGCTACTCTGCAAAGTTTGCTCTTGTAACCCATGTAGACAGAGGAAGAAAGAAAAAAAATCCCTTTTTAAGGAGTGTTAGCACCCAAGTCACCTAGTCTTTCTATGTGGATAACATGACTCTCCTGTTTTTCTCTTCAGTTTCTCCATATGAGAATTACAACCTCAGAAATCTGCAGAGGGTTTAGATTTCCACTAACCCCACTGCAGGCCACTGAGTTCTGCAGTTTCCTCTTTCTCAAATCTTTCTCTCTCCCCTCTCAACCTATCTATGCACCTCTCTTTGACTCCTCATTTTCTCTTAGTAGAAATTAGCTAGCCCAGGATTTTAAGTACAGAAATGAGCATTTTTTACAGTATGAATTTTATGTTTCCTGGTGTTTTTTAATGATATGCTAATTTGAATCTCCTGTATTGCTTTGAATGAGAGGCTACAGTTTTAAGGGTGACCCCTATTCTTCTAATCTGTTCTTTAATTGAAGTAGAGATCTAAAAAACCTACATAAATGCAGAGGCAGATTGGGAAATGGAATTTCTTCTTTCCTTAGGTAGTGTTAAGTTATTCACATATTTAGACAGTTACCTAGGCAATAAGCCCATATGAGCTACTATTTAAATATTATTTTGATAGTCCTTGGGGCTGATGCAGACTCCCCCTTGTCTCCAAAATAATATTAACCACCTCTACTTCCCTTGACAACAACATGGGAACAAAGCCCGGTAGCTGCTTTAACTATGCCTCTTCAGAACAAAGGTTAAGGTATTCTAGGAATGGAAAAAAATTATATTGAGGATTGCACGTGGAGTAATTCTTTTTTATGTCTTTTTAATCTCTCCTTACATTCTAAATGAGAATAGGTGAGGAATAGCAATGAACATAGACTACGTGCCTAGTTGGGTTTCTATCTAGCTGACTGTAACCCATAGGCCACACCATTATCCATCACTTTGCCTCAAGTATTATAGAAGACATTGTTTCCCCTATAATTATTACCTCACAGTGTCATACAATGAAAAGTAAACCACCTAACTAACAAAATGAATTATAAGAAATTAAAACATGTAATATTGTTTCAAACTATACATTATACTGTTCATACTTTTCTCCTTGGAGCTTCTTTAGTAATAGGAAGGGCAATTTAAATGCAAAATGCTTTTTTTTTTTCAAAGAGGGCGTAAACCTATAAATGCATCATTGCACACGTGGATGAACCTTTCATAAAAATGGAAAGTGAGTAATGAGGTGCATCTATCTCCCCAATATGATTACTTATGAAATTCTATGGCAGGCATATTCATCTATGATTAAATAATTCTCAACAGTTCTCTGCCAAACTTTGAAAAATATTACACTTGGGTTTTATTTGTGAATGTTTTTATTCCAGATTCTATGAACTCAAATATTTCTCTTATCTCTCCCTTGAATGAACCCAAATATTTCTCTTATCACCTCTTACTAGTTACTTTCATAAATAATAACTAATATGAAGGGTGACAGTGCTCAAAAATACTTTGCCTATTTTGAGAGATTAATATAGCATTGGATTTTTAATATCTCCACCCCAAAATTGATTTATCATTTGAGATAATATTCTTAAATGTATATATACTATACCTAATATCCTTGATATTTATTTATATATATATTTATAGATAGATGATAGATAGATATTCAGAAAGTTCATGGGAATATTCTTTACTCTTGAGGCATAGACTGAGCATGGTTATAGCAAAGTGTCCACTAGGGAGAGCTGCCTTACAGCATACCACAGCTAACAGCACGGCCAAACTTGATAACTCTCCATCATCAGTAACAGTAATGGAAAAAATAACAGTAGATTTCCCAACCAGGTAAAGTTAGTAATAGTATCTTGCCAACATTCCATATCACTGTGTGATTATTTATGATTCACAGGTATCTGGAACAACATAAATCATCAACTTAGGAGTTTGCTCCCATTTCATTATGGAAAGAACCCTGTTCCAAACCATTGTTATTGTCCAAATCCTGTCTCCTCTTTGGCTGAGGAAAAATAACTTTATGATAATATTCCCGATTATAAGAAAAAACAAATCACCATGTGCATCTCACTGAATATTATAAAAAGTTGTTATTTAAAATAAAATAGATTTATGTAAAGAAGAAACAACTGAAAAGCAAAACATTGCTTTTAAACATTTAAAAAACATTGATGAAAAAAACAACTGCAAAACTAAGCAGTTTTGACTATGGAACAAGGCAAATAAACTCTGCCACAATTTTTAATAATGAAGGGTATATATTTTAAAGATTATAATATGATATCATCCTTATAATCAAGATTGTAGTTTCCAATCACTGTACCAATGTTAAAGAAAAGAGAACATTTATATTGGATTTTGTTTGTGTTTTAAGATTATTTAAGCACAAGCTGGTTCCTCATCAAAGGGGAATGAAAAAGCCAAGTCATTCAGATTATCTAGAAAAATAAAATTCCCTGCTAATATGCATCATTTAGACATACCTCATAAGACTATATGTGCTGAAAATCATAGCATCGGTGATTTTATATTAAATCTTTTAAATTATATTTTAATTACAATTTGAAACCATTTTTATTGAATATATATGTATATACATATATATGTCATTCCTCAGTTACATGTGCCTATTAATATGTGTACAACCTTTACCAGTTCTTTCCTTTTCCTTTACTCTGATTTTACTTATTATCCTTCCACATCATTTAGCTTTGGTTCTAGCTTAACAATTTTTCTATTTTGCAATTGAGTTTAAAGGGAAATGTTATTAAATCAGGGAATTCCATAAATATTGGTTAAAAGTTATAAATAGGCTGTCTTCGGTATTTGTCAACATAGAGTTCTTTCAATTAAAATATTTCCTGGCTACCACAACGTGGAAGCTGCAGAAATTGGCTCCACATCCAGCTGGCTGATTCAGTAAGAAATCAGCTGGCCTCAATTTAGATTTCTTTTCTTTTAAAGCAGTGCCAAATTGAGGATTAGTATATTGTGGAGAGGGAGGCGGGCAGCTCCACCCCGATCGGTCGTTCTTCATTCCCTAGAATGGGCTTGCCATCCCAGCCCCAGCTGTGCACTGAATTAATCTACACAGGGAGCTTCTCTAGCTACACAGTTTTCAACAGGCTCATCAAGGTCCTCCACCACTTCTGACAAAAGTAAAATGTGGATCTGCTGACTCTGGATTAGGGAGTCTTTACATAGGCTTTAAACGTAGGCATTCACAAGCACACTCCAAATACACACACACACACACACACACACACACACACACAGCTTTTATTTGCCTATTTATGAAGACAGTCAACTGTTAACACTGAATCCTAGGCAAATTGGGTAAGTGTGTAACAGACAAGAGCAGTTCTTCAGAAACAGGTCCATCTCAGGGAATGTGTATGATTTTACTTCTCCAGAACTTGTTCTTCCAAATTAAGTGTGTAATAATAATGTAGTTAGCAACTAGCCTGAGATGGGACACATCCTTTTCACTGCCACTTGCAAATATTTATGTCATTACCATGTCCCTGCCCTCTTCTTAGAGTAGCTTCTACTCAAATCCCCCAGGCCAAAGTCTATACCCTAGCATTTCCATGTTCTTCTTCACAGCTTCTCAAATCCCATGAGTTAACTAAGTGACTCTATGAACGAATCTTGTTTTTCTACAACTAAGGAAATATAGCACGTGTATTCAATTTTATTGTGTGTTATTTTTCCTATAAATTTTGACCTTTTGTGAAAAATTCTCAGTCTTTATTTTTGAAGTATTGCTGATGATAATATCTAAGAATATTGCTTAGGGTTATGACCTCACTCAAACTGTGAGCCAGCTAACCATGTTTGTTTAGGTTTTATCTTGTTTTACATAATCTTCTATCTGTAGACCATGAAAGTAATTTACTGTCTGTATTTTCATAAATATCCAAAAATACATTATATTCACAATTAAAATTTTTTCAAAAAAAGACAATTCAAAAAGAATTTTAGCAGAAATATTTAGCAGATATCTCATTTCATCTCATTTTTCTCATAACTGAGGATTTTCTTTATAATTTGGATGAGTGAATAGAAATATACATCCAGAGGAGCTCTTGACTAGTCTCCTACAAGGATCTACAGCAATCATATTAGTGGAATTAACATTCTGACAAAAAAGATATAAAAAAGATAGCAAAGATATTAATAATGATATATGTTGATAAATATATTTCAGGTCCTGGTCCTCTGTGTCTTTACCTATGAATATATTTCATACATCTCCTTAATTTAATTTCTTAATAACCACTGTTTTTTTAACATGTTCCAGGTCCAAGGTCAACTGCTATAGCTTTCCAGCAGCAAACTTAACTTTCAGGTTTTCCTCATGATTTCCATAAAATTTTTAATAGTGGGCCATGAAGTTATCAAACCTTCACCTATGCAAAACTTGTCTGAAGTGGCTGAAAAAATAGGAAATGCACTTGAAAACATCAAGTTGTGTGTATAGAAATAAAATGAGAAATACATAAAGAAATGAAAAGTAAAGTGTTGGTCACATTGTTGGTATCTGCCTATCATTCCTACAAATAAAACAAGCTGACCTGTAAATGTGAATGTTCACCCAGTTTATACAAAAGGCATACTTGCCTCCTCTCTTTTCAGAGGTGAATTTAAATATCTGTATTATATTTGTGTGTTTGAAGAGAAACAAAAGCAATAGCAAGAAGAAAACAGGAAAATAAATATATCTGTGGATCAAGAAGCAATTTCAATTGCAACTGCTTGTGTAGAGATGAAATAGTTTCTGGTGCCAGACTCACAGTAGGAAAACGTCATTTGGATCCTTTGCCACTGTTGTGTTGTATGGGATCCCGTAGGAAAACGAAGGGAAGTGCTTTTCATTTTTGGCCACAGTGCCTGAAAATATACAAGGAATGAGGAGGAAAACAGGGTGACATCAATGGTCATAAAAATGTGACCTTCATCTTGATATAATAAGACAAATAAAAAGTTTCCACAGCACCTGGCATTTAAACATTAAAGGAAGTTGTAAGGACAACCTATTCTTTTACAATGGGCCTATTATTCTGTTTTTCCAAATATTCCCAATATTCACACTTTTGAGTCACTGAAAACTTACTATGCTACCTCAGAGAAAGTTAAAATCTTCAGAAGCTAAACTAAATGTGAGTCATTTTTGCCACTTTAGGTAAAAGCACTGTGAATTTGTATTAGAGAACCATCTTTTTTCCATTGGTTGCAGTCTGATCCTTCTGCCAGTCCAAGTGATTGTCCCTACCAAGGAATGATGCTCAATAAACTAGTTGGTTTCTCTCTGCCTGGAACTGAAACTTCCTAGACATTATCATACTAAGTGAAGTAAGCCAGACAAAGAAAGACAAATATCATATGATATCCCTTGTACGTGGAATCTTAAAAAAAAGGATACAAATGAATTTATTTACAAAACAGAAATAGACTCACAGACATAGAAAACAAACTTATGGTTACCAAAGCAGGAGGGAAAAATTAGGAGTTTGGGATTAAAATATACACACTACAATATATAAAATAGATAACCAACAAGGACTTACTGTATAGCACAGGGAACTGTACTCAATATCTTGTAATAACCTATAATGGAAGAGAATGTAAAAAGAAGAATATATATATTTATACATATAGGTACAACCGAATCACTTTAATGAGCACCTGAAACTAACACAACATTGTAAGTCAACTATATTCCAATAAAATTTTTAAAAAAACAAAAAACTAGAGACCTTGAGGCTGGTTTAATCTTAAAGAACTGTCCCTCAGTTGCCATTATCATCAACTTGGGAAGTGTACAGTTGTCCTGATTTCAAGACTTCTCAAACTTTTTCCCTCAGCTCTTCCTTCATTTATGCTCATAATTTTCCTATAAGTTTTTCTGTTTGCTTAAGTTATCCAGAGTGAACTTCTCCTAAAACCAAAGAACCAGAAGAGACAAGAAGTGGTTAACTTTGTGTGCATAGATAAAATTACAGTGACAATTTTATTAAAGATAGAATGTGTGTGTGTTAACTCTACTCTAAATTGCATGTATTTATTTTATCTGAATTTAGTGCTCCCTCACCGAGTTTTTAAAAAATGATAGTAATAATAATAAAATTAAAAATCTAGTGTGTCTTTTTTTCTGTGATCCCACTTTGAATTGGCCATCACCTAGCTATGCCCTCCTGATTTCCCAGACAGTCAGAACAGGGTCCTCCTGGAGAAACCAAGAACCGGTGGATCTTGAGGAAAGTTGCCTTTTTCTGGATGTAGAATAGTTCTTACAGATTTTTTTCCTTTATTAGAATTAGATTTCCTTATAATCCTTTCTTTACACTATATTTAAAATATAATGAAATATACAATTTGTTGGGTCTTACCTAAGGAGGAGAAAAAAAGACATGAAACATACAAATATACAGTTATGCATACATATTTATGTATAGTTTTTAAAATAAAACTTCCATAATTTTAGGCATTGGGAAGAGTCTGTTGATTATTTACAAGATAAACATACCCTCTTCCTGAAGTAAGCCAGAAAGGGAAAAACAAATATCGTATATTAACGCATACTTGTGGAATCTAGAAAAATGGTACTGATGAACTGATTTGCAAGGCAGAAATAGAGACAGAGATGTAGAGAACAAATGTATGGACACCAAGGGGGAAAAGGGGGGGTGGGATGGAATGGGATATTGGACTAACATATATACACTTATATGTATAAAGTAGATAACTAATGAGTAATTATTATTACTAAAAGTAATAATAATAAATTATGTCTGAAACCTCAAAAAAAAATTCACTCTTCCTTCTTTACCAACACACGTTTTTGGGGCGAATGAATAAGAAACATGCTCACTGAAAAATAGTGTTTGACTCCTATCATTATAGATAGCAGTGGCCACGTGACTAACTTGTGGCTTGTATGAGGCTGGTTAAGGTTTTAATGGGGGCTTCCTAGATAACTCCTTATAAAGGTATCTGACTTAGCCAAAAGGTAGTTTTAGTCCCTCTATTTCTTTTTGATTTTAATCTCTCTTACTTGGAACGTGGATGTAATTGCTTGAGATTCAGCAGCCATCTTGTAACCACAGACTGAATATAAAAGCCAGGCAGAGATAGAGATAGATAGATAGAGAGAAAAGACTGAAGGCACTCAGAATATTTATGAGGTCAGCCAGAAGAGCCTCCATATCAGTGCTGGACTATCTACCTTTGCACTTATTTTACAAGAGAAAAACTAAATAAATAAAAACCTCTGTCTTCTTTAAGCCACTATCTTCTTTAAACCATTATTTTTCATATCTTATATTTGCAGTTGAATTGCTGGAAGATAGAGCCACCAACATGTTTTTTTCATCTTTAATACTTTATAATTGAATTTACCCTATTGCTATCTTTTCATAGCACTATTAAAAGTTTCTTGTTTTTACATTTGTTTTTGGTAGCAATAGCTGTATAGTTCTAGTCAATAGGTTGGATATCACATTGGACAACATAGATTCACATCCTAGCTCTTTCACTGAGTAATTTTACAGCATTGCTCAAATTTTAAAATGTTTCTAACCTGCTTTTTTTTCTTCCATAAATTAGAAAAAATAATTATGATACCTATATCAGAGAATCATTCTGAGAATTAAAAAATGCTTTGCACAGTGCCTGACACATTATAAATAATTGATAGATGATATTCATTAAAATAAATTATACTGTATATGCAAATGGTAGTACTAGTATTATCTCATAAGCAGCAGGAAATAAACACTCAGTTTTTCAGAATAAGATGTTGGATTGTATCTATCTAAATGTGCCCTGTGGTCTAGTCACTCTTGAACAATATTTACAACATTTTAGAGTTATAAATTTGTATAATCAATGACTAACAAGAAAAAGTAAATAAAAATTATATGAGAATCAAATTCATAATTCTGACATTCATAATTTTGTATCCTAATCAAGTGAGAGGTAACATAAATATATATCCTAAAACTCATGGAAATTGAGAATTGTGTCCCTTTCAAACTTCAAGCTACCTTTCTGTTCATCTCTCTCTGCCATTTTTACCCAAAAATAAAAAGAGTAATACCAGCTGCAAATTGCCAATAAGAAATTACTATTCGGGTCTAAGAAAAAATGTATGTATTTCCATGAATTATACATATAAATATTGTTTCTTCTCAGGTATGTATTTCTACCTCAGCTCTTTTCTTAAATTAACTCCTAATACACACAACCAGATACATATCTCAATGACAAAAATCTTTTAAAACACCTTTCAAGCATTTTTTTTAGCTCCACTATTTGCTTTCAGATCTTTCTATCCCTTGCTCTGATGGGACCAAAAATATCTATTTATTTTGGTAGTCAGGTATATGGGCTATTATTTAAACATCATTTTCTGTGCACCAATCATTTATATAAAATGAAAAATTGATTGATATTATGAAGGTGCCAAAATACTGCTACTTGTTTGATTAAGAAAATTTGTTTTGTTTTATTTTATCTAGAATGATTTAGAGTTATCATTTTAATTACATTTCTCAGCCTCTGACCTGGGGTAGCTAGTAAAATCACTTTTCTTAAACTCTTTAATTTCAAGTGCCATGCTTTTCTTTTCCTCAAGACTCTGTAAGATAGGTATAACATTAAGAAGGCCAGTAGTAAGAGTAAAAACCCTGCTCCTTTTGTAAACAGACATCTATAAAAGAAGAAAGAAATTATCAGAGTTAGAAGATCAAACTCTGCAGTTTATTCACATGTGAACCTTGCTAAGGTGGAAGTATTCCAACAGAGTCTAAAGTAAATAAAAATTTAGGTTGAGATAGGAGAAGAAATGAAAATTCTACTTCAGGGGAGGCTAGGGAAAACAGGATTTAGTGCACAACATTAGTGTGAGATTTGCTTATTTAAGTGGCTTATTATATATGCATTTTGATGACTCTTATTGCCACACTCTGCTTTCCTGACACTTTTCTACAAATAAGAAAGTGTATTTTTCTGCACCTCTACACTAATGATTCCTCACTCAGCAAGACTTGCACTTATTAAAGCTTTTTATTACCACTTTGTTTAAAGAGGTGTTTGGACTCTAGCAGGTAGGCAAATCTAGAGGGGAAATCCTTTTGAAAGTATTCATAATGGAATACAAGAATGAAAAACAAAGTTAATTGCTGTGGGTTTTTTTTCCTGGTCTCTGCAGATACATCAGATTCAGATTCCTGCACTTTGACTCAGTAATATGTAATAGATGTTCTCTTAGGTTCAAATATCTAACAGTGTAAGAAATTCCTTTCCATTTACCATTGTGTGAATATAAACATTAAATTCATATTAGGGGACTTCCCTGGTGGCACGGTGGTTAAGAATTCGCCTGCTAATGCAGGGGACACGGGTTCGAGCCCTGGGCTGGGAAGATCCCATGTGCTGCGGAGCAACTAAGCACGTGTGCCACAACTACTGAGCCTGTGCTCTAGAGCCAGTGAGCCACAACTAATGAAGCCCACAAGCCTAGAGCCCATGCTCTGCAACAAGGGAAGCCATCACAATGAGAAACCTGTGCACTGCAACAAAGAGTAGCCCCCACTCGCCTCAACTAGAGAAAGCCCGCGCACAGCAAGGAAGAGCCAACACAGCCAAAAATTAATTAATTAATTAATTTTTTAAAAACCTAGTATTAGGATGTGACCTACTGAAGATAGAACAATGAAGACTCATTATTTCTTTCTCTTCAATAAGAAAGTGTATTCTGCAGAAAATTCATGGTGCTAATACAAATCAGTTCTATCATTTTCTGACAAATGGTTCAGCCCATCTTCAATAATACTGTTTTTTAGTAATTTTTCTAATTGAAAAGTTTCTTTAATTTTTATTTTCTATTGTTTTATTGATGAAACTTAGTGGAGTAATGGAAATAATAATAGATACATTAATATTTTGCTGAATGTCTTTCTATTAATAATGTTTGCACTTCCCAGCCTATGATGCCCTCATAGATGGACAAATGTACTTAGTCTTTAAAGAATGATGACAACTTTTAATTTTTATTTTAAGATGAGTCATGAGTGTTCCAAATCCATAGAATTGTCTAGGCAGTAGAAATCTTGAGCTTTAGAAACTTTTTTTATGGTATGGCTTCCTTAGTTTTCAGCATTCAACTAGCATGTATTGCACACTTATTTTAAATGATAAAAATGGGTCCGTACTGTAAAAATGAATGAAGTATGGTTGAAAAGCTGAAGGACCTTAGATACCACTAACTTGAACAAAAAATGATATGGTTACATTTTCAGAAGGAAGAAAGCACAGAGAAAGAGTTCCTACTTTGAGAGAGAATCCTAAGAAAGTTTTCACTAGGGACATGTTCAAGATGAGTAGGAAACTGAAAAAGAGCATTCAGTTCAAGAATTTTTGGAAAGAGAAGGTTCAAACTGCATTGTTTGTTCAGGAAATCAGGAGCTGCTCTTTCTTGCAGTAAGAGATTGTTACCAGGTGATAAGGCATAAGGAGAAAATGAAGGAAGTTTGGGAACAAGTTGTGAATTTTTCTGTTACTGCCAAGTTTCTGATTTTTGTTTGTTTGTTTTTTTGTTTGATTTTGTGTCTTAGTCAATGCACATTACAAGTAAGATCAACTCAGGTGGTATTACAAAACGTTTTTTTTTTTTTTCATTTTAAGGGAGAGGTTCTATTTCTCCTTGTTTTATGTAAACAGGCAAAGGAATGTTTTCTGTTCAAATGGGTTATCATCTGCTCCTTATATTGTGTCAAACATGACAACTCTCTTCTGGGTTGGGAAGCTATTACTTCAGGAAGGTCTAATGCCCAGAATTTGGAGTGCTGTAGTAGAGCAACATTTAGCCATTGGCTAAATATTCCAAGTCAGTACAGGATTTTTAAATATCAATCTTATATAGAGAGTTGTTCAAATGTAAAAAATACATGTGGAATTTGTTAAAAAGAACATGTCAATACAAACTATCTCTCTTTTCTGAATTGGAGTACCATGTAGGTATCTAGATGCTTTGGATCTTTGAGTTCAGAACCATCCAGAATTTCTACTATTTGAGTCCTCCTAGGTCATTTGAGAAATATAGTTATCTTTGCCTCATGGAGTAAAATGTATTTGTTGCTTTTGCTTCCACGTTGCTTTCCCTGCACTTCAATCCCAGTAGATAACTTACATACAATAAACAAGAAATGGATAACATTTCTTTTTCTTCTGCAAGGAGAGGAAATTTATACCCCATCACTACCAACCTCCACTTTTCGCTGTTGTCTTAAATCGGCTGATTTATAGACATTTCTCAAATTCCAGTCTTCATTTGATACTGCAGCTTTGTTAGTACACTCTTCTAAGGATTACTTCCAATACCATAGGTCTCTGGCAATCCTTGGAGGATACTATTCTGAATGCCAGTTCTCTCATTTAGTAGTAAATGTTCATTCTCTATTGCCTTCTATAAACATCCTCAAATGCTCTATCCTCTTGGATACCTCAAAAATGTGCTTTTCAAATGCCCACACCTACATAAATCCTTCCCTCTCACCTTAGAAAGCAAGACTGCATTCACTAAGCTTCGTTTAGATCTTTATTCTTTTGCAGAAACGTACCATATTCAGCACTAAATCATCTGTACACATGTAGGCTTCTTAATAATAGAGGTAATGCTTATCTAATTTTGTATTCCCAACACTTCAGCACAATGTCAGCACTTAATAAATGCCTAATAAAAAGACATAATATATATGTGGTAAAGTATATTTTATAATAAGCTTTTCAAGAAAAATCAGGTGTCATGTATGCATTCTATTACGTGGACTTCACCTAACATTTTCTAGAGCAAAGGTAACTGTTTCACATCTAAGATGGGAATAAGCACTGACATTATCCCAATTTTGACTGTTTTCTTATTATTTCTTAACACTTAAAATTAAAATATCAGAAAATAAGTTTTTCTTTCATGAAAGAACTAAGATGTTGAAAAGTCATTGAACATTATTTTTCCCATTACAATTAGTAAGAGGAATTTAGACCTAGCACTTGACTTCTTGTTTGCAGATGATTCTTGGAACAGAGTTGTTATTTTTGTAGAGGGAAGCTACAAAATTCAATTCATGAACAGTTGTTCTTTCCACACTATTACACTAGATATGCCTGTTATTCTCTGGAAGGCTTGTCATTCTTATGACTCTCTAGAAACACTTTGTTTGAGGTCAGAGAAAGAGGTTGCATTCTGATGATTTGGTTTGCCTCCTATGGCTTCCTCCTTACTCTTGAAATACATTCTTTCCAACAATGGCATCACTGAAAGGGACATTTAATGATGACAATAAGAATAAAATGTCTGATGAAATAGCTATTGGATTCTTCATATTTATAAAGACAATAATTATAACTTTGACATTAATTGCAGCCCATTGGTGTTTTTTTTACTCTGCCCTTGCCAATAAGCTCTAAATCCAGGCTTCAATTTCTTTTGCATTAACTCTACCTTGAATATAATGATTACCATTTAACTTGGTGGTTACATAATCCTAGTGAGATTTTAATGTAGACATCTTGCCTTAACTTTCTTTCCTTTAACAACAACAAAAAAGGAAAAGGTGGCCCCTAAGTAAATGAAACTCAGTTTCACGGCACATTATCTCTCTCAATTCTTTCCACACAACTTTCATTTTCATTAAAATCACAGACAACCATAAATTAATAATTACTTCAGATTGACTAAATGCAGGCCATACTACTTAGTTCTTACTTTCCTACAGTGGCCCTTCTTGTTTGAGCTGGAAAAATGTTAATCTAGATAATGTGGCTTGCCCCTTGTCTTACAAATCTGTTTTGCAGTTTCACTGATCTATAATGGTCTGTTCTTATTAGATAGTATTAGCTTTATCTTTTGTTCACTCAAGCTTTTACATTTTGCTTGGAAGATAACTATTGTAAACTCGCAGTTGAAATGTGTCATTATCTACATATCTATTATATTTCAGTGCTTCTCAAAATGCTTTCTGTGTTTACTAACTTATTTGTGATTCCACATATTCATAAATGTATTGTCCATTCACTTACAGTGTATGCTAGAGACACTTAAAAGGAGAAATGAGATATACAGACAAAATTTTAACCCTTTATAATTATGAGAATTTCAAATAAGCTATATTATTTTACAGTTCAAAAGATTTAGACAGTATTTGTTTCACCTAAAGAAACAGTAACTAAAAATTCAATTCAACTGCTTCTTTTCTGATATTTGAAAATGCTGATTAGCCTTAAGACAGGTTATTATATTGTTTACTTAAAACTCTACTTCCTTAGACAGCTTTTTAAGATATATATCTATTTTTATAGAGGATCCAGAGGGAACACAGTCACACAATTGTGCTTTAGTACACTAAGAACAATAAAATACAGGATCTGCCAGCTGAAGTGGAAGTTAACAGTTTAGTCTCTGGCAATGTTATTTTTGAGAATGCTTTCACTTTCTTAAGTTTAGTAAAGCTAGTGGTTGATTTGAACTAGAATTCCCTCCATACTTTAGAACGCATGCTATAGTGAATGATGTGTTCATGTAAGTTAAATAATTTAGGTTATAGAAAAGAAAAAAAAACCTTTTGGTTAACAATATATTCATATTTCTAAATTTATTTCAAGGTTTTTGAAAATTAAATATTTGAAGGTGTGATAAGGAAACCTTACCTTTAGCGCAAAGTTCAAATCACTTACATCACAACACAACGGTGCTCTCAATGAAATTCTTAAATAAACATTCTCACCTTCTGCCCTATGTGACAAACATTCCTCTTTAAAATGTTTCTTTTTTCCTTTGGATTACCTATAACTCATCTTTATTTCTACCATCTAAATTGAAACAATATACTCCAGGATTGGAAGATATCATATTCATCTCTGCTCAGTTAGTGAAGGAAACAATTTATAAAAACAAAATAAATTATTTTTCAAGGAATATACTGTAACTGATTCAAAACCTAAACTCATTCAGTGAGTATATTTTGACTCCATTCAAGTTATGGCAATTTTTAAAATAATAGCCTGGGTTGACATTCTTCAGTGTTAACTGATATATGTAATTGCCACCAAACTAATTTGAACTGATGTTATCAAGTTATAGAGAAACATGGCACTTTTATTATTCAATTTTCCAATGAATTTTTTCCTTAACCAATGATTAATCACATAAGCCACATTTACTAATGATTATATCCTGAAAAGGTTCATGTGTATGGAAGGCATAGTTACCCTGAACCCCACAATCTAAATAGTCCCAGAAGAGACATTTGAAATGACTCATACAATACAATAGTTTGAAATTGATCTGGGAATCTCATTTCCCTCTTTGTACCAAAGCTCAACTCTGTTTGCTATAAATATTATGATACTATTTTGCACGTGTTACTTCATTCAGTGCTTTAGCTAAAACATAACTTGCCTAATCATACAAATTAATTTTAGAGGCATTGTACTTTTAACCCCATATTCCAAAATGCATTTTCATAGGGAAGCAAATGGAAGAATTTAAGTGTATTATGGTAGGTAAACTATTAATCTTTTTCTATGTTTCAATTAAAAAAGAAAAATGAATTAAACATATTAGAATTTTATCATTAAAGTTAACTAGATTAAGGGAATGATGTATAACAGATTTTATTTTCTTTTTAGTCTCAGACCAAAGATTTATGTGTACATTTTCAATAAGTTCCTCCCCTGATATAGAAATATCACACTCTCTAATCGTTTCTTTTTTGAGTCTATTTTGTAGTCATATATATATTTTATATTGTAATATATGACATTCATGTAAATCTTAAAAAGAAGCAAGTGACCTCTATTGCTTAAAGGGTTCATTTATTAATTGCCTATCTGTAACTGTGAAATTAAGTGAAATGGGCATTGTTGTCCAGCAGACCTTATATCTCTGACCCATTTTGTAGCCTTTCCTGGTGTTTTGACATGTTACTTATATTCTTTGAACCTCAACTATTTCTTTGGTAAAATGAGAATACACTTACTTCATAGGATTATTTTGAACATTAAAGAATAAAATATTTTAAAGTTCTTGGCAAGTAACACCTCCAAAGAACATGTGTTTGTCCCTTTATTTTACTTTTTAAAATTATTGGCTAAATGGAATTTTAATTCTTTAGTAAGACTAAATAGCAGTGGATTATTTAGAAAATAACTTATTTTTTTACAACATGGAAGGGATGTCTGTATTTTTTCTCAAGATTAGCTTAAGAAAGAAAATGTTATGTTCTATGTTATAATGTACTGTTGCAAGAAACATGGCCTAATTCCTGTTCAAGCTGTAACTAATGTTAATAAATTTCAAGCAGTTATATTACTGTCTATGAGGAGGAACAGCAAGAGTTGAAGGACAGGAAAGAGGTTTAGAAAAATATTTGATTTCTTGAAACAAAAAGTGAAAAAGTTTGTAATGGTCTTCAAGCAGGACAACTCTCCTAGGAACACTGTTGGAATTCTGGTGTCTCTGACTGGCTGGAAACCATGATAAAAGTCCACATAGCCAAGGGTATACTTCCACTAGAGCCCCTTGCTTAGAATAGATCATAGAAACTAGGCATGGAGGATGGGCAAAACATCAAACATAAACTGAAAAACTTAATTCAAGACACTCCCAACAAAGAGTTGAGATTGGTTTAAGGGGGTCAATGACTTCCTTCTACCCCAAATCTCATGATATAACAGAAAGCATATTTTAAAGAAGAGCAAATCCATACTGACTGATAAATAAGTACATTACATTTTCAGTAGTCCATAAATAATGAATTCTTAAAGTTAGAAAATCTATGAATATGAATATGCTGAAGAACAAAACTGGAGTAAACTTGAGTCCTAAACACATTCAGGCTGAAATATGACAAAGTAGAAACATTGGAGAAAGACCAGGTCTTGAATCAATAAGCAGTGTCACTGTCTTGGGGTGATAAACCAGAGAGATGCATTTAGAGTAGTTAGGTGGCCCAGATTCTCCTTCTTTCCCTGATTGCCCTAAGCATTAGTAATTGTGATATTTATAGACAAACTATAGCAGTGGATCTAGTGCATGTGGAAAAAAAAATGGGACTATGGTTTAGGTAACCACTAATTACCAGAAAAGATAATCCACATATCTACACTAGAGACTATTAACCCATATTAGGAATTCCCAAAATTTCAGGAAAATCAACCAACAACAATGAGAGTTAATAGACATCAAAAATTTATGTGACAGGCACTATGCTATGTACTTTATATTCATTATCTGATTTAATCTCTACAATAACTTATAACAAATATCAGTAGTTCCACTTTATTTTATTTTAACTGGTAAGGAATTTTCTGCTTGAAAGATGAAATAATAACCCTCAGGTCATACAGCTAAGAAGCAGAAGAACTAACTGGCATTTGATCCTAAGTAATCTGACCCCAGAGTGTGTGCTCTTAGCAGCCATGCTTGATGGTGTATCAGACTTCTAGATCATCTCAGAAAGATTCAGACAGGGAAAGGATGGAGAGCATGATCATTTATTCTAACCTTTACCTCATAAAATTTCCAGAAGAATATTTACATATGATCCAGTAATCACACTTTGGGAATTTACCCAAAGTAGTTGAAAACTTATGTCCACACAAAAACTTGCATACAGATGTTTATAGCAGATTTTTTTCATCACTGACAAAACTTGGAAGGCACCAAGATGTCCTTTAGTAGGTGAATGCATGAATAAGCTCTGGTATATCCATATAGTGGAATATGATTCAGTACTAAAAAGAAATGAGCTATCAAGCCATAAAAAGACATGGAGGAATCCTAAATGCATGTTACTAAGTGAAAGAAGTCAGTCTGAAAAGTCTACATACTTTATGATTCTAAGTATATGATGTTCTGGAAAAGGCAAAATGATGCAGATAGAAAAAATATCAGTGGTAGCCAGGGGTTGGGTTGAGTAGGGGAAAAATGAAAGGTGAAACACAGAGAAATTTTAAGGCAGTGAAAATCCTCTATAAAAGACTATAATTATGATTACATGTGTTTGTGCAAATCCATAGAATATACAGCACCAAGAGAGAACCCTAAGGTAAACTATGGACTTAGGGTGGTTATAATGTGTCAATACAGGTTTATTGATTGTAACAAACGTACTACTCTGGCGGGGGATGTTAATAAAAGTGAAAGCTATGCATGTGTGGGAGCAAGGGCTATACAGAAAATTCTGTACCTTCTGCTCAGTTTTGCTATGAACTTAAAACTGCTCTCAAATGTGTTTTAAATAATTAGAAAATTAAAAGTCCCAAAAGGGAATAAAAGAGTAAAAATAATCAATAAAATAATAGAAGAAAATAGTTGAGAACTAAAGCACAAGTCTTCAGATTGAAGGATGAACAAAATACTGTACAGGATTAATAGAAGAGGCACACAATTAGATAAATCATGATATTTCAGCACTGCAGGGTTAAAGAGAACATCCTAAAAGCTTGTAGAGTGAAAAAAAAAGTTTTTCAGGATTCTAAAAAAGCATTTAACAAATTTGTAAGAAACCATAATTTTAAACCTAAGTTTTACTAATTACTTAAACTTTCATTTACATGTGAAAACAACAAAATAAAGATATTTCAGATAAAAAAATACTCAAGGTTAATACTCCATATAATACTCTGTTTAAACATTATTATAATTCTGTCACTAACTCTCCAGATGGTCATGACTGGTGTTTGAGGCAGGATATGGGTGGAAGGTCTGGGGAGAAGGTTAATAACAAAGTTCTTGTCTTATTCAGAAGAAAGATATAGATGATCATTATTTATATATTGATTAAAAATATTTATCTCTTAAATGTTAGTAAATAGTGAGAAGGAAACTAGAAATAGGATATGCATCCCCTAACCCACTAGAAAAGAAAAAATAAAGGGAAGAAAAAAACTGGTAAAAATGCAAAACCATAAAAGAAAATATAATAAAATGGTAGTACAGCATGTTAATAAACCCAAATTTATGAGTGATCCTAACAAATAAGACTGAGTTCATACCTTCATTAAAGATACAAATTATGCAACATTGTTAAAAGAAAATTCATAATGTGGGAAAATAAAAATCTATATATGAGAAGTTTAAAAAAAGCAAAATTACATACATCTCAACATATAAATATAATTGATTTGATAAAATATACCTATCAAGAAATATTTCCTAACAGAAACCAATTTTAGCACTAGTAATGTCAGGCAAAATAGAATTCAGGTCAAAATTGGACTACACTTTATATTTTGCTAAAATTTATTATTCATCAATATATATATTGAAATATAAAAGAGAAAGGAAAGGGGCCAAATGACAAATACATAATATATACTGAAAGATGTGACAAATTTCCCTCTGCAACTGACATATCAAAACCCCCAAACTAAGGAAAACTAAAAAAAAATTAAGATATGAATAACAAAATTGTGTGGAACTAATATATCCACTGACCATTTTGAATGTGTCAAAGAAAATGCATTTATTCAAAACACATGAAATTGTTACAAAATTGACCTTAGAGTCCAAAGGAAAACCTCAATAAAATAATATTTAAAAGCATATTTTATAAGCTATATATCAGGCAAAAACTAATGGTGTTTCCCATTAAAAAAAAAAAAGCTGTATGAGTAGCCAAAGTATTGTTTGTAATATGTTAAGACGTGTATTAATTTCAAATTAAGATGGACTGAAAATAAAGGAATCCACCTATTGTTCAAAACTTTGAAGAACAAGAAGAAGCAAAAGCAATATAAAAAATAGAGATAAATACAAAAAATAATGGAACAGAAGATAATAAGGAAATTGGTTTCATGAATATAACCAAAAACTGGTTCTTTGAAGAAGATCAATAAAATAGACAAATTTTGCAAACCAGAATAAGAGAGAATTGTAACAAGAAAAAGATAGCATTAAAATTAGTAAGGTTGTGTAACAGAAGAGGTTAAAACTCTAATACATTTTCATGATGAAAATATTGGAATATTTTTAAATTTATTTAAATTACTAAGTAAGAATAATTCAAACAGAGCTCATCAGGAATAAAGAATTAACCCTATGTCTTGCCACAGGCAGAATAAATAGGTACCACTTTAAGCAAATATGCTTTAAATACTCATTCAAATTTCATTTTTAAGAGAAGGGAAAGATTACTGTATACTTACCACACATCAGGCACTATTCTAAGCATCATATATGGATAATCTAATTTAATCCTCACACACACACACACACACACAAAACTATAGGGCACACAACATTTATCTACCATCACATAGCTAGGGTAAGCAGCAAAGCTAATATTCAAACATAAGCTGTCTGGCTCCAGAGCCCACACTTAGCTTCCATGCTATTCTGTCTTCTGTTAATAAAAGCATAAGCCTACTTCTTTAGGTGTATGACTTATACGTGAGTATCGCATAGTCCTTTTCTTTAAGCTTGACCGAAAGCAAACTTCACTATCATCAGAGTATAATCTCATCAGAGTATAATGAGCTATTTAAAAGTTGCTGAATCCTCTGTAAGCACAATGGAGCAAGGGGTTTATGATGTAGAGTACATGTAGAGTCTCTAAGTGTAGTAAAGAGCATTATGCTTTTCTCAACACTTATCTCAAAATATAGATACCCCAATCCACTCATTAAACATGTCTTAAAGCATAACAAAGGTCATTATGCTAAGGATGAAGTTTCTTTGCTATCAGAAAAACAATTACCTTTTAGTAGGATCCACAATTCTGTGTGTTTGACATGAATAAATTAAAGCTAAGAAACTATTCCATGTACTGATTAGGAGTATGATGAATTTAAATTATATCAGCTGTATAAGAGGTCACTCTTGGAAAATGGAGTTAACAGCACCATATCTATATTTAATTCAGTGACGCTGTATCACCCATAGATTATGCCCCACCTTGAAATCTCTCCTAACTCACTTTAATCCTTCTCTGTCTCTTGGTCAGTTTTGCTTATCAAGATAGCAAGAGTAAAATAAGGACTTATAAACAAGAATAATTATAAATCTCCAATTATTCATATTTAGAAAATGAAAAGCTTTTTGATAACCAAGAGACAGTATAACATAAAAATTAATAGTATAAAATCTAGATGCAGGCTGCTTGGTGTGAATCTTTGTTCAGCCATCCATTCCTGTGTGACCAGGGGAAGTTTCTTAGCTCATCAGAGTTTCAAGTTTCTCCTCTATAAAGGGATGATGGTAGCCCTACTTCTGAGGAATGTTGAGATTAAATGAGATAATATGTGACTGCACTTAAGCGTAAAGAAAGAGAGCTACAATTATTTTTCTGCTTTTTGAATCTTGCTTATATGTATTATGTATGAAACACAGCTTCTAATTTTCTCTTCTGTTGATTTTGTTTGTTTTCTGGAATCCTAAATTTATGGTGCTTTAAAATTTTTTCTCTGTTTCCTATGCACTTGATTCTTGGGATATTCCATTCACTTTGAGAGTTTCAATGATAATTTGCCTGCAGATACCTCCCACATTGATGTTACTTGGCCTTGCCTAGATCTTCAGCCCAAATCTAAAAGAATCTCCAATGTCTTAATAGATAAATGTACATAGGTATTTTATCCTCACCTCAAACTAAATGTACCCAATACTAAAAATATAATCTTCTCAAAATGCTTTATTTTGTTTTCTCTTTTTCCCTCAAGGGCACCTCTGCTCTCTCAACTATAGTGACCCAACTTTTATTATTTAATTAATGCCTCCCTGTTCCTGATCTATAAAATATACTTAGCTAGTTTTAACTTATTCTATCTCCCCTAATATTCCTCACATTTGTCTGCTTGTTAATACCTTCTTCTCTAAACTCTTACAATAATATGTACTCTACTCATGTCTGTTCTTTCCAGTGTCTTTCTTTTCCATGTTATTTCCTACCTAAGGAATTATGATTTACCTTGATAAACAATGATTTCATTCTTCCTCTCAATGACCTACAGTGAATATCACCTACCTGATGAACAACAAGCAAACTCCTCAACCTAAATTTATTTTATTCTGCTCCATCTACATGCCACTCCACTGTGGACACCCTAAAACTCTAGCATTTGTAGTTTACTGAAATAATCTTAAGATTTCCATCTTCTGGATTCTAGTTTAGTCTTCACTTTCTAAATATAATGAGTGCCCTCACTTGCACACTAAGGGAAAGTTGGAGGGAGAGATAAATTAGGAGGTTGGGATTAACATATACACAGTACTATATATAAAATAGATAACCAACAAGGATCTACTGTATAGAACAGGGAACTCTACTCAATATTCTGTAATAACCTAAGTGAGAGAAGAATCAGATAGGTATGTGTATAACCAAATCACTTTGCTCTACACCTGAAACTAACATTGTAAATCAACTATACTTCAATATAAAATAAAAATTTGTTAAAAACCCTACCAATATCAAGTACCACCACTTCCATGAACTACTTGTGATCAAACATGTAGATTTCTTTCCTTTTTTATCAATTCCTGTGACATTTTGCTTGCAACTGTATTGGTAAGTATCCCCAGAATATTGTGTGAGGCTCCACAGTGTTTCACAGGCTTCCAACAGACATTTGAATACTGGATCTATTTTAGAAAATTGTTAAACTCTTGAGTCTGTGCCTTTCTTTGTATTGTGGGGAAAATATAAACTTCCTTCATATAAAACAGCATAAAAACTTTAAAGTGCTAAAATCAGGACCAGGCATATAGTAAGTTCTCAATAAATATTAATTTTCTTATACAGCTACTAGTTATAAAAATCACTGCCTTAATTATTTAATATGCCCTTATAAAATTATAACTTTCTTGAGCACAACATTTTAATTTTGATATTCCTATATTTCTCTTTGTAGTCTCTGTGTAGGTGCTTACAGAGTTGGCGTTTAATAAAATTTATTACATTAAATTCCAATGCTAAATAACCATCATAACAGTTAATGTTATAAATTTAGATGATTCTTTAAACAGATCTGTTTGTTTTTTTTAACTAGAATTTTACTGAAGTTAATTCAATCTCCGATTTTGAGCAGTATTAATGACATGAGAGGATAGGAATGCCTGACCTGCCGGTTAACATTGTACATGAGAACTACTGTTCATGGAAAAGTGCATGATTTTTCTGGAAAACAATTCCAGGAAATATACTGCTATATAGATTGGGTTATATCCATCCAGAATAGTATTGAATGTCTGCTATATCCATTGCTTTGTCCAAATTTAGATTATGAGTAATAGAGTCATGCAAAGTTTACTAACAGGAAAAAGTAATTGTTTAGACAATGTCCCTCCTCATTGTATCAAAATATTTCACACATAATTACCCAGAGGAGATAGAATAAAGAAAGGTTAGTTTTGAAAGCATCCTTCAAAAACTAAAATGCTCAAGAAAAATCTTGCAGTATGACTTTAATTTACTATTAAAAATGTTTGCAGTATACATTGCATTATTCTATTGTCTATTTTGTATGGCACTATGTACTTTTTGTGCTATAAAGCATATGATATTCCAGAGAAATCTTAGGAGGTTACATGAGCGTAAAGTAAGTGCAAAAATGGTCGGGTTGGCTAAATACTTTATTAAATGGCAGGACCATTTAATGTGCTATTAACACTGCTATGTTTCTTCTATAAAGTTATGAAGCTATTTTTAATTCTAGAAAACAAATTTTGAGGAGTCAAAATTGAATATTGTATATGTCAACTAGGTGTTGAAATGAGATTAATGAGAAATGTGAGATATAGGTACAATGCCACCACAAACAGATGTCACAAATTAGTAAAACCCTAGTACATGCATATTTCACACATTGTCTCTGAAAAGTGGGTATAAAATAATTTAAATGTATATTAGTCTAAAGGAAGTGAAATCTATGTTATATTTATCCATAATTTCCTTCTTTACTCTCCAAATATTTCGAATTCCTCTTTCCTCACTGAAGCCCAGAAGAGGTACATGGCAAACTATATGCCAAAAATGTAAACCAAAAAGTAGCATGATGAACAAGTCATTAATGGTAAAATATTAAGCATGAGTGAGGAATGACCAAGTTGGCAGAATAGGAAGACCATGAGCTCACCTCCTCCCATGGGCACACCAAAATTACAGCTATTTACAGAGCAACTATTGATAAGAAAGACTGAAATCTAGCAGAAAAAATCTTCTACAACTAAAGATATAAAGAAGGAACCACAATGAGATGGGTAGGAGGGGCAGAGATGTGGTATAGTCAAGACCTATAACCCCAGCAGGTAAGCCACAAACAAGAGGATAATTACAATTGAGAGTTTCTCCCCAAGGAGCTAGGGGGTTCAATACCCACATTGGGTTCCCCAACCCAGGGGTCCTGCACCAAGAAAATGAGCCCTCAGAATGTTTGGCTTTGACGGCAAGGGGTGCTTATTTTCAGTGGAGCCAGAGGGCTGTGGGAAATAGAGGCTCACTCATAAAGGGTATACACAAAATCTCACATGCTCTTGGACCCAGTTAAGAAGTAATACTTTCAAAGGAGCCTGGATACGACATATCTGCTCATCTTGGAAAGCCTCCTGGAGAGGCAGGAGGCAACTGGAGTTCACTCTGGTGACAGAGATGCTGGCGGCAGCCATATGGGGGAGCCTTTCCTACCACGTGGACACTGGTGCTGAGAAGCACCATTTTGGAATCCTCCCTCTAGCTTATTAGCACCAGGACTCAGCCCCAACCACTAGCCTGTCAGCATCAGTACTGAGATACCCTAAACCAAGCAACTAGCCCAGTAGGGACAGAACCCCACCCACGAGCAGGCAGGCTGCCTTAATAACCCTTGAGCCCAAAGCTGCTCCAGGACATGACCCTGCCCACCAGAGGGCCAAGGACAAGGCCCACAAACCAGTGAGCCCACAATAACCCAGGAATCTCTGGGTCCTAGGCCCACCAACCTGTGGGACATCACACCAACAGTGAGACCCCTGGGCCCTGCATCCAGAGACTCCAGGACTCAACTCCACTCCCCAGAGGGCCGACATAGCCCTGGGTCCAGCCTCACACACCAGTGGGCTGGCATCAGCCCCAAGACCCCCTGTGCTTTGTCCCTATCCACCACAGGGTAGACACCATTCCCAGGACTACCATAGCCCCACAGCCACCCTGGCAGGACACAGCCCACTCACCAGCAGGCCAGCACAAGCCCCAGAAAACTCTGGAGCCTGGCCCTCCCTACTAGCGGCCAACATCAGCTTTAAGACACCTTGAGCTCCTTAGCCAGCCACGATGGGATCTGGACCCACCTACCAGTGGGTCAACACTGGATCCAGGAACCCTGAACCCTGCAGCCAGGGACCCTCAGGACCTGACTCTGCCTGCCAGTAGGCTGGCACTAGCCCCAGGACACTTCTTCATCCACCAGTGGGTGGGCACCAGGCCTGGATTCCCCTGGGCCATGGCCCCACTCACCAGCAGGACAACCAACTTTAGGACACCTTTAGGCCCTCAGCCAGCCTTCACAGGATGCAGCCCCATTCACCAAGGGGCCATAAATAGAGAATAGATAAACAAGATATGGAATATTACTCAGCCATAAAAAGGAATGAAATCTTGCTATTTGTGACAACATGGGTGGACATAGAGGGTATTATGCTAAGTGAAATAAGTCATAAGAGGAAGACAAATACCGTGTGACTTCACTTACATGTGTAGTCTAAAAAAACAAAACCGATGAACAAACATAACAAAACATAATCAAAGTTATAGATACATAGAACAAACAGGGGTTTGTCAGAGAGGAGGGGGGTAGGAGAAGGGGAGAAATAAGTGAGGGAGATTAAGAGGTATACACTTCTAGTTGCAAGATAAATGAGTAATGAGTATGTAATGTAAATTGTGGGAAATACAGTCAATAATTATGTAATATCTTTGTATGGTGACATTTATAATTAGACTTGTGGTGATCAGTTTGAAATGCAAATATCGAATCTCTATGTTGTGTAACGGGAACTAACATAGTGTAGTAGGTCAATTATACTTTAAAAACAAACAAGCAAACTCATAGAAAAAGAAATCAGATTTGTGGTTACCAGAAACAGGGGGTGGGAGGAGAGGGAATTGGATGAAGGCAGTCAAAAAGTGCAAACTTCCAGTTATAAGATAAATAAGAATTTAAGGATGTAACGTACAACATGATAAATATAATTAACACTGCTGTATGTTATACATGAAAGATTTTGAGAGTAAATCCTAAGACTTCTCATCAAAAGAAGAAAAATGTTTTTTCTATTTTTCTTTAATGATATAAATTTATTGTGATAATCACTTCATGATGTATGTAAATCATATTATTATGCTGTATACCTTAAACTTATACAATGCTGTATGTCAGTCATCTCAATAAAACTGGAAGGAAAAAAAGAGCTCTAGTAAAAGAGTTCCAATGATGACTGAGCTGGAATAAGCTCATTACAGCCTATCTTTCCCCATGATTGTAACAAAAAAAACTCTGGGCAGAATACAAAGAATGACTATGTTTACTCTGGAAAGTAAATGATGCAGATAAAATGGGAGGGAAGTCAAACTTGAAGAAGAAAGGAGAGGCCATGACTTTACTCATTTTTACTCTGCACTCTTTATCTCCTGGCTTTTACCTGACAGCACAAGTAGAGATGGACAATAAACCTTAGGAGGAAAATTCTGTTTTTCAAAGCAAAAAGACAGAGAGTGGATTGGAAGGAGGATCTCCTTTTATTTATTTTCCATTTTAGTCCTGCCCTTAGGAAGCTCCAGTCATGAAGCAGCTCTGCTCCCATGGTGGGATATCTAAACCTCAGGGTAAAAGCATAATTCTATCCAGAGGAATCAAGAAAGTGACCTCAATGGTCCAAAGAGTGTGTGGGATATCACCAATATTTTGTCTTGCGTTTCTCTCTCAGCTTTACCTGAGAATGGCCACAGTATTGCAAAATTGTTCACTAGCACAAAAGGCTAAACCCTGAGAGAAATTCTGGCTCCCATGTCAGGAGACTGGGAAAAGGGAGCCCCAGGGAACCAAACAGTGGCTGGGAAACTGGGGAGGTGAGAGATAGGATTGCCCAAATACTGTATCTGAACTGAAAAAAACAGGCTTAGCCCAGTCTGTGCACTAATAGAACAGACAACAGTAAACATGATCAAAGCTTTAGAACTGAATTATTGTTCATATCAAAACATAAGTCCTAGGCAAATCCCTGAGTGAACAAGCACAAGAAAACTCAAACAGCATAGTATTAACTTGGAAACCCAAACTGACTTTGAAAGCATTACCTACAGAAGGGAAATCAAAACTTTTGATCTAAACAACCATGCCAACTGTCTGCTAAAACAAACAAGAAAAAAATGTACAGTTAATCTTCAAAGAATTTCAACAGGACTTGGATTTTTACGACATAATACACAAAATGTCCACGATATAATCCCAAATCACTTGACATTGAAAGAACTGAGAAAATCTGTCCAGACACTAGTGGAAAAAATAATTAAAATGCCAATCCCGGGCTTCCCTGGTGAGCAGTGGTTGAGAGTCCGCCTGCCGATGTAGGGGACATGGGTTCGTGTCCCGGTCCAGGAAAATCCCACAAGCCGCGGAGCGGCTGGGCCTGTGAGTCATGGCCGCTGAGCCTGCGCGTCTGGAGCCTGTGTTCCGCAACGGGAGAGGCCACAACAGTGAGAGGCCCATGTACTGAAAAAAAAAAATTGCCAATCCCAAGATGACTCAGATGTTGAAATTATCAGGCAAAGCCTTAAAGCAGTTTATTATTTTGCCCCGTGAGCTAAAGTTGATCACTCTCAAAATTAATAAAAATATAAAAAGTTTCAGCAGAGAAATAGAAACCATATTATAGAATCAGGTGCCAAATGGAAATGTTATAACTGAAAAACACAGTGTATGTGATAAAAGTTTCATTTCATGGGCTCAATAGTAGACATGGAAATTAAATAGGAAAGACTCAGTGAACTTAAAGATAAATCAGTAGAAAATTTCCAATCTTAACAACAGAAGAAAAAAAAACTGAACAAAAATAAGCAGAGCTCAAGCACCTATGAGTCTAATATCAGAAGGTCTAATAATCATTTCATTAGCTTTCCAGAAAGAGAAGCCAAAGATTGGTGCAGAATGAAAAATAATTTGAAGAAATAATGGTCTGAAAACTGACTCCCAAAATCTTAACAGAGTTTCATCCTTACCTTCATTTCAGGTAAAAGTCTATTTGTCGCCCGAAGTCCAGTCTTTCCTTAGTGATGGAACTAAAATTTTGTATCTGGCTAAAATGAAGCTGTCCTTTCTTTTTTCATTTGCACCAGATGTGGCTATGTAACTACGTGCTAGCCAATGGGGTGTAAATAGACATGATTTGAGTTACTTCAAGGCAATGCATTTTCAACTTTTCTTTTTCTCTCTGCCTGAAATGTAAATCTTTTAGATGTAGTATTGAGTGCTTATTGACATGATGATGAAGACAATGTCTTGAGTGTAGGGAAAAAGATAGAAGAAAAATGGACCTCAACAATGTAGACTGATAATTCAAGGACTGTTACATGGCAGAGAAAAAACTGTTTAAACTATTATCATTCATTTGGGACTTTGTTAGAGGAGCTATACATTTATCCTAACTAATATAGGACCTTAGCTCAACTACAATTCAGACATTCCCTTGGCACACTATCAAAAGTAATCCCTCCCCAAATACTTTCTATCATATGATTTTACTTTCTTGTCTTCATGGGACCTATCACCATCTCAATTATATTTTTAATGTAATTAACTGCAGATTATTTTCCCTGAATAGTATTTGGATTTTCCCAAGCATTATTTATACATTTCTTTTACTATTTTAAAAATATTGAAGACTGAATGAGTCAGTATTTTTTTAAGGTTTTTCTTCCATGGAATTAATAATTTCCTTGCTTGCTATAATATCAGATCCAAAGAAATGATGGAGAATATCTGAAATTAAATATTATTCAGTTATTTTACAATTAATGACAATAGATTTTAAAACTTAAAATGCAATGCTTAATTTAAATGTTAAAGTTTGTTAAAAATAAATACATAAGCTAAAATACAAAAAAGCACAATATTTAACACAGAAAAGAGTAGACTAAGTGTTTGCATTTGCCATTTCTACAAAGCATAATGGACTACAGTTCATACTTTATTTAGTTCCCCAACAGATGGAAGGATGGAAGAAAACTAGTGTCACTAAGTAAGAGGTAGGAGACATCCAAAATTAATGACAGAAAATATAAGCAGTTTATTCTGTGTGTTTCCCAAAAAAAAAAAAAAAAAAAAAAAACCCACCAAGCCTGTATTTTATGAAACAGTAAATTATTAAAATGAGTATAGCCTGGTGTAGATTAACAATTTAAAGAGTCATTGTGCATGTTGAAAACTGATTGAGTTACTTGTTCTTTGTATTTTATTTTAATATTGATTTTTATCTACCTTTTAAATTTCATGTTAAATTTAAAATTCAATTAGGACAGTGATTTTAACTTTTTTTGTGTGTGTGTGGTACACGGGCCCCTCACTGCTGTGGCATCTCCTGTTGCGGAGCACAGGCTCTGGATGCACAGGCTCAGCGGCCATGGCTCACGGGCCCAGCCGCTCCGCGGCATGTGGGATCTTCCCGGACCAGGGCACGAACCCGTGTCCCCTGCATCGGCAGGCGAACTCCCAACTACTGCACCACCAGGGAAGCCCTTAACTGTTTTTGTTATTACTAATGCTTTCTAATTTGTTTTATTTTTTTGTCTCTTTTATTCAGAGGTACATATGCATTGGTTTTCCTGAATCACTAGCTTTACACGAGTCAATTACTTGCTAACTCTAAACTCACTTCTTTATCTACTACTCACAAAAGTATAGAGGAATGTTAAGTCTGTTAGAGCAATCATATTTTACAAATAAACTCAAATCCTTCCTCGTGTACAAAATTATTCTTTCAAACTTGGATATTTTAATTATTAGCAGTAAGAAAACAATAATGAGCCACTTCATATAAAAGTGTAACACCAATACATTGAAATATTAATTTAGCATTAATAAAATAACTGTGTATTCTCCAATGAGCACACTATGAGATAATTCTTCTGAGTGGGAGGAGGAGGCTGGCGGTGAAAAATAAACAGTTGTCCCAAGCATGACTTCAGTTGGCTGCATGAAATGAAACACCAGACCATATTGGACCAACAAATAGTGTCACATATCAAAAAGTCCAGAAGTTGGTGTCCAAGAATGCTTAATTAATTTAATGGAATCAACCACATCCATAATTCCATATTTTTGCTTCACTTAGCTTATAATATTCATCCTCATATTTGTTTCCTCAAAGTGTAGCTTAATCCATTGCAAAAATATGGTTGCCCAACATTTCAGGTATCTTGACAATATTTTCAGCAAGAAGAAGAAGGGAAGTATGCAAGAAGAAGGGGGCACATTTTTTTCTACAACTGTAGCAAAGAACCAGTTCTGTCTTTAAGGAAAGTTGTGAAATTTGGCTGGTTACATTGCACACAAAACAATAATGAGATTTTATTTTTAATAAAGAAAATGAAAAAATAAGTTGTATCTTATCCAGGCAACTGTATCATGACTATATTTTCCCAAAGATCTTTGCCCTGAAGAAAATAAGCTTGTGAGAAGTCAAGTAATTTGGGGAACACACTCAGCCACACACAGGTTCTCTTCCTCTAAAACACGACACTGACAATTAAAAGCATATATTCTAGTGTCTCATTCTTTTCCCAAGGTTACTCTGAGAAAACCATAATTCAAAAAGAGTCATGTACCAAAATGTTCATTGCAGCTCTATTTACAATAGCCCAGAGATGGAAACAACCTAAGTGTCCATCATTGGATGAATGGATAAAGAAGATGTGGCACATATATACAATGGAATATTACTCCACCATAAAAAGAAACGAAATTGAGGTATTTGTAATGAGGTGGATAGACCTAGAGTCTGTCATACAGAGTGAAGTAAGTCAGAAAGAGAAAGACAAATACCGTATGCTAACACATATATATGGAATTTAACGAAAAAAATGTCATGAAGAACCTAAGGGTAAGACAGGAATAAAGACACAGACCTACTAGAGAATGGACTTGAGGATATGGGGAGGGGGAAGGGTAAGCTGTGACAAAGTGAGAGAGAGGCATGGACATATATACCCCACCAAACGTAAGGTAGATAGCTAGTGGGAAGCAGCCGCATAGCACAGGGATATCAGCTCAGTGCTTTGTGACCGCCTGGAGGAGTGAGATAGGGAGGGTGGGAGGGAGGGAGACGCAAGAGGGAAGAGATATGGGAACATATGTATATATATAACTGATTCATTTTGTTGTAAAGCAGAAACTAACACACCAATGTAAAGCAATTATACTCCAATAAAGATGTTAAAAAATATATATATATCCAAAATATATAATGAACACATACAAAGCAAAAAACCAAATAATACAATGGGCAAAGGAACAGAATAGACATTTTGCCAAAGAAGACTTTCAGATGGCTGACAAATACATGAAAATGTGCTCAGTATCACCAATCAGGAAAATGTAAATCAAAACCAAACAAGATATCACCTCACATGTGTTAAGATGATTATTATCATAAAGGAGATAAATGCTGATAAGTATGCAGAGAACAGGGAAATGTTGTGCACTCTGTGCATGTGTGTGTGTGTGTGTGTGTGTGTGTGTGTGTGTAGTGGAATTTTATTCAGCCATAAAAAGAGAATGGGATACTGACATTTGCAACAACATGGATGAACATGGAGAACATAATGCTAATGAAGCAAGTCAGACAGAAAATGACAAATAGTCTGTAATCTCACTTAATATTGAATCCAAAAAAGTCAAACTCATAAAACCATATTGTTCACTAGTGGTTACCAGGTGCTGGGAGGTGTGAAAAATGGGAAAATTTTGGTCAAAAAGTACAAAATTTTAGTTTTAAGATAGATAAATTCTCAGAATCTAAAATAAATGAGAGTGATTATAGTTAATAATAAGCTATTGTATAATCGAAATTTACTAAGAGAGTAGATCTTAAGTGTACTCACTACACACTAACACACACACACACAAGGTAAACTACGTGAGGTGATGAATGGGTTAATTAATTTGATTGTGGTAATCATTTTTTTTAACATCTTTATTGGGGTATACTTGCTTTACAATGGTGTGTTAGTTTCTGCTTTATAACAAAGTGAATCAGTTATACATATACATATGTTCCCATATCTCTTCCCTCTTGCGTCTCCCTCCCGCCCACCTTCCCTATCCCACCCTTCCAGGCGATCGCAAAGCACCGAGCTGATATCCCTATGCCATGCGGCTGCTTCCCACTAGCTATCTACCTTACGTTTGTTAGTGTGTATATGTCCATAACTCTCCCTCGCCCTGTCACAGCTCACCCTTCCCTCTCCCCATATCCTCAAGTCCGTTCTCCAGTAGGTCTGTGTCTTTATTCCTGTCTTACCCCTAGGTTCTTCATGACATTTTTTTTTTCTTCTTAAATTCCATATATATGTGTTAGCATACGGTATTTGTCTTTTTCTTTCTGACTTACTTCACTCAGTATGAAAGACTCTAGGTCTATCCACCTCATTACAAATAGCTCAATTTCGTTTCTTTTTATGGCTGAGTAATATTCCATTGTATATATGTGCCACATCTTCTTTTTCCATTCATCTGATGATGGGCACTTATGTTGTTTCCGTCTCTGGGTTATTGTAAATAGAGCTGCAATGAACATTTTGGTACATGACTCTTTCTGAATTACGGTTTTCTCAGGGTAAATGCCCAGTAGTGGGATTGCTGGGTCATATGGTAGTTCTATTTGTAGTTTTTTAAGGAACCTCCATACTGTTCTCCATAGTGGCTGAACCAATTCACATTCCCACCAGCAGTGCAAGAGTGTTCCCTTTTCTCCACACCCTCTCCAGCTTTTATTGTTTCTAGATTTTTTGATGATGGCCATTCTGATTGGTGTGAGATATCTCATTGTAGTTTTGATTTGCATTTCTCTAATGATTAATGATGTTGAGCGTTCTTTCATGTGTTTGTTGGGAGTCTGTATATCTTCTTTGGAGAAATGCCTATTTAGGTCTTCTGTCCATTTTTGGATTGGGTTGTTTGTTTTTTTGTTATTGAGCTGCATGAGCTGCTTGTAAATGTTGGAGATTAATCCTTTGTCAGTTGCTTCATTTGCAAATATCATCTCCCATTCTGAGGGTTGTCTTTTGGTCTTGTTTATGGTTTTCTTTGCTGCGCAAAAGCTTTTAAGTTTCATTAGGTCACATTTGTTTATTTTTGTTTTTATTTCCATTACTCTAGGAGGTGGGTCAGAAAGGATCTTGCTGTGATTTATGTCATAGAGTGTTCTGCCTATGTTTTCCTCTAAGAGTTTGACAGTTTCTGGCCTTACATTTATGTCTTTAATCCATTTGGAGCTTATTTTTGTGTATGGTGTTAGGAGTGATCTAATCTCATACTTTGATATGTATGTGTCCAGTTTTCCCAGCACTACTTATTGAAGAGGCTGTCCTTTCTCCACTGTACACTCCTGCCACCTTTATCAAAGATAAGGTGTCCATATGTGTGTGGGTTTATCTCTGGGCTTTCTATCCTGTTCCATTATTCTGTCTTTCTGTTTTTGTGCCAGTACCATACTGGTTTGATTACTGTAGCTTTGTAGTATAGTCTGAAGTCAGGGAGCCTGATTCCTCCAGCTCCTTTTATCATTCTCAAGATTGCTTTGGCTATTCGGGGTCTTTTGTGTTTCCATACAAATTGTGAAATTTTTTGTTCTAGTTCTATGAAAAATGCCAGTGGTAGTTTGATAGGGATTGCATTGAACCTATAGATTGCTTTGGGTAGTAGAGTCATTTTCACAATGTTGATTCTTCCAATCCAAGAACATGGTATATCTCTCCATCTATTTGTATCATCTTTAATTTCTTTCATAAGTCTCTTATAATTTTCTGCATACAGGTCTTTTGTCTCCTTAGGTAGATTTATTCCTAGATATTTTATTCTTTTTGTTGCAGTGGTAAATGGGAGTGTTTTCTTGATTTCAATTTCAGATTTTTCATCATTAGTATATAGGAATGCCAGAGATTTCTGTGCATTAATTTTGTATCCTGCTACTTTACCAAATTCATTGATTAGCTCTAGTAGTTTTCTGGTAGCATCTTTAGGATTCTCTATGCATAGTATCATGTCATCTGCAAACAGTGACAGCTTTACTTCTTCTTTTCCGATTTGGATTCCTTTTATTTCCTTTTCTTCTCTGATTGCTGTGGCTAAAACTTCCAAAACTATGTTGAATAAGAGTGGTGAGAGTGGGCAACCTCGTCTTGTTCCTGATCTTAGTGGAAATGCTTTCAGTTTTTCACCATTGAGGATGATGTTTGCTGTGGGCTTGTCATATATGGCCTATTATGTTGAGGCAAGTTCCCTCTATGGCTACTTTCTGCAGGGTTTTTATCATAAATGTGTGTTGAATTTTGTCAAAAGCTTTCTCTGCATCTATTGAGATGATCATATGGTTTTTCTCCTTCAATTTGTTAATAAGGTTTATCACATTGATAGATTTGCGTATATTGAAGAATCCTTGCATTCCTGGAATAAACCCCACTTGATCATGCTGTATGATCCTTTTAATGTGCTGTTGGATTCTGTTTGCTAGTATTTTGTTGAGGATTTTTCATCTATGTTCATCAGTGATATTGGCCTGTAGTTTTTTCTTTGTGACATCCTTGTCTGTTTTTGGTATCTAGGTGATGGTGGCCTCGTAGAAGGAATTTTGGAGTGTTCCTCCCTCTGCTACATTTTGGAAGAGTTTGAGAAGGATAGGTGTTAGTTCTTCTCTAAATGTTTGCTAGAATTCGCCTGTGAAGCCATCTGGTCTGGGCTTTTGTTTGTTGGAAGATTTTTAATCACACTTTCCATTTCAGTGCTTGTGATGGGTCTGTTCATATTTTCTATTTCTTCCTGATTCAGTTTTGGCAGGTTATGCATTTCTAAGAATTTGTCCATTTCTTCCAGGTTGTCCATTTTATTGGCATAGAGTTGCTTGTAGTAATCTCTCATGATCTTTTTTATTTCTGCAGTGTCAGTTGTTACTTCTCCTTTTTCATTTCCAATTCTATTGATTTGAGTGTTCTCCCTTTTTTTCTTGATGAGTCTGGCTAGTGGTTTATCTATTTTGTTTATCTTCTCAAAGAAGCAGCTTTTAGTTTTATTGATCTTTGCTATTGTTTCCTTCATTTCTTTTTCATTTATTTCTGATCTGACCTTTATGATTTCTTTCCTTCTGCTAGCTTTGGGGTTTTTTTGTTCTTCTTTCTCTAATTGCTTGAGGTGCAAGGTTAGGTTGTGAATTCGAGATGTTTCCTGCTTCTTAAGGTGGGCTTGTATTGCTATAAACTTCCCCCTTAGAACTGCTTTTGCTGCATCCCATAGGTTTTGGGTGGTTGTGTCTCCATTGTCATTTGTTTCTAGGTATTTTTTTATTTCCTCTTTGATTTCTTCAGTGATCACTTCATTATTAAGTAGTGTATTGTTTAGCCTCCATGTGTTTGTATTTTTTACAGAGTTTTTCCTGTAATTGATATCTAGTCTCATGGCGTTGTGGTCGGAAAAGATACTTGATACAATTTCAATTTTCTTAAATTTACCAAGGCTTGATTTGTTACCAAGATATGATCTATCCTGGAAAATGTTCCATGAGCACTTGAGAAAAATGTGTATTCTGTTGTTTTTGGATGGAGTGTCCTATAAATATCAATTAAGTCCATCTTGTTTAATGTTTCATTTAAAGCTTGTGTTTCCTTATTTATTTTCATTTTGGATGATCTGTCCATTGGTGAAAGTGGGGTGTTAAAGTCCCCTACTATGAATGTGTTACTGTCGATTTCCCCTTTTATGGCTGTTAGCAGTTGCCTTATGTATTGAGGTGCTCCTATGTTGGGTGCATAAATATTTACAATTGTTATATCTTCTTCTTGAATCGATCCCTTGATCATTATGTAGTGTCCTTCTTTGTCTCTTCTAATAGTCCTTATTTTAAAGTCTATTTTGTCTGATATGAGAATTGCTACTCCAGCTTTCTTTCGGTTTCCATTTGCATGGAATATCTTTTTCCATCCCCTTACTTTCAGTCTGTATGTGTCTCTAGGTCTGAAGTGGGTGTCTTGTAGACAGCATATATAAGGGTCTTGTTTTTGTATCCATTCAGCCAATCTGTGTCTTTTGGTGGGAGCATTTAGTTCATTTATATTTAAGGTAATTATCGATATGTATGTTCCTATTCCCATTTTCTAAATTGTTTTGGGTTCGTTATTATAAGTCTTTTCCTTCTCTTGTGTTTCTTTTCTAGAGAAGTTCCTTTAGCATTTGTTGTAAAGCTGGTTTGGTGGTGCTGAACTCTCTCAGCTTTTGCTTGTCTGTAAAGGTTTTAATTTCTCCATCAAATCAGAATGAGATCCTTGCTGGGTAGAGTAGTCTTGGTTGCAGGTTTTTCTCCTTCATCACTTTCAGTATGTCCTGCCACTCCCTTCCGGCTTGTAGGGTTTCTGCTGAGAGATCAGCTGTTAACCTTATGGGGATTCCCTTGTGTGTTATTTGTTGTTTTTCCCTTGCTGCTTTTAATATGCTTTCTTTGTATTTAATTTTTGACAGTTTGATTAATATGTGTCTTGGCGTATTTCTCCTTGGATTTACCCTGTATGGGACTCTCTGTGCTTCCTGGACTTGATTAACTATTTCCTTTCCCATATTAGGGAAGTTTTCAACTATAATCTCTTCAAATATTTTCTCAGTCCCTTTCTTTTTCTCTTCTTCTTCTGGAACCCCTATAATTAGAATGTTGGTGCATTTAATGTTGTCCCAGAGGTCTCTGAGACTGTCCTCAGTTCTTTTTATTCTTTTTACTTTATTCTGCTCTGCAGTAGTTATTTCCACTATTTTATCTTCCAGGTCACTTATCCGTTCTTCTGCCTCAGTTATTCTGTTATTGATCCCATCTAGAGTCTTTTTCATTTCATTTATTGTGTTGTTCATCATTGTTTGTTTCATCTTTAGTTCTTCTAGGTCCTTGTTAAATGTTTTTTGCATTTTGTCCATTCTATTTCCAAGATTTTGGACCATCTTTATTATGATTATTCTGAATTCTTTTTCAGGTAGACTGCCTATTTCCTCTTCATTTGTTAGGTGTGGTAGGTTTTTATCTTGCTCCTTCATCTGCTTTGTGTTTTTCTGTCTTCTCATTTTGCTTATCTTACTGTGTTTGGGGTCTCCTTTTTGCAGGCTGCAGGTTCGTAGTTCCTGCTATTTTTGATGTCTGTCTCCAGTGGCTAAGGTTGGTTCAGTGGGTTGTGTACGCTTCCTGGTGGAGGGGACTAGTGCCTGTGTTGTGGTGGATGAGGCTGGATCTTGTCTCTCTAGTGGGCAGGTTCACATCTGGTGGTGTGTTTTGGGGTGTCTGTGGCCTTATTATGATTTTAGGCAGCCTCTCTGCTAATGGGTGGGGTTGTGCTCCTGTTTTGCTAGTTGTTTGGCTTAGGTTGTCCAGCACTTTAGCTTGCTGGTCGTTGAGTGAAGCTGGGTGCTGGTGTTAAGATGGAGGTCTCTGGGAGATTTTTGCCATTTGATATTATGTGGAGCTGGGAGGTCTCTTGTTGACCAGTGTCCTGAAGCTGGCTCTCCTACCTCAGAGGCAGAGCCCTGACTCCTGGCTGGAGCACCAAGAGCCTTTCATCCACACGGCTTAGAATAAAAGGGAGAAAAAGTAGAGAGAATTAGTAGAAGTATGAAGAAAGAAAGAAGGAAAGGAGGGAAGGAAGGAAGGAAGGAAGGAAGGAAGGAAGGAAGGAAGGAAGGAAGGAAGAAAGAAAGAAAGAAAGAAAGAAAATAAGAAAGAAAGAAAGAAAGCAGGCAAGAAGGCAAGAAGGAAAGAAAGGAGGTAGGAAGGGAGGAAGGAAGGAAGGAGGGAAAGAAGGAAAAAAGACAGAAAGAAAGAAGATACAGTAAAATAAAATAAAGTATAATAAAGTTATTGAATTAAAAAATACTTATTTAGAAAAAAAAATTTAAAAAGGGACGGATAGAACCTTAGGACAAATGTTGGAAGCAAAGCTATACAGACAAAATCTTACACAGAAGCATACACATACACCCTCACAAAAAGAGGTAAAGGGGAAAAAATCATAAATGTTGCTCTCAGAGACCACCTCCTCAATTTGAGATGATTCGTTGTCTAAAGGAGGGAAGGAAGGAAGGAAAGAAAGAAAGAATGAATGAAGGTAAAGTATAATAAAGTTATTAAAATTAATTATTAAGAAAATAATTTATAAGAAAAACCATGGATGGATAGAACCCTAGGACAAATGGTGGAAGCAAAACTATACAGACAAGATCTCACACAGAAGCATACACATACACATTCACAAAAAGAGGGAAAGGGGGAAAAATCATAGATATTGCTCTCGAAGCCCACCTCCTCAATTTGGGATGATTCGTTGTCTATTCATGTATTCCACAGATGGAGGGCACATCAAGTTGATTGTGGAGCTTTAATCCGCTGTTTCTGAGGCTGCTGGGAGAGATTTCCCTTTCTCTTCTTTGTTCTCACAGCTCACAGGGGCTCAGCTTTGGATTTGGCCCTGCCTCTGCGTGTAGGTCGCTGGAGGGCGTCTGTTTTTTGCTCAGACAGGACGGGGTTAAAGGAGCTGCTGATTCGGTGGCTCTGGCGCACTCAGGCCGGGGTGGAGGGAGTGGCACTGCGTGCGGGGTGGGCCTGCGGCAGCAGAGGCCGGCGTGGCGTTGCACCAGCCTGAGGCCCACCATGCGTTCTCCCGGGGAAGTTGTCCCTGGATCCCGGGAACCTGGCAGTGGCGGGCTGCACAGGCTCCGCGGAAGAGGGGTGTGGATAGTGACCTGTGCTCGCACACAGACTTTTTCATGGCGGCAGCAGCAGCCTTAGCGTCTCCCGCCCGTCTCTGGGGTCCGCGCTTTTAGCCGCGGCTCGCGCCCGTCTCTGTTCCTTTAAGCAGCGCTCTTAAACCCCTCTCCTCGTGCACCAGGAAACAGAGGGAAGAAAAAGTCTCTTGCCTCTTCGGCAGGTGCAGACGTTTCCCCGGACTCCCTCCCGGCTAGCGGTGGTGCACTAACCCCTTCAGGCTATCTTCAAGCCGCCGACCCCAGTCGTCTTCCTGCGTCCTCCAACTGAAACCAAAACCCGTGCCTCAGCTCGCAGACCCGCCCGCCCCGGCGGGTGAGCAGACAAGCCTCTCGGGCTCGTGAGTGCCGATCGGCACCGATCCTCTGTGCGAGAATCTCCCCGCTTTGCCTTCCGCACCCGTTGCCGTGCACTCCTCCGTGGCTCCGAAGCTCCCCCCTCCGCCTCCCGCAGTCTCCGCCTGTGAAGGGGCTTCCTAGTGTGTGGAAACGTTTCCTCCTTCACAGCTCCCTCACACTGGTGCAGGTGCCGTCCCTATTCTTTTGTCTCTGTTATTTCTTTTTTCTTTTGCCCTACCCAGGTACGTGGGGAGTTTCTTGCCTTTTGTGAGGTCTGAGGTCTTCTGCCAGCCTTCTGTAGGTGTTCTGTAGGAGTTGTTCCACGTGTAGATGTATTTCTGGTGTATCTGTGGGGAGGAAGGTGATCTCCGCGTCTTACGCTTCCGCCATCTTCAAGGTCCCCCCCCCCCGATTGTGGTAATCATTTGACAATGTATACAGATATCTAACCATCATATTATATACCATAAATACATATAATTTTTATTAGTAAATTATATATTTATTCCTCAACATAGCTAGGGAAAAAGAGAAGCATCAAAATAGAAAGTGGGCAGAGTACTTGAATACATACTTCAGGAAGTGCTTATCTAAATGCTTATTAAATGAATAAAAAGGTACTTGACTTTTTTTGTAATAGGAGAAATGAAAATTGAACCCAAAATGAAATATACACAAATATCAGAATAGCTAAAATGAAAACGATTAAATATTTACCAAGTATTGGAAAGAATGTGTACCAACTATAACTCCTATACATTGCCAATGGGTGTTTAAATTCAAAAAACACTTCGAAAACTTCTTACTTTTGATCTATAATAGCTAAGCAAATGTATACCTTATAACCTACCAATTGCACTCTTAGGTATACAGCCAATAGAAATGTATGCATATGTTTGGTAAAAGAAACATACAGAATATTCACAGCAGCTGTTTGTAATGGCCAGAAACTGGAAATGATTCAAATGTCCTTTAGCAGTTGAATGAATAATGTGTATTATTTTCATACAATTGAGTATTATACAACATGGAGATTCAACAAATTTTTGCGAAAGAATCAAATATGCAAGACAAACAGCCAAATCAAGTATACGGAAACATCCCATTTATAGAAGTTCAAAATCAGGTGAAGCTAATCAGTGGTATTAAAAATCAGGATAGTGGTTAACATTTGAGAGGTATTATCTAGAAAAGGACATGAAAGAGATTTCTGTGGTTGCATTTCCTGATACAAGCAATGGATACATGGGCAAATTCATGCTTTGTGCAAATGTAAACAAGCTGAAAACATAGTTTGTGCACTTTTCTGTACAGATGTTATACTTTAACAAAGATCTCAAAAATCTAGATATACAATTCATAAATATCTTCTCATTAAAATAAATCTAGCAATGCATAATTTTTTAAATAAAAAAATAAAAATTTCTCAACACATTACTTATCATCACACCTCTTCCACACCTCATATGCAATCATTTTAATAGTGTGGTGTGGAAGAGACTGATATCTTCATAGCTATAAGTGTATGTAGAGATCTCTGTATTGAAGATGTTTTTATACCAATATTTATAAATTTATTTCATTCAGTTTAGTTTCTATATAAATTTCCACAGTATGATTACAACAATTACCTATTTCTACTTATAAATATTTAATTTCTTTCCTAGTCTGCCATTTTACACAAGGAGTCAGGTGCATTTATATATATATATATGTGTGTGTGTGTGTGTGTGTGTGTGCGCGCATATGTGTAAGTATTACTAGAAAGAAGATTTTCTAGATTTGGAATTGCTGGTCTAACAGATGAGCATATTTTACATATTGAAATATGTTACCAAATTGTTCCCTATGTGTGTAAAGTTCATATATCTTATAGAAATAATTTAAAGTTTAATTATAACTTTTGACTATACAAAATTACCCCATTAATGATAGATAAAAATTAAAATACTGTTTACCCTTTTAGAATTAACTAACTTATGGACACAAAAGTTACTTAGTCTATGAAAACAGAAATTAGCCTCATTCAAAGATGCCAAAGAAGAAAGTCTGAGTCATAAAACTTCCAATTTTTTTTTAACATCTTTATTAGAGTATAATTGCTTTACAGTGGTGTGTCGGTTTCTCCTTTACAATAAAGTGAATCAGTTATACATATGTCCCCATATCGCTTCCTTCTTGCATCTCCCTCCACCCCACTCTCCCTATCCCACCCCTCTAGGTGGTCACAAAACACTGAGCTAATCTTCCTGTGCTATGTGGCTGCTTCCCACTAGCTATTTATTTTATTTTTGGTAGTGTATATACGTCCATGCCACTCTTTCACTTTGTCACAGCTTACCCTTCACCCTCCCCGTATCTTCAAGTCCATTTGCTAGTAGGTCTGCATATTTATTCCGATCTTACCCCTAGGTTCTTCTGATCATTTTCAGTTTTTTTTTTTTTTTTTAGATTCCATATATATGTGTTAGCATATAGCATTTGTTTTTCTCTTTCTGACTTACTTCATTCTGTATGACAGTCTCTAGGTCCATCTGCCTCACTACAAATAACTCAGTTTCATTCCTTTTTATAGCTGAATAATATTCCATTGTGTATATATGCCACATCTTCTTTATCCATTCATCTATAGATGGACACTTAGGTTGCTACCATGTCCTGGCTATTGTAACTAGAGCTGAAATGGACACTTTGGTACATGACTCTTTTATAATTATGGTTTTCTCAGGGTATATGCCCAGTAATGGGATTGCTGGGTCGTATGGTACTTCTGTTTTTAGTTTTGTAAGGAACCTCCATACTGTTCTCCATAGTGGCTGTATCAATATACATTCCCACCAACAGTGCAAGAGGGTTCCCATTTCTCCACACCCTCTCCAGCAATTATTGCTTGTAGAGTTTTTGATGATGACCATTCTGACTGGTGTGAGATGATATCTTATTGTAGTTTTGATTTGCATTTTTCTAATGATTAATGATGTTGAGCATTCTTTCATGTGTTTGTTGGCAAACTGTATATCTTCTTTGGAGAAATGTCTATTTAGGTCGGTTGCCCATTTTTGGATTGGGTTGTTTGTTTTTTTGATATTGAGCTGCATGAGTTACTTGCATGTTTTGGAGATTAATCCTTTGTCAGTTGCTTCATTTGCAAATATGTTCTTCCATTCTGAGGGTTGTATTTTCATCTTGTTTATGGTTTCCTTTGCTGTGTAAAAGCTTTTAAGTTTCATTAGGTCCCATTTGCTTATTTTTGTTGTTATTTCCTTTTCTTTAGGAGGTGGGTTGAAAGGATCTTGCTGTGATTTATGTCACAGAGTGTTCTGCCTATGTTTTCCTCTAAGAGTTTGATGGTGTCTGGCCTTATATTTAGGTCTTTAATCCATTTTGAGTTTATTTTTTTGTATGGCACTAAGGAGTGTTCTAATTTCATTCTTTTACATGTAGCCTCCCAGTTTTCCCAGCACCACTTATTGAAGAGACTGTCTTTTCTCCACTGTATATTCTTGCCTCCTTTATCAAAGATAAGGTGACCATATGTGCATGGGTTTATCTCTGGGCTTTCTATCCTGTTCCATTGATCTATATTTCTGTTTTTGTGCCAGTACCATACTGTGTTGATTACTGTAGCTTTGTAGTATGGTCTGAAGTCTGGGAGCCTGATTCCTCCAGCTCCTTTCTTCTTTCTCAAGATTGTTATGGTTGTACAGGGTCTTCTGTGTTTCCACACAAACTGCGAAATTTTTTGTTCTAACTCTGTGAAATATGCCAGTGGTAGTTTGATAGGTATTGCACTGAATCTGCAGATTGCTTTGGGTAGTAGAGTCATTTTCACAATGTTGATTCTTCCAATCCAAGAACATGGTATATCTCTCCATCTATTTGTATCATCTTTAATTTCTTTCATCAGTCTCTTATAATTTTCTGCATACAGGTCTTTTGTCTCCTTAGGTAGGTTTATTCCTAGATATTTTATTCTTTTTGTTGCAATGGTAACTGGGAGTGTTTTCTTAATTTCACTTTCAGATGTTTCATCATTAGTGTATAGGAATGTAAGAGATTTCTGTGCATTAATTTTGTATCCTGTTACTTTACCAAATTCATTGATTAGCTCTAGTAGTTTTCTGGTAGCATCTTTAGGAATCTCTATGTATAGTATCATGTCATCTGAAAAGAGTGACAGCTTTACTTTTTCTTTTCTGATTTGGATTACTTTTATTTCTTTTTCTTCTCTGATTGCTGTGGCTAAAACTTCCAAATCTATGTTGAATAAGAGTGGTGAGAGTGGGCAACCTCGTCTTGTTCCTGATCTTAGTGGAAATGCTTTCAGTTTTTCACCATTGAGGATGATGTTTGCTGTGGGCTTGTCATATATGGCCTTTATTATGTTGAGGCAAGTTCCCTCTATGGCTACTTTCTGGAGGGTTTTTACCATAAATGTGTGTTGAATTTTGTCAAAAGCTTTCTCTGCATCTATTGAGATGATCATATGTTTTTTCTCCTTCAATTTGTAAATATGTGTATCACGTTGATTGATTTGCATTTATTGACGAATCCTTGCATTCCTGGGATAAACCCCACTTGATCGTGGTGTATGATCCTTTTAATGTGCTGTTGGATTCTGTTTGCTAGTGTTTTGTTGAGGATTTTTGCATCTATGTTCATCAGTGATATTAGCTTGTAGTTTTCTTTCTTTGTGACATCCTTGTCTGGTTTTGGTATCAGGGTGATGGTGGCCTCGTAGAATGAGTTTGGGAGTGTTCCTCCCTCTGCTATATTTTGGAAGAATTTGAGAAGGATAGGTGTTAGCTCTTCTCTAGATGTTTGATAGAATTCGCCTGTGAAGCCATCTGGTCCTGGGCTTTTGTTTGTTGGAAGATTTTTAATCACAGTTTCAATTTCAGTGCTTCTGATTGGTCTGTTCATATTTTCTATTTCTTCCTGATTCAGTCTTGGCAGGTTGTGCATTTCTAAGAATTTGTCCATTTCTTCCAGGTTGTCCATTTTATTGGCATATAGTTGCTTGTAGTAATCTCTCATGATCCTTTGTATTTCTGCAGTGTCAGTTGTTACTTCTCCTTTTTCATTTCTAATTCTATTGATTTGAGTCTTCTCCCTTTTTTTCTTGATATGTCTGGCTAATGGTTTATCAATTTTGTTTATCTTCTCAAAGAACCAGCTTTTAGTTTTATTGATCTTTGCTATCATTTCCTTCATTTCTTTTTCATTTATTTCTGATCTGACATTTATGATTCCTTTCCTTCTGCTAGCTTTGGGGTTTTTTTGTTCTTCTTTCTCTAGTTGCTTTGGGTTTAAGGTTAGGTTGTGCATTTGAGATGTTTCTTGTTTCTTAAGGTAGGCTTGCATAGGTGTAAACTTTCCTCTTAGAACTGCTTTTGCTGCATCACATAGGTTTTGGGGCATTGTGCTTTCATTTTCATTTGTTTTCAGGTCTTTTTTGATTTACCCTTTGATTTCTGCAGTGATCTCTCGGTTATTAAGTAGTGTGTTGTTTAGCCTCTATGTGTTTGTATTTCTTACAGGTGTTTTCCTGTAATTGATATCTAGTCTCATAGCATTGTGGTCAGAAAAGATACTTGATATGATTTCAATTTTCTTAAATTTACCAAGGCTTGATTTGTGACCCAAGATATGATCTATTCTGGAGAATGTTCCATGCACATTTGAGACAAATGTGTATTCTGTTGTTTTTGGATGGAATGTCCTATATATATCAATTAAGTCCATCTTGTTTAATGTATCATTTAATGCTTGTGTTTCCTTATTTACATTCATTTTGGATGACCTGTCCATTGATGACAGTGGGGTGTTAAAGTTCCCTACTATGATTGTGTTACTGTCGATTTCCCCTTTTACAGCTGTTAGTATTTGCCTTATGTATTGAGGTGCTCCTATGCTGGGTGCATAAATATTTACAATTGTTATATCTTCTTCTTGGATTGATCTCTTGATCATTATGTAGTATCCTTCTTTGTCTCTTATAATGGTCTCTGTTTTAAAGTCTATTTTATCTGATATGAGAATTGCTACTCCAGCTTTCTTTTGATTTCCATTTGCATGGAATATCTTTTTCCATCCCCTCACTTTCAGTCTGTATGTGTCCCTAGGTCTGAAGTGGGTCTCTTGTAAACAGCATATGTATGGATCTTGTTTTTGTGTCCATTCACCTGTTTATGTGTTTTGGTTGGAGCATTTAAACCATTTACATTTAAGGTAATTATCGATATGTATGTGCCTATTACCATTTTCTTAATTGTTTTGGTTTATTATTGTAGTTTTTTTTCTTTCTCTTGTGTTTCCTGCCTAGAGAAGTTCCTTAAGCATTTGTTGTAAAGTTGGTTTGGTGGTCCTGAATTATCTTAGCTTTTGCTAATCTGTAAAGATTTCAATTTCTCTGTCAAATCTGAATGAGATCCTTGCTGGGTAGAGTAATCTTGGTTATAGGTTTTTCTCTTTCATCACTCTAAATATGTCCTGCCACTCCCTTTGGCTTGCAGAGTTTCTTCTGAAAGATTAGCTGTTAACCTTATGGGGATTCTCTTATGTTTTACTTGCTGTTTTTCCCTTGCTGCTTTTAATGTTTGTTCTTTGTATTTAATTTTTGATAGTTTGATTAATATGTGTCTTGGCATGTTTCTACTTGGATTTATCCTGTATGGAAATCTCTGTGTTTCCTGGACTTGATTAACTATTTCCTTTCCCATATTAGGGAAGTTTTCAACTATAATCTCTTCAAATATTTTCTCGGTCCCTTTCTTTTTCTCTTCTTCTTCTTAGACCCCTATAATTCTAATGTTGGTGTGTTTAGTGTTGTTCCAGTTGTCTCTGAGCCTGTCCTCAATTATTTTCATTCTTTTCTCTTTATACTGCTCTGCAGTAGTTATTTCCACTATTTTATCTTTCAGGTCACTTATCCTTTCTTCTGCCTCAGTTATTCTGCTATTGACCCCTTCTAGAGTATTTTTAATTTCATTTATTTTGTTGTTCATCACTGTTTGTTTGCTCTTTAGTTCTTCTAGGTCCTTTTTAAATGTTTCTTGCATTTTGTCTATTCTATTTCCAAGATTTTGGATCATCTTTACTATCATTATTCTGAATTCTCTTTCAGGTAGACTGCCTATTTCCTCTTCATTTGTTAGGTCTGGTGGGTTTTTGTCTTGCTCCTTCATCTGCTGTGTGTTTCTAGGTCTTCTCATTTTGTGTAATTTACTGTGTTTGGGGTCTCCTTTTCATAGACTGCAGGTTCGTAGTTTCCGTTGTTTTTGGTGTCTGTCCCCAGTGGCTAAGGTTGGTTCAGTGGGTTGTGTAGGCTTCCTGGTGGGGGGGATTAGTGTCTTTTTCTGGTGGATGAGGCTGGATCCTGTCTTTCTGGTGGGCAGGTCCACGTCTGATGGTGTGTTTTAGGGTGTCTGTGGCCTTATGATTTTAGGCAGCCTCTGTGCTAATGGATGGGGTTGTGTTCCTGTCTTGCTAGTTGTTTGGCATGGTGTGTCCAGCACTGTAGCTTGCTTGTCATTGAGTGGAGCTGGTCTTGTTGTTGAGATGGAGATCTCTGGGAGATTTTCACTGTTTCATATTACATGGAGCTAGGAGGTCTCTTGTGGACCAGTGTCCTGAACTTGGCTCTTCCACCTCAGTGGCACAGCCCTGACACCTGGCTGGAGCACCATGAGCCTGTCCTCCACATGGCTCAGAATAAAAGGGAGAAAAAAAAGGAATGAAAGAAAGAAAAAGATAAAATAAAATGTAATAAAATAAAGTAATATAAAATAAAAAGTTAGTAAAATAAAAAATAATTGTTAAGAAAAAAAAAATTAAGTAAAAAAAAAAAAAAGGACCGACAGAACCCTAGGACAAATGGTAAAAGCAAAGCTATACAGACAAAATCACACAAGGAAGCATACACATACACACTCACCAAAAGAGAAAAAGGGGGAAAAATGTATATATCGTTGCTCCCAAAGTCCACCTCCTCAGTTTCAGAGGATTCGTTGTCTATTCAGGTATTCCACAGATGCAGGGTACATCAAGTTGATTGTGGCGATTTAATCCGCTGCTCCTGAGGCTGCTGGGAGAGATTTCCCTTTCTCTTCTTTGTTCGCATAGCTCCTGGGGTTCAGCTTTGGATTTGGAGCCCCCTCTGCGTGTAGGTCGCCTGAGGGCGACTGTTCTTTGCTCAGACATTATGGGGTTAAAGGAGCAGCTGATTCGGGGGCTCTGGCTCACTCAGCCCGGGGGGAGGGAGGGGAATGGGTGCGGGGCGAGCCTGCGGCGGCAGAGGCCACCGTGACGTTACACCAGCCTGAGGCGCGCCATGCGTTCTCCCGGGGAAGTTGTCCCTGGATCCCGGGACCCTGGCAATGGCGGGCTGCACAGGCTCCCCGGAGCGGAGGTGTGGAGGGTGACCTGTGCTCGCACACAGACTTCTTGGTGGTTGCAGCAGCAGCCTTAGCGTCTCATGCCCGTCTCTGGGGTCCATGCTTTTAGCCGCGGCTCATGCCCATCTCTGGAGCTCCTTTAACGGCGCTCTTAATCTCCTCTCTTTTTGCACCAGGAAACAAAGAGGCCAGAAAAAATCTCTTGCCTCTTCGGCAGCTCCAGACTTTTCACCGGACTCCCTCCTGGCTAGCCGTGGCGCACTAGCCGCCTTCAGGCTGTGTTCACACTGCCAACCCCAGTCCTCTCCCTGGGATCCGACCTACAAAGCCCGAGCCTCAGCTCACAGCCCCGCCCGCCCCGGCGGGTGAGCAGACAAGCCTCTCGGGCTGGTGAGTGCTGGTCGGCCCTGATCCTCTGTGCAGGAATCTCTACGCTTTGCCCTCCGCACCCCTGTTGCTGCGCTCTCCTCCGCGGCCCCGAAGCTCCCCCACTCCGCCCCCCGCAGTCTCCGCCCGCGAAGGGGCTTCCTAGTGTGTGGACACCTTTCCTCCTTCACAGCTCCCTCCCACTGGTGCAGGTCCCATCCCTATTCTTTGTCTCTGTTTATTCTTTTGCCCTACCCATGTTCTTGGGGAGTTTCTTGCCTTTTGGGAGGTCTGAGGTCTTCTGCCAGCGTTCAGTAGGTGTTCTGTAGGAGCTGTTTCACATGTAGATGTATTTCTGATGTATTTGTGGGGAGGAAGGTGATCTCCACGTCTTACTCTTCTGCCATCTTGAAGCTTCCTCAAAACTTCCAAATTTTTCTGCTGTATTTGAGATTGATAGCAAGGAATTCCTAAAATAAAATGATATTCTTGAGAAATAAATTTAGGAGGAATACAAGTATAATACATAATTGATAGAAATTACTGCAAGATGTTGATTTCCATGGTTATCATTCCAACAATTGTTATCCTCAATATTCTTCCCTGAGACAGAATTTTTCATGTTTTCTTGAAGAGAGTAAGCCTGCCAGATTCCACTGTTTTTCTCACAGATACTTTCCAGTTACGTAGAACCTGCCTCAAGTAGTCAATCTAGAGTTAGAAGTGTTTTGTAAAAAAGCTCTGTCTAGTAGGGATTGTGGAGATTAATGGGACCATTAGCTCTCAAATGGAGTTACCTTCTAGATAAAGAGTTAACCAGCTGGTATAAAAGGAACAGAAATCAAGACACATGGAGGGCGATAAAGGAAGAGAAAGTAGCTGAATCCTATAACGATGGAAGACTAGATATGTAACCAAAGGGCACTGGCTTCTGAAGGAAGCATTACTACTTTGGCAATTCAGTCACATGAGTTGCCAACAAATTCTCAATGTAATAAAATTTTAAGCAGCACAGTGCTTAGTTGAAATGCCTGTCTTCTTTACTCTTCCTTGTACTTTTATATGAAATCCCATTTATTATGGCTGTAAAGCAATATAGTGGGTGAGTTCAGTAATTCATAAAGATTTCATAGTCAAATATATGCTGTTGGTGATTAAAGAGTTTCTTAAACAACTGAAATGTAATTATTGTGGTGAGAATGTTATTCCTGAGAAGAATAATTGAAAAGGGATTTTAACTAAAAAATTTAACTCAAATAAGTTAAATTCTACTCCTTGATGTAGGCAAAAACACAAGGCATACAATCTGTATGACATCTGTAAAATGGACCCCAGTGTTAGTCTTTCTTTAATGCATTCAGGAAACAGATTTTTTGGTGCATATATGAAAGATACCAGCCTGCAGATACCATAGTTTGAAGAAAGAAACAAATGAGATGGTTATGTAAATTATAAATAGAAGAGGAAAGCAACTGTCAATTAATGTTAAATAATAAATTATTTCAATTGATGTAGCTGTAACATATATTTTAACAGCTGGAGGACTCATTATGTCAAAATTCTCAACATTCTCTCTAATGGTTATTTTCACACATTTTGAATTGATTATTTTTCAAGAGATGCTATTGGATTTGTAATTAATATTGTATCAGTTAAAGAGATTGATTTCATCACAATATTGAGTGTTTATTTCCATGAATAGGATATGTCTTCTCTTTTATTAAAATCTTCTGGATTAAAGTCCCTAGGTAGCATTATTTTAAGTTTTATTTTAATAACAGTTACACATTTCTTGTTTTTTTCTTTTTTCTGAGATATTATGCATATATATTTGCTCCTGTGAGTAGAAGCTCATCTTCACTTATATTTTTTAGCTGATTTTTGGTTTATATATGACTGCTTTTTTTTTTTTACTTAAAATAGATTTGAAAAGTATAGCAATCTTTTATGATGTTGTGGTCTTACTTATATTTGTATTTTATACATATATTTTGTCTGTTCTTTCTGTGGAATGAGTTCTTGGAGTTGTTTGGCCAGTTAGGAGCAAGGAAGGAAAGAGTTAAATTCTATTATTTGTGGTAGGCAATGTTATTCTCTTCTCAATATCCTTTCTCCCTTTCTTCCTAATTAAAAGAAGTCCTACATATGACTGCTTTTTAACCAGCAACGATACATATTTCTCTTTGTTTTTATGTTTTCAGATGTTTGTTTTTACTTAGAAGTATAAAATATCATCAAAAGAATATTGCCTGCTCCTTTAAAATTTTTATATTTCTTGATAATTTTTGTGAACTAATTGCATTGGTTAATACTTCCAGAAAAATTTTAAATAATAGTGATCACAGTGGGCCTTTTGTCTTGGTTATGACTTCAGATGGAAGATTTCAAGCTGATTCTTGCTATATGACTTTTTTTGCCTTATTACAGAAGCAATTATTTAGTCTACTTTTAAGACTTACTGATTAATCACATATTGATTTTAAATTTTATCATGTCTTATCAGCATCTATAGAAATTATTATTTTATTCCTTTGTCATATTGTATGACATAATGTGCTGAATTGTATGTTAGTATATTTTCTAATTTCAAACTATATTTCTTTTCGTGGTACAAATGTCATTTATTCATGTTAACATTCTTTGGAGTCTATTCACAGATATCTTCTAAAAGATTTTTGCTTACATATTTATAATTGAGATTGGTCTTTTTTGTGTTGTGATTGCTACCTGTGGATGTCATTTGTACACTGTGCAGGTAAAAAGTGTTCAGAGAGTCCTTTCTTCCTTAATTCTCTGTATTCTTAAATTTTTCAGGTTCTGAATGAGGTTCTGTTTTTTAAAGTTTGTATAAGATTAATTTACAAAGATGTTTGGTTCTAGGGTACTTTTGTAGCTGGCTATTTTCAAACTTATTCATTTCTTCTTGATTAATGAATTTCCTCAGTGTTTTTAATCTTTGAACCTAATTTTAAAAATATATATTTTCAAAATAAGTCATGTATTTCATAGAACTCTCTTTTTGTAATATTTATTTGCCTGGATTTAAATAAATTGATCTCTTAAATCTAGTAACAACTATTTAATTTATTATTTTGTATATTTGTCAATAAACTATTAAATTCCATCTAAATTTGTTGACTGTTATTTGTTTCTTTTGTTTTTCTAGGATGGTACCTGAATGATATTTAATGTCCCTAATAAGAACTTCTAATAAGTAAGAGCCATTTCATTCATTGTACTCATATTATAATGAAGAAATCCTAATAAAATTGAATGTGGAGTGATTTATAAGAATTGTATAACTGCTGTGGAATCTAAAATATTACACAGATGAACTTATCTACAAAACAGAAACAGACTCACAGACATAAAGAACAGTCCTGTGGTTGCCAAGGGGAAAGGGGAGTGGGGAAGGCATGGATTGAGAGTTTGGGACTAGCAAGCGCAAACTATTACATATAGAATGGATAAACAACAAGGTCCTACTGTATAGCACAGGGACAATACATTCAGTATCCTGTAATAAACCATAACAGAAAAGAATGTGAAAAATAATGTATATATATGCATAACTGAATCACTTTGCTGTACAGAAGAAATTACAACATTGTAAATCAACTATACTTCAATTAAAAAAAGAGAAAAAAAGAATTATATAACTGCTTATGCATATCCTCCAATCCTTGCACAGAGTTTTTTGCTACAGAGCCAACATAAGACCCATTACAAGATTTATGTCTTAGAAAAATGTATTGGATTCCTATCCTTGAACTTAATAACTTTGTAACCTTCGGCAAATTGCTTAACCTCTCTGTCCCTTATTTTTTTCACCTTTAAAACAAGGTAATAATGTATTACCTGCCTTGTAGTGTTATTAACAGAGTTTGGTACATAATCTTTGCCAAAAAATATTTTTTCTGAAAAAAAAGATGGACCATAAACCTGTGTTTTAAGAACTACTTTGTATTTCATACAGCTTTATTTTACACATGTAAGCTGAACTGTCCTTGAGTTAAATTTGTATTAAAATCCACATTTATATTTTTAAAAAGGTTTAAATAAAAATTTTCAAATCTAACCTGAAATGCCAAGTATAATATATTATAGATGTATATTATACTTGTATTACTTCATGTATTTTATCTACTACTTTATTATCATTTGAGATTGTTCAGTATCACCATGAATATTCATTTTTTTCTTTTTAAAGTTTCTGCTTAAAAAATAATAACTCTTTAGTCTTTTCCTGTATCCTTTTCTCTGAACAAATATTTTATCTTTGTTCCAGTGCAGTGTTCATTACCACATCAATAAGCCTGTTTGGTTTACTTTCTATCTTAATATGACTAATGGACCACTGTTTATATACTTTCCTGTTGCTTTTACTAACTATTCTGCTTGCCAGAATTGTGCTCTCTTTGAAGTATACATATCCTCCATGCACTGTAACATTTTGTACCCATGTCCCAGCTTCACTAATCTATTAATTGCATACTATTTACTGAACTTTATTACTCAGAATTAATCCTAAGTGTTAAAGAAGTCTGAACTATTTATGAACAAAATTGTTCTAGACTCAGTATTTGTTCTTAGAGTTCATTTGTAAATTAAAACATTTGTGCTTTTGGTTTTCTTTGAATTATGATCCTTAAATGAATCTAATAAAGTATTTGATTGATTTATCTTGCCAGAACTGGGCCTTTTTGTAAGAAAAATTAACTATCCTTTCACTCCCTTTGAAAACAGTGAATTGATGATGATTTCAAAATGGATTATATAGATTCTGGCAAAAGCATAGTCCAGAATCTGTAGATAAGAGCTTTAGTTTCCTCTCTGCCTCTTAATAGATCTAGTAGTATTGAACATATCATTAAACTTCTCTGAGTCTCAATTTTTTACTTTGTAAATTTTAAATTGGCTTTTTAAAAATCTTTCCCATTAGGTGACTTAAATAAGACTAAATTTAAATAAACTAACATGCAAGAAATTTCTTACACAGTGCCTGAAACTATTTCTCCTCTTATAGAATACAGAAATTAGACTATATGCCATTAGGTCTCTTTCTCTAATAATCCTTTCTGGTTCTGGTGTAAATTTTACATTTCGTAATATGAATATGAGTTTATAAGATATATTTACCTTTTTGGTAGCTATGAACCAGCTTTCCTGTCTCCCCAACAATGTTATTTTCCAGAACTCCTTCTTTGTAGCCTCTTCCAGCTGTCAGTTACCATTCCTCAGAGTATAATTAATATTGAGGGTCAAACTTTGACTGAAAGGGACAAAATCTATATTTCTGATCCAGTTATAAAAAGTTACCTCTTCATCTTCCACAAATGATTATTCTCTTAGAACATAGAACATTGACATTTGAAGCCAGACCTGGGTTTGAATCCTGGATCTGTTTATTATTTCAGCAATCTTGGACAATCACTTAAGTGCTCTGAAATATTTTATCTTCTCTAACAAGAAAATAATAAGATAAGAGATATTAATCTCTTTCCCTACTTCCACGCTCCTGTGAGAATCAAATATAGTACTGTTCTGCATTTTGTACATTAAAAAATGCCAAGAAAATATTAGGCATATTTATTTATATGCATTGTGAATTACTTGTCAATTATGGAAAAAGCAGAAGAACCTAGTCATGAGGACTAGCCCTCTCTGGTGAAAATGGTTAGAGAAAAAAATAAACTGGGCTGCATTATGTATAAGATGCCAGTGTACTCAGAGAATGAGACAGGAAAGTTGTCCTTCAAGCAGGGAGATAAGAAGCAAGACCCCACAGATCTTGACCTCAAATGCTCTGTTTTAAGCTCTTGAGACATGTCCCCATGCAGGCACTCAGCCAGGCTCTGAGAACACCTACTCTAGGAGGGCATGGTAGTCAGTAGTTAGATTCTAAAGGGTGGTTAAAGTTTAGTCTCTAATGCATTCAGGCAACTCAAGCTACTAATATTTTACCAGAAGTTATTAGAAGCAATGTTTTGGGAGCTACCAGAACATTAAGTTAAAGACAGCAAAAACACATAATTTATCCAAACAAACCTCTTATGGTACCCTACCTCAATTTCTCTCTTGTCATTTTCCTTACTCAACTCTACCTAGAAGTAGGGGAAATAAACTCAGTTAGAACAGAAGCAAGCACAAGTCTAAGCCACAGGCATTGCTGAAGCCTCAGGCATGCACAATAGAGCAGGATACTATACACATCATGGAACTGCAGTATGGAGGCTGGTGCTGGGTACCAACCTGCCCCCTAGTTCAGGCGGCTAAATGCAAGCACAGAAATCTGCCTCACCTAACTTTAGTAAGATCTTACTGGACCTTAATTTATTAAAAGTATAATTAAGCACTCACAAAATTAACAAAAGACTGGACAATAAGTTTTAGAAAATGAGCAGGAAAAAAAGGCTGGAACCACAGCAAGTGCACTTAAATTCCACTGGTTTCACAGAAGATGCTGCAATAAGTATGACATCTCACCATCCCCATGTTCTTGTGTCATTCACTAAAGATTCAAATTCACATGAGATAGAGTTTGATAGACTGAGCCTAAATCACCTAAGTGACCCCTGATGGACCAAGGTAGGGATAGTAATGATATGATTCCTTCAGATTTCAGATTGAGGGCAGCCACTATATTGTACCAAAACTATACACAATTGGGGCTTGCCTAGAGGAGAGAAGGATTTACTAACAAAATGATCCAAGATTGACAAATTTCACTACACTGACCTAAACCGTGGCCTCTTACTATCCAATTCAAGCATGTTTCTTCCGGGAAAGCATTCTTAAGCATTTTCCTAAAATCACGATCAATAAATCAATAAATCCGATAGAGCCAATGCTATAAATCACAGCTGTGCAGCAGTGTATTTTGCCAGCACCATGGACAGGGAGGTAGGCAACCAGCTAGGGGAATGTCGCGAAGGTGTTCAGTTCCTTCTCCAGCACGTGATGGGGATTCTTACTGGCACTCAGCTGCAGGCAGCATACGAGATTTGAGGCAGTTGTTAGGTAAAATTTTACCTGTTCACAAGTTCCTACCAGAAACCAAAATACCACTTGATGGTTATTTGCTTTAGAGTTGTGACAGACACTTACCTATTTGCCCCAAAGCAATTCACAGCCCAGTTTCTCTTCTTTGCTGCTAGATCTTACCTTTTCATTTAGAAACTGAAAGTACCAAGTACTCATTTCCCCTGCCTCCCCTCTTTCATCTGGGGATGGACAAATGACTCAATAACTGCCACTGAAATTTCACAGAAGGTGACCTGGCTGGCCTCTTGGGAAGATTTTCCTTCTAATAAAAATGAGGTGTCCAAGGGAAAAAAAAAATTCTACCCACTAATTCTTTTTTGATACTGTAATTTGAGACTGTGCTGCTTAGATTTGCTTTGGACATTCAAGAAATGTCTTAAGAAAAAAGAGAAGTTAATCTTAGAAAAGCTACCACCTCTCTCTGGAATGCTTGTTATATGAGACAAAACTGTCCAGTCTTTAAGACATTATAGACAAGTTTTCTATTACTTACAACCAAAAGCACACTAAGTGATAAGTAATTTGTAGGTGGAATGTGGATTGGTACAATCAAGAAATTCTAAAACAAGGAATTGTTGGGGTGAAGGATATAGAATCGAGAACTTAACTCTTCCAGGCTGGAAAGTTGGTGGCCATTATGAAGCAGTTAACTCTTAATTAAGCAGCCTTATTGAAATACCTTGGGATAGTAAGTCGCCTTTGAATCTTTAGTGTTATGAGAAATAGTAGGAAAATTCAGAATACTGGAATTTGTTGTCTATTTCTTGCAGTTTTCTTCTAGGCACTACAGAAGAGATAAACCTAATCTAAAGTCAGCTGGTCTGAAAGGAAGTGAACAAAGAAGAAAATATGGCCCTCTGATTGTGGAACTTCCCATGTCTTGCCTTAACTTCCACTGTATTAATGAGTCTAAGCCTACTTAAATGATTGACATTTGGGCCAACTTCAACATGGCAATAGTGTCCCAATTATTTTCTGACTTACAAGTGGCCCCAGTGGTATTCAGAGCAATGCTGTCTTCCAAATGTTTACCCATACTAGAAAAACCATTCAGGCCTGCCTTAGAAGGCAGGGATTCCTCAAAATATCTATCTTTTTCACTGAGAAAAAAATTTGAATTTGTTATATGGGTGTTCCCTGACTTTAATACAAATGAATCTGTATACTGAAAAAGCAGACTATGCATCACACTTATAAAAAGATTTATGGCTTTAACAAAGAGTTCAAACACAAGTACCATTAAATAATTGTTCAAGTAATAGCAAATATACACAATATAAGATATATCTAAACCAAAAATAACTCAAAGGGTAATTATTTACTAAATAAAGGAATTATCATTTAGAAAACAGATTATACAACTTTCAACAGTCGTTTAAAAATATGATATATAGGAATTTGATTTGCAATATATATACAAAATTAACTATTTCTTTGTTTTTTCCTTTAGGTCAGAAATTATTTAAAACAGGGGTTGACAAACTATGACCCTCAGACCAGATGCCTGTTTTTGTAAATAAATTTTATTGAATCTATTTGTTTCAAACTGTCTATAGCTGCTTTGGGGGCACACTGGCAGATTTACATAGCCGAGACACAGACAATAGGTCTGCAAGCCTTAAATCTGTCCTTTCGTGAAAAGTATGCAAAATGCCAACCCCTCGCATTTTTATAAGTGAATTTTAAAATATATATTTATATTTTTAAAAGTGAATTGATACCTATATTTAGGTGTCAAAATGGGTTCCTTTAGGGATCAACTAAAACTTGGGTCTCAAGCTCTATTGATCCTAATCTGGAGATTTGAAACCCAAAACGTAAGGTATGATTTTGAAGAAATTGTTAACAAGTAGAGTTTTTAGCTTGTTCTATTCCCAAACGCAAGCCACCCCCCGCCCCCAGCTTTACTAACTTCAACTGATTACAGAAATAGAAGTAAACATAACTGTGGCAGAGACTGGCCAGAAGCACACCAAGACCACCGTGGACAAGACAAGGTTTCCCAGCTTCACTTGCAGTTAGTTTATCACCATATGATGGGGTCTGGCCAACGGAATATAAGTAGTACCGATGTGTGACCTTCCAGACCTATTCATAGTATGTTCCATGTAATACTCGAGTCTCTCCATGTCCCACTCACATGGCTGAAAGTTCAAGATGCTGACATGGCTGAAACACCTAATGGAAGGATCCTCGAGTCACTGATTGGAGGAGAGCCACCCAAAAGGACCTCTCAGTCCACACTGAACTGTGGTGAAAGTAAAAAATAGACTTTCTATTGTACTGAGCAACTAAAAGTGGAGTCATTTGTTAAAACAACTAGCATACATTATCTTGACTAATGTAATTGTACACAAATGTTTTGATTAATTGTATTATCTTCTTTTTTGATATTTAAATAAAATTGATTATTCTCTGTCTCATTTTCTGGTATCACTTCACTTCCAAGTTGTTGTTGAATTTCTAAACACATGTAATCTTATTTCCATCTCTTACTCTGTTTTCTAGTTTTGCTGAATTTGATCTGGATTCCATTTTGCCTTTAGAAGATACATTCTTTTCTTCACCACCATGTTGACTCAGTTATAAAAACAGCCTCTTATCCTTCATTATTTGAACTATCACTCACACAGCCTTTACTGAATGTTTTTAGATGATGAATTACATTGCCATGAAATAAAGAAGTAAATTATGAGCACTAAGCAAACTTCTCAAAAGTCCTTTAGTCTCTCCCACCTCTAGAAATTTCTCACTGACTGATATTTCACCCACATTTTCCACTTGTTCTCTCATTTTCCCTTCTTTCTCTTCTATTCTCTGCTCTCCTCATTAAAAAAAAACTCCTTTTCACCTTTTCTGCAGAAGTGTCCTCCTTGCCCAGCTTTAGTTCATTCAAGTTCATATCCATAATCAAACATCTATTAGAATGTGTTCATAAAGAAGAGAATTATCCACTTGTCAAAAATTCTGTAAATGCCACTTAAAATAACATCTTTTTCTTCCCACTGTAGATGCAATCTCACATCTTCAAAGCCCCTCCATTACCCCCACATTCCCAAATCTGAAGATTTTTTGATATACGTTTTAAAGAACATGTTTCAGTACATAGGCCAAAAACCTTTGGGTAGTAAGATCTTTTAAAACTTACCCGTGTGAGGGATCCAGGGTTTGGGATCTGTGGTTATTATGCGATCCTTCATTTAGGCTCTCATACGGGGAATACCATGCATCCATTCTTTACAGCACATCTCAAATGTTCTAAATGCAACTTAATACCACCCAATTGTTAAGCCTATGCTTATTAAAATCAAACTCTGCCAGTGAATGTCTTATGTGGTACATGAATTCAGATCCTTGAATGACTAAGAATAAAACAGAGAAAGTGCATTTAGAGAGGGTAGGGAACATCTCAGATTACTTCTGTATTACACAAAAATTGTAAATTATGTCCATTAGAAACAAGGAAAACAAGTACTAAATTAGGGAAGAAACAATAGAATTACACTGGATGGAATAGTGATTTTCGCAGCTAAGGCTCATAAAAAAAAAGGAAACTAAACCAAAATAAACACAAGCCTCGGAACTATTCTCTTGTATTTGTTCACACTGTGGCAGGCTAAGGCTTGTGCAAAAAGTCCTGGCAGAGCCATATTATAGTTCTCTATTGGATTCTTATGCAGGCTGGCATGAAGTTACCATTAATTGCTCAAGGGCTATATAACCCTTTTTATTGAGTTTATTGAAAAGAGTGTTTGAGAAATGCTTATCTCACTCTGATGAGCTGAGTAGGTTGAATAAACCTTAAACAAAGCTTCTTCCGCCTCGAGCATCCAAGTTACTCGGCATTTTGGGGATTACAGTGGGACCCAAGAGACAAGAGTCAACAAAACCAGGCCATAAAATCAAGAAGGCGTTGAATCTTTGGTTTCAGGACTAGACAAGGGAAAATGAAAAGAATGTCTTTAAAACACATACTCTCTGAAACAAAGCAAAACCAATTTACAAACATTTTTTTTGAGATTGCAGAAGAGGGACACTGTGAAATGTTTTCAGAAAGCAAAAGAAACCTAAAGTATTTGCAAATCCCTTACGTGTTCATTTGTCTTCTCAGGCTCTCAGGCTCTTTATACCTATTTCTGAGAACTAGCCTAAATTTTAAATACTGGGCTTCCTCTTTAATCAGGTGACCACCTAAACCATTGCTAGGACCCTTCTCAAAACCTTACTAATATCTTTACCAGTGTAGGGCCCTGAAGCTTCATCTTCATTAACTTCATGCCAAATTTGTCTTCCCTATTTCTTAGAAAGTTTCATTTTGTTGACCAGGAATTCTCTCACCAGGAAATTTGCAAGAAATTGAATCTCGAGTTTGAGGCAAGCATATGGTTTTGTTCTATTTTCAGAAACTCATAATAAATATTTTATGTTCTGTCATTTCCAAATTCATCTCATATTTGGATGAGATTTAACCTAGATATATTTCATATTATATTTACCCCAGATACAACTTTATACATATCATTTCCTGAAATTATTGATTCAAAATTTTTAATTCCGGTTTTCCATGTTTCTCCAGCTCAAACTCCAGCTCAATACTGACAAGTTTACACTTTAACTACAATAGGTAATAAATATTAAATATTAGGTTTCAAAAAACAAACTTAATAGCCACATGTATACCAAGGTATTCATTATTTTTAAAATACATCTTACTAGGGCTTCCCTGGTGGCGCAGTGGTTGAGAGTCCACCTGCCGATGCGGGGGACACTGGTTCGTGCCCCGGTCCGGGAAGATCCCACATTCCGCGGAGCAGCTGGGCCCGTGAGCCATGGCCGCTGAGCCTGCTCGTCCGGAGCCTGGGCTCCGCAATGGGAGAGGTCACAACAGTGAGAGGCCCGCATACTGCAAAAAAAAAAAAAAAAAAAATACATCTTACTAAATTTTATGATGACTGCCACTTTTCCTGTTTTTCTGTTCCCCTTCTCTCTTCTCATTGCATATAGATTTGCCATATGGACTAGTTCCTTATCAATATGTAAAATGAGCCTGGAACACCGACTTATTTAGACAGATGCTTGTCAACATCAATCAAAAACAGTAAATGCATATAACCACACATATTAATACTTTTAAAAGCACTTTATTAAGAAATATTTTCTTAAATATTAATTTTTAAAAATCAATTCTTAAAAATTCTACTCTAAGATTCTGCATATTTTCTCCTACATTTTCTTCTAAAAGATTTTTCTTTTAATTTTCCTTTTTTTATTCTATAATCAATTTTGAATTTGTGTGTGTGTGTGTATGTTGTGAATTGAGGGCTTAATTTTTAAGTGAATATTCAATTTTTCTTGCACCACAAGATTAAAGCACAATCCTTTCTCCTTTGAATTTACTTGACACCTTAGTTGAAAATCAGTTGAACATCTCCATGTGGGTCTATTTCTAACTATTAAGTCTATTCTTTTCAACTTGAGTCAGTTTAGGTAGTTTGTGTGTTTCTAGGAATCTGTATATTTTATCTAGTTATCTAATTTATTGGTGTATAATTGTTCATAGTGTTCTCTTATGATCTTTTTCATTTCTTTAAGGTCAGTAGTAACATCTCCACTTTCATTTCTCATTTTATTTATTTGTGGCTTCTCTCTCTCTTTTTTTTTTTTTTCTTATTCAGTCTAGCTAAAGATTTTTTAACTTTGTTGATATTTTTAAGGAATCAACTTCTGGTTTTATTGAGTCTATTGCTTTTCTATTGCTTATTTTATTTACCTCCACTCTAAATTTTTTTCCTCCCTTCTGCTAGCTTTGGATATAATTTGTTCTTCTTTTTCTTCTTCCTTAAAGTATAGAATTAGGTTATTAATTTTAAGTCTTTTTTATTTTAATACAGGCATTCATAGTTATAAATTTTCCACTGAGCATACATTTGCTGCATCCCGTTAAGTTTTGTATGTTTTATTTTTGTTTCATTTGTCTCTAAATAGTTTTAATTTCCTTTGCAATTTCTTCTTGTATCTATTGGTTGTTTAAGAATATACTGTTAATTTCCACATATTTGTGAAATTTCCAGTTTTTCTTTTGTTATTAATTGAGCTTTATTCCACTGTGATCAAAACAGATACCTTATTGAGGATCCCTTGACTTTAGCCAGTCACTTCTCTCTTGCTGCTTTCAAGATTCTCTCTTTGTCTTTGGTTTTCAAAAGTCTGATTATAATGTATTTCCAGGTGAGTCTCTGAGTTTATCCTGTTTAGAGTTCATTGAGCCTCTTGGATGTGTAGATTCATGTATTTCATAAATTTGGGGGACTTTTCAGCCATTATTTCTTCAAATACACTTTCTGCCCCTTGATTTGTCTCATCTCCTTCTGGTAGTCATTCCCACAATGAGCATGTTGGTCCTCTTGATGATCTCCAACATATCTTCCAGGCTCTGTTCACCTTTCTTTCTGATCCTGAATAAATCATTTCAATTGTCCTATTTACAAGTTCATTGGTTCTTTCTTCTACCTGCTCAAATTTGATATTGAATCCCTCTAGTGAATTTTTCATTTAGTTATTGTACCTTTCAGCTCCAGAATTTCTGTTTGTTTCTTTTTTGTAATTTCTACATCTCAATTGGTATTTTGATTTTGTTCACATGTCATTTTCCTGATTTCTTTTAGTTCTTTACCCATGTCCTCCTTTAGTCATTTGAGCATTCTTAAAACATTTGTTTCAAAGATTTTGCCTGGTAAGTCTTACCTTCTGTAGGGATGGATTTCTGTCAAATTTCTTTGTTCCTAGAATGGGCCATTATTCCCTGTTTTGTTGTAAGCCTTGTAATTTTTTGTTGTTGTTGAAAATTGGGTATTTAAATCTGATCATATGGTAATTCTGGAAATCATTCTCTCCTTTACCCAGGGTCTGCTGATTTTTCAATTCTTGAACGCTATAGTAGTTTACCTGTCCAGTGACCCCAAACTATTCCCTCAAATACTGCATTCATGCCATGTACAGCTGCCAATTCTGCTCCCCAGATTGTGTTCAGCTAGAGATTGACAGAGATATCGCTGAAAGCTAGAAGTCATAAAAAAGGAGCTAGTCCTTGCATATTGGTTCTGTGCCAGGGCTTTCATTCCACACTTACCCAGGCTTACACAAGTCTATGGATCAGCCCAAAATGAAAGCTGAGGATTTTCTCAAGCATTCTCTGAGCATGTATCGTAACCTGGGCATATGCATATATTTGCAAATTTCCCTATATAGATGATGCTTTTGAGTGTTCTAATTTCCCAAAGAAACTCTCTCAGTTTTTGTTCCTGGGTCTTAGGTGGTCTATTGTTTTATTGACTATAATCTTTTGTCCCAGGCACATGAGGATTGTTAGTTCACCTTGCAGTATTTTTGAGCAATGCCCACCACTTGACTTCCAGTTAAGCAACAGAGATAAGTGCCTTGCACCAGTCCTTCAGGTAGCTCCCAGACAGGTTAGATAAACACAATAATTTGCACATAGTTCTGCTTTGTTTCCTCTGGAATCAGTGGGTTTCCCCTGATAATACAAGCTGCTTCCACTTTAAAACCAACACTTCCACCACCATGGTGAGAGGCTGAGCAAGGGCAAGTAAAAGCACCACAAAACTTTCCTATGATTTTATTTTATTTATTTTTTTAACAACTTTATTGGAGTATAATTGCTTTACAATGGTGTGTTAGTTTCTGCTTTATAACAAAGTGAATCAGCTATACATATACATATATCCCAATATCTCTTCCCTCTTGCATCTTCCTCCCACCCTCTCTATCCCACCCCTCTAGGTGATCACAAAGCACTGGGCTGATCTCCCTGTGCTATGTGGCTGCTTCCCATTAGCCATCTAATTTACATTTGGTAGTGTATATATGTCCATGCCACTTTCTCACTTCGTCCCAGCTTACCCTTCCCCCTCCCCGTGTCCTCAAGTCCATTCTCTATGTCTGCATCTTTATTCCTGTCCTGTCCCTAGGTTCTTCATAACTTTTTTTTTTTTTTTTAGATTCCATATATATCTGTTACCATATGGTATTTGTTTTTCTCTTTCTGACTTGCTTCACTCTGCATGACAGACTCTAGGTCCATCCACCTCACTACAAATAACTTAATTTATCTTTATGGTTGAGTAATATTCCATTGTATATACATGCCACATCTTCTTTATCCATTCATCTGTCAATGGACACTTAGGTTGCTTCCATGTCCTGGCTGTTGTAAATAGAGCTGTAATGAACATTGTGGTACATGACTCTTTTTGAATTATGGTGTTCTCAGGGTATATGCCCAGTAGTGGGATTGCTGGGTCATATGGTAGTTCTATTTTTAGTTTTTAAAGGAACCTCTATACTGTTCTCCATAGTGGCTGTATCAATATACATTCCCACCAACAGTGCAAGAGGCTTCCCTTTTCTCCACATCCTCTCCAGCATTTACTATTTGTAGATTTTTTGATGATGGCCATTCTGACTGGTGTGAGGTGATATGATTTTACATTTACCTTTTTCTTGATTCAGCATTTACCTGGCTACTGTAAACTTTTGACCACTTTCCAGAGTTCTGACAAATTTGGTTCTGACAGTTTCTGCTTATTTTTCAATATTTCTGTGGGAGTATGAGAGCAAGGCACTGCCTTCTACCATTTTGCTGTCACTTCCTTTATGCCCATTCTTGAAGGGGCTCTTTGAAATGCTGTGTTGAAAAGGATTATGGAGCCAAGTCAAGTCAAGTGAGAGAAAATGTCAAGATTGATTAGTTATATCTGTTTTAAAGTATAACAGCAAACGGTCCACAAAGTTCCCAACTCCAGACAAGCCCAAGTAAATACTACATGACTTGGTACACTGCAGTCCAGAGCAGGACCATAATTTCTGATATGTCACTCTAGTACTGACTGGAGGTGTTCTAAACTATACCTGTGCATATACCTTCTGATGATGGGGCATATTACTGACTCACATAGATATTCCTATCTTTAAAGAAGGGATGCTCTTAAAAATGTGGCTTGGTGAATCAAGACAAGAACTTGGCATCAGACACACCAAGGTTCACATTCTGATTTTATTCCTTCTATTGTGAATTTGAATAATTATTTTAACTCTTGGCTTAAACAAGTTTATTTCAAAAATTGTTTATTAAATTTGTTTTGAAAATTTTTCAAGAATTTGTTGAAAACAACAAGCAAAGTATCTGTGAATATACTTTGATCTACTAATAAAGGTAATTACTATTATTATGCCAGAGTAACAGTAGTCCTAGCTGTAGACAACTGAGAGGGTAAATGACAGGAAGCAGTGAGGTAAGAGTACTCATATACTTTGATTTACCCAAGAGGATTCCAATTTATATCCATTATTCCAACATATGAATAGTGTCTTTTCTCAATCCTACAGTATCCTGATTTGGATCAATTAAAGTGCTGTCCCTAAGATGTTATGGATAACACACTATAGTAATATTAATTTCCTAGAAATGGTACCAACAACAATTTCCAAGTCATTTAGCCAGAGAAGAAAAGAACATCTTTATACTTCCTGTTTTGAAATAAATCTCTTTCATTCTGCTCATCTCTCCTTCCCCCTCTTATTTTCCTCTGTGAGCTGCCTATCTCAATCACCATTCTCTTCTTCCCTAGTAGCATAAAACCAATTTTCAGATGGACACATTGCCACCTAGAATAAAAGACAACTATTCCTAACCCTCTTGGAGCTTTGCCAACCAGATGACTATGTTTGAATAATGATATATAAGTGTTAAGTGGAACAACTAGGAAGATTACTAAGCAAGATGACTCAAGTTAGAGGAACAAAAAAAGGGGTGCGCTTCCTAATTTGTCAGTTCCATTGAATAATTTCCTGCTTATGGTTTGTCATGTAGGCATAATGATCAGAATTGGAGCAGCCCCCTTGAGCCTTCAGTTGACCTTATGCATAAGTGTTATTCACTGGAATGATACACAATAAAGATAGAGACCAGGGCTCCTGATGGCATCAGGGTCTTGTCCCCCAGCCCTGGACTACTTGACTATCAAAGACAGAAATAAATCCATGTATTTTTTTTTTTTTTTTTTTTTTTTTGCAGTACGCGGGCCTCTCACTGTTGTGGCCTCTCCCGTTGCGGAGCACAGGCTCCGGACGTGCAGGCTCAGCGGCCATGGCTCACGGGCCCAGCCGCTCCGCGGCATGTGGGATCTTCCCGGACCAGGGCACGAACCCGTGTCCCCTGCATCGGCAGGTGGACTCTCAACCACTGCGCCACCAGGGAAGCCCATTCCATGTATTTTTTAAGCAAGTACTTTCTGGATCTCTATCACAATCCTAATATATACAGAATTTGTTACATGAGCATGAAACATTGAAATATTGGAACATTAAATGTGCCCCTGTTAAAGACCAAAATTCATCTGAGTAAACTTGAAAGATGTTATTGGCTTGATTCAGCTATTCATGAATTGGGCAGCATCCAATCTAGAAGATAGAAAGGAGCTCAGAAGAGTTGTACAAGCACTTTTATAGACCAAACTCAGCAGGAACAAGGAAGTTAGACTGGGCATTTGCTGATTTGTTAAAGCAGGGATAGTTTCCTTATAAGGAGCTAAGGAAAGTCTTAGGAGCCAGGTCAAATGACTTGTGTTGAGCAGTCAATTGCTGATTGGTTGACCTAGGCCTTCCTTTTCTGGGAGAGCTGAGCCTAGATATTGTTGGTTTGCTGATATGGGGCTTAGCATGAATGACATCATCTTGGGCTTAATCCAGTTGCTTTAACATCCTCCATATCATAGGCTGGGAAGTTGGCAACATTTATCATTTAATACTAAAATATTTGGTCAAACTGCTGCCTACCTTTCCTTGGAAAGCAGTCAAAAAGCAGACTAAATGGCCTTAAGGGAAAATATGGAAAAATTAGAATGTTGTCTACACTGGCTGCTTCTTGCTGATTTTAACAGTTTTAGGATTGATTAACTCAGACTAGATCCCGCTTATCAGCAGAGATGTTAGAGACGTGTTCTCTCTCTGTGGTCCACAATCTAAATGCATTAAATCTGGAGCCTTTCACATAAATACACTAATATGTATAAAATAGATAACTAATGATAACCTGCTCTATATTACAGGGAACTCTACTTCACTTTTCTGTACAGTAGAAACTAACACAACATTGTAAAACAACTATACCCCAATAAAAAGGTTTTTTTAAATCAAGTTGTACATTTAAAAATATACAATTATAGTTGGCAATTATTCCCAATTATCCCTCAATAAAGTTTTTTAAAAGATAATAAAATTTTTTAAAAGTTGGAAACTTTCAAGATTAAAAAAAAAAGACAAATGCTCTGTGCTCAAACTGAAGCATTTAGAAGTCTATTCTGAAAAAGCAGCCTTAGCAGGAGATAAATCACTGGCCCCAATGCTTTTTAAAAGGCCTTCCATTAATAGTTCTCTGTCAGACAATGGAAGGCAAACTAGCGGCAAAGATTAGATGAAGTATGTTGTCTTCCTACACAAGCTGATTCTTTTAAATGATCTCAAGTTAGAATCAGGCTTAGAAACTACCAGATCTGAAAGCCAAAAGAAAACACAAATCTGGACTGCAATGGTTATTATTATTAAAACTTTAATAGTACTTGAACCTGTCCTGGAAGGAAATGGTCTCTAGAATCTGCAAACTCCATGAAATGACAATTTCCATTTCTTACATTAGAAATAGCTGTGGAGGGTCATGGAACAGGAAGAACTACCTGCCCCCCACCTTCACCTTCCCCATCAGGAAGGTAAAACAAGGAACCAGAGAGGTCAATGGCAGGAGAGCTTCTCCAGAAAGTAGAAGTAGAACAGACAGATAATGTAACGGAGGATTCTGTTCTACAAGTAGTTTAAGGAGCCCCATTACTCCTGCCCATCATTTTGATGAGCTAATGATGTCAGCGTTTTCTACTCTATACTTGTTCTAAATGGAATTTTTATGTCATTCTCCCTACTCCTTCTCTTCTGGGTGTGTATCAGGTAGATAACTTTCCTTTTAGTTTAATAAGTTAATAAAAAATAAAGAGCTATTGGATCTGATAAAGAATCAGCAATCATCCAGAGACCCTGCCCATTAAGCTAGACATATAACTGGATGAGTTCCTTGTAGCTAGCTCTGGCCATGTGACTAATTTCCAGGTAATAAGTTACAAATTAAAGGGTTGAGTGCTTAAGAAAATTTCTTCAAAAACATTGGGCACTTGCTCCCTTTCTAACTCCATCTTAATAACTGGGATACAGATGTGATGGCTGATGCTTCAGCAGCCATCTTAAATCAATGAGGGCTATAACTAAGGATGGCCAAGCAAAAATCTAGAGGACAGCAAGGGGCTGCCATACCAGCTCTGGACTACTTGTTTCAAACTTAATTTATTTGAAAGAAATCAGCATCTCATCTGTCAAGTCATCATTATTTAGTGGTTTGTGTGAGTGTTTAATGTGGCCTATTTAATCCAAAAAGCATATTCTCTTACATGCTTGAAGGAAAGAATGAGTGTGTGGATAATTTTTATTTGAGTTTTTATTTTTTTGTCCCAAGATTAAAACATAGAGGGGAGGAAGAGATTCATATTCACCCTTTTTATCTACCTACCAACCATTTTCAGTGCAATGGCCTTAATTCAAAGAGATTGCTTTGATCATTTCTATATCTCCTCATTTTTCTAAACATATTTAGTTTACCTAATTGCAAATATATAGTTGTATGTTCAAATAGATTTTGTATCTGTCTTTTAAATTTCTAATATTTTGGTCTTCCCTGGTGGCACAGTGGTTGAGAGTCCACCTGCTGGTGCAGGGGACACGGGTTCATGCCCCCGTCTGGGAAGATCCCACATGCCGCGGAGCAGCTAGGCCCGTGAGCCATGGCTGCTGAGACTGTGCGTCTGGAGCCTGTGCTCCACAACGCGAGAGGCCACAACAGTGAGAGGCCCACGTACCACAAAAATAAATAAATAAATAAATAAATAAATAAATAAATTTCCAATATTTTAAATGGCTACTTAACCAATTTGCTTTCATTCAAAGCATATTTTCCTAAGTCTGTTGTCTTCTTAGTCTTTCAGAAATTTCCATAGAAGGAATTTCTACAAAGGTTTTATATTGCTATATGTTGTGGCAAACCATGGTTAGTGAATGCTGTGTAGTACTGTCCAGATTTCTCCTTACAAATATCAAGGTGTTTCTTATCCCAGAAGCCAGGCTCTTAGGTAACTGGACCTGGGCACAGTGGTAAGGGATAGAGAAGGCATACTTGGACTCTGGCTTGCATCATGGAACTAAAGAAACCAGCCTCTTCTTTCCCAATCCTGTCTCCCCCTTCCAAGGCTGCTACACAGGAACAGGACTGTAACAGGGACCGGTGCAGGAGGACTTCTGCCTACAGGAAGTCTTCACTGCTGAATTCTGTGCTTTGAGAATGGCAATCAATGGCCTAGGCATCTGGTTGTATTCATTCATTCATCTATTCAACCATTTTCATTCTTAATTCACTCATTGCTCACTGACTTCTACTTTATGCTTTGGTGGGTTCTGGAGACAACTGAATGAATTTATCAGGACCTCCTCTTTTTTTTTTTTTTGGCGGTATGCGGGCCTCTCACTGTTGTGGCCTCTCCCTTTGCGGAGCACAGGCTCTGGACGCGCAGGCTCAGTGGCCACAGCTCACGGGCCCAGCTGCTCCGCGGTATGTGGGATCTTCCCAGACCGGGGCACGAACCCGCGTCCCCTGCATCGGCAGGCGGACACTCAACCACTGCACCACCAGGGAAGCCCAGGACCTCCTCTTTTGAAATTTAGTCTGGTGGGGACACCATGAAGTTGCTGTCAGTCTTGAAGCCTAGAGAGAAGCCCAAGAAAGAAACATGGTATACATTTGTCCTTCATGGTCATAGCTGCTCATGATTACCCCCAGTTGTGACTTCAAGAGAGGGAAGATCTTCATCACTGGGGGACAAAATTCAAATGTGAGCTTCTCAGATGTGTACCCTATAGATGTGGCATCAGGGTGTTTAGAAGCACCGGGCAGCCAGGAAATCAAGATTGTCGGCAAGTCCTAAAATTCTGAAGCCAGAACCTGGACCATTCTAGAGATGACCATAAGCCCCCTCACCGCCCACCATGACCAAAAACATTCCACCCCCTATTAGAAATCTTTGGAAACCTGTTGTACGTCTTCAGTTGAGGAAAGTGAGACAGTCAACCCCTGAAGGATTGAATCTACATGTGTGGGATGCAAACATTCTAACCTGGTCTCAGCAAAAGACCCATTAAAAAACAATTTTCCAGGCTTCCCTGGTGGCGCAGTGGTTGAGAGTCCACCTACTAATGCAGGGGACGCGGGTTTGTGCCCCGGTCCGGGAAGATCCCACATGCCGCAGAGTGGCTGGGCCCGTGAGCCGTGGCCGCTGAGCCTGCATGTCCGGAGCCTGTGCTCCGCAACGGGAGAGGCCACAACAGTGAGAGGCCTGCGTACCGCAAAAATAAAAAACAATTTTCCTGGGAAAATCATATGAAGATGGCAGCAGGGACAAAGCTTTGCATCCACAGAGGCTCATCAGGTGAAAAATCCATGATGACCTCCATTGCACTGATATAAATGGCATGAATTTGTGGAAGCTGAGTCACACTGGGGCCCTTTATATAGGTTGTGCCACACATTTATCTGTGATGGTTGAGAAACACATGTACCTCATTAGAAAATGGCTCTCACAAGAGCACTGGACAGAATGTACCAATATCAGGTAGAACAGAAGCATTGGACCCTGCTTAAATTTGACATCTTCTCCTTCCTCCCTGCAATTGGACCATCCCATGTTTATCATTCCAAGGCTTGTGATGTCTGCATCTGAGAAGGAAGAGTCAGTTTCTGTCACTCTCAACTGTGAAGCTGAGAAAGGGGATTTTATTGGCAAACCAAAGTTGTGACCCACATGAGGAAAATTAGACTGGCAAATAACTCTGCTTTGTGTTTGGTGGGACAAATAAAAAAAGGGAAATCTATAATGATCATATTATGACTGTAGCTGACTAATAAAACCCATATTTTATGAAAGAAAAGATTGATAAAATAAGTCTTGGAAATGTAATGTACAGCATGGTGACTATAGTTAACAACACCATATTATATATTTGAAAGTTGCTAACAGAACATAACTTTTTAAAAAATTTTTTAAACTTTTGTACAGTAGGTCCTTGTTAGTTATCAGTTTTAAATATAGCAGTGTGTACATGTCAATCCCAAACTGCCAATCTATCCCTCCCTCCCACCATTCCCCCTGGTAGTGATGTTTTTTCTCTAAGTCTGTGAGTCTGTTTCTGTTTTGTAAATAAGTTCATTCGTATCTTTTATTTTTCTAGATTCTGCATATAAACAATATCATATGATATCTGTCTTTGTCTAACTTACTTCACTTAGTATGATAATCTCCAGGTCCACTCATGTTGCTGCAAGTGCATTATTTCATTCTTTTTAATGGCTGATTAATATTCCATTGTATATATGTACCACATCTTCTTTATCCATTCATCTGTCGATGGACACTTAGGAATTGGTACAGCCACTATGGAGAACAGTATGGAGGTTCCTCAAAAAACTAAAAATAGGGCTTTCCTGGTGGCGCAGTGGTTGAGGGTCCGCCTGCCGATGCAGGGGATACGGGTTCGTGCCCCGGTCCGGGAAGACCCCACATGCCGCAGAGCGGCTGGGCCCGTGAGCCATGGCCGCTGAGACTGCGCATCCAGAGCCTGTGCTCCGCAACGGGCAAGGCCACAATGGTGAGAGGCCCGCGTACCGCAAAATAAATAAATAAATAAATAAAAATTAAAAAAACTAAAAATAGAGCTACCATATGATCCAGCAATTCCATTCCTGGGCATATATCTGGAGAAAAACGTAGTTCAAAAGGATACATGCACCCCAATGTTCATTGCAGTGCTGTTTACAATAGCCAAGACGTGGAAACAGAACATATCTTAAAAATTCTTACCATAGTGAAAAAAAATTGTAACTATGTATGGTGATAGATGTTAACTGGACTTATTGTGGTGATCATTACACAATATGTACAAATATCTAATCATTTTGTTACACACCTGAACCATGAAATGTTATATGTCAATTATATGTCAATTTTTAAATTACTTGTAAATAAAGGAGAAAAAAAGAAAAATATTGCCTCTGCCTCACCCAAGGTTAAAAATCTCTCCCTAAAGGCAGTTCTCATCCAGTGACTAATCACAGCTGTGCTACCAAGGAACAATGCTGAAGGGCCATCACAGCTCCAGAGCCCTTGTGTGATGTTGAGACCCTTGCATCAACTACACTGCAGTTTAACTTCTCCCATTGTCCAGCCCTGTTACCTGACTACCTCACATATATTAATCCTAAAAACATTCCTCAGTAAAATTCCTGCCCTGGAGTCTCTATCTCCAAGTCTTTTTCCCAGAGAACACTATATTAGACATCACTGATCTGTTCAATTTAATGCAATTGCATATATTTGTCACATGTGTACACAGTGTGAACTTCTCATAATACAGAATGGGATTTGAATTTATTAGTTTAGCTTTATGTGAATTTTTAGTTGCTGTCATAAACCCTCAAAACTAGCACATAGAGAAGAATCAGAGATCAAACTATCAGTTGTATATATCTGTGGACTATGTAACTAATCACCCTAAATTTATTGATTTTAAACAGCAACCACTTTTTATCATGATTCTATGATGGTCCTTATCATAGGACCCATACCACCCATACCAGAAGGCTGGGTGGTCCTTCTGCTTGTCTCACCTGAGCAAACTCATGTGGCTGTAGGCAATTTGTTGGTCAACTGGGATCTGGGCTCTAGCTGGGATGACCGGACTTCTTGCTCTATGTAGCCTCCAGATAGACTAGACTGGACTTCTTTACATGGTGGTCTCAGGAAAATTCCGAAAGCCCCATGTAGAAAGACTTTTCAAAATAGACTTGTTTCTCATCACTGATGTCCATTGGCTTAAGCAAGTCACAAGGTCAAGGCCAGAGTCAACATAGGATGATCACATAAAGGCACCAGTTCATGGAGGTGTGTTGCTCTCACTGTCTCGCTCTTTCTCCGTGTGTGTGTACATGTGCCAGCTTTTATGTAGTGATTTTATATAGTAGATGCTGATTTAAGTTAAACACACACATACACATAACACACATTTGGTAACAAAATATAGCCTTATGAAGCTGAAACTATTATTATCCCCAATATACTGATGAAGAAATGAAAGTATGGAGAAGTAAGTAAATTGCTTAAAGGTATAGAGCTAAGTGGAGGAAGTGGAATTTGAATCCTGGTGGTTTAACTCTAAAGACCATGTACTCTTCTACAATGCAGTTTTCTTCCTCTCTTCCACATCTTCTTTTTTTTCCCCCCTCCTAGGGGTGGGGTGGAATGGGTGGTAATGTACAAGCAAGTAAGAAGACGGAAGAAATTTTAAACAGGCTCAAGCACTTTGATTTATAGATAACTTGGGGACCTAGAAATATGAGATAATTTCTCTCAAAACATGTAACTAATTAAAAGTAAAGCTCTGGCAAACCTTTGCTTCTATGTCAAAATATTGTAAAAAGTTAGAACATTCAGTTTTATAAAACTGTAGATGAGACTGCATGGATTCAAACTTTGCCAGATCATGAAAGGTGAAGATGGATTCCTTTCACCAAATTAAAGTGCATCAGGACTAGAGGATGCCCAATGTAGGGTAAAAGATAAAAGGGATTTACGCTTTGTACTTTACACAGTTGGTAGTAAACATATGCAAGCCATTATCCCAAAAGGTTATATAGTCTGAAAATATAAATAGGTTCAGGAAAGGCTTAGATATATTCATGAATGGAGTTTATAGTGGGTTACCGAAAGGAAGCTAGGGATCACAGACTCCCCGAGGTTCGGGTGTGGAAGGCAACTAGCATGTTTTTCTGAGAAACATCAAAGAAAGTATGCTGGATCTCTGGAGTTGATGTGACTCACTGTGACAGTTATATTCTCATATTCTTCCTATAAGATCCATGCAATACTATTCATCTAAAGACATGATTAGACTTCTTTTATTTTACAAACATTTAAGAAAAACGACTCCTTTTCTCCTCTATCAACAAACTGTGTAATTTCTTTCTTAGATGCTTTATGTCAATTTATTTTCTCTTCTGTTTTCTAGCTTCTTGCCTCCATCTCATTTTTTATATCAAACCTTCTTTCCCCTCTTTCCTATTTCAGCTCTCTTAAAATTTTTTCCTCTACCTCCCTTTCATCTTTATTATTCTTCTATTTCCAACTCCCTTTTATCTCTATTTACCTTCAACCTTCTCTTTAAACTTTATGATACAGGAGATAATATGTCAATAATTTGTTTTTTACTAACTCTCATCCTTTGTTACTATGAAGTAAGATGTGATCCAGTCAAAATCTCAAAGTAAATAAAAATAATTTTAGAAAAGAATTGTAAATATTACAATAAAATAAGTATGAAATAAACAGCAAGCATATATGACAATCCATTAATATAAACAATTTCTATTGAGATAACATAAAAAATGTTCTAAAAACAGTAGATCTGAAGTGATAGTTATAGTAAGTGTTGCTTGAAGCAGATCCTTGTAGAAAATGTTGATTCTGTTTATTTAGAAAGAGACATTTGCATGATGAAATTTATCTAATAGTGTCTCTGCTACCAGAATAAGTAAAACAGTGAGAGACACCCAGGTTTTGCCTCGAAACTGTTGCTCTAAAGAGAGTTTATTTTTTGCCAAAATACATTAATAATTTGAAGTGCATATTAAAGTTATTCATTACAACTTTAAGAAACAAAAGTGATAATTTCTGATATATTAATTTCTAGAAAGTATACTCAAAGACCTATTTTCTATTTATATCACTGTGTATCATTTATATATGTGTGATACAACTTAAAATTCTCTAGCATGCAAAGGAAATCAAACATTTGGAAAATTTTGAGCTGATGCAAAGTATTTTTAAAAATACTTCAGCATTTTGCTGGAGTTACTAAAATTCCAATAATAAGCTATTAGTAAGTTTGTTTTGCCATTTATTTTCCATTGCTACTAGAATTGTTGTGTGTTGCTAATATATACAAAATTTCTAAATCTTAGTTTAAATGTGGGAATAGTTGCTTTTTATTCATGCACATTTTAGGTTATTTTTTATTATACATATTTATTGTATTTAATAGGTATTACCATCCTTTAATTATTTTGCAGACTTTTATTTAGTGACTACTATATTCAAAATACTTGCATTTTCTGCAATGGCTGTATCAATTAAATATTAAATCTTAATAACACAACCAGTGTTGTCAACATTCTATTTTACTAGTTCTCTCGATTTCCTATAATTTCTCTTCAGTCCTATTGTAGAAGACATTTGGATTTTTCCGAACTCATTGTTCCATGTTTTGTCAAATTCAAGCACACTCTTTTGAAACTAAAACACAGGCATCATACTCTTAATTAGAAGCACCATGAATAAACTAGAGCTGCCTGGTATTCATTCTATTAAGTATGTTGGCTGAGGAAGCCAGTTTTCTGTAGTAAAATGACGAGTCTTAAAGAGTAATACAAACCGCCCAGTATCAGCAATGCTATCTGCAGGGTCTGTGACTAAATCCATATAATATTGTTTCAGCCAAAGCCACTCTTCAGTACAATTTAGGTCTTTGTGATAGAGTAGCCTTCAAGTCTGATTTTCTGGCTCTGAAACAGTTCTGTGAATTTTCTAATAAACTTTATTATATTATTTCCTTCTTACACTAGCTAAAATGGGTTTTACTTATTGCAGGTAAGGATTTTATCTAATAAATTGATTAATACCATAAGTACTATAAGGATAGTATTAGTGTTTTCTGGATGTTCTTTCTTTTCAAAGACTGTAGTCTCTCAACTATTCATTTCAATTGTCTGCATTCTTGTTCTACTTTTACACTCACCATACAAAACCCAAACCATGAATCAATCCAAGCCTCTGACTGCACCACTCTTAAGCCTGGGTAGAGATGAGCATGGATGAAGAATTCATTCAATCACTTGGAATTATTTGTATTTTTTTTTAAGCAGAGCTAAAATATCCAAGTTGTATTGTTGTATGAACAAAGCAAGCTGCTGCAGATGTAGTTAGATAGAGAGATGGATGGCTAAATAATAAATTAACTTTCTTAACACCCACCCTTCCCTTTTTCCAGAAGATACCAAAGAGATTGAAAAGTACTTCTGAGAATTTCCTGCCATTGGATTCCAGATGTGATTGAAGTTCCATCAAAGAAATGAATTTGCTCCAAACATCAAGTTGAATCACAGTTAGGAAGGAAGAGAGAATTTAGGGGAAATGACTATTTTGCTGGTGCAGGTTATTGCAGAGGTTTCCTAATCTGGTAGTTTTCTAAACAGAGGTAAGTGCTTTCCCAATCACAGCAGAAGTAGTGATATTACAAGAAATCAGAGCTGTATGTTGAGTCCATTCTTCTAGCCTATCAAAAGAATTCCTGGCAATAAATGTATGCTTGAATTAGATAAAGTGGTTTCTATAGTCTGGTACTGAACCCTAACCAACGTTTTATGATCATATTTGTATGGACTCCATTTACTGACACTTTCTTGAGGGCTGATAAGAAAGATGAAATCCAATTAGGTTTTATCTCCCTTGTTTCCATTTCAACTGGAAAAGTTCTACTCTTTATTAATTTATTTTGACAACCCATATTCTCAAATAATTTTTAAACAAATTGTCCTATTTTTAAAGAAAAAAATAAAGTATAAAAATTCTGGCATTCTTGAGGTTAATTATTGTAAATTGAATAAACAACTATCTTAATTCCCACATAATATCTCACTAAAATGGCAGTGAAATAATCAACAAAAAAGTATTACTGCACAAACATACAAAAGAATGGATGAGGAGACACAAAACGTCAAGATATTTCAACATTCTGGAAAATTGAGTATAGAAGAATGGATGGATGGATGGCAACTGAATCCAACAAAGATAAGAAAGTTGGCACATATGCAACAAGGCACGTTATGGTTTACACTGCACTATCGTGAAAGGTCCAGGTGTCACAGACAGCAGGTATCTGTGAAGGAAGAGATTAGGGATTGAGTCAAAAAAAATGATACATTTTTACCATTCTTATCATTTTAAGGAAAGTGACAAATTTTCCTTTAAAACTTCTATTGACTTATTCAAAGTATTACTATGATCATATTCTCTAATTACAAGAGTCCCTCCTTGGACACACAGTATCTTATTTTTTTTTCCTTTTATGGTATCCTCTTCTTGTTTATACTTAAAACATCTATCTTTTTCTAGACTTTATAGTCACTAAAGCTTTTTTTTTCTTCCTGAATTATATTTTTTTCTTACTTCTTTTTCTGTTTATTTTTGTTTTCATTTTTTATGTTAGAGATTTTCTTCAAATGCCTGGTGAGTTTTGCTGACAATTTGTAATGAATGTAGTTAATGAATGTAGTTAATGAATGTAGTTAATACAGAACTAAACAGATGATTGCTAGATCATGCATGCTTGGGACTTTCTGAATGATGAGCTTCTTCACAGGAGAAAAAGATAGAACAATTCACTGGGAAATTCCTCATGATACATCTGTCAGTCTTTTCTCCTGGAATCTGGAAACTTCCCCGAATGGAAACCTTAGACTCCTGCCTGCATGATACAATATGTCCAGCTTTCATCATCCACCTTTCTGGGGATTGAATACAAAAAAAGAAGTAGGGATCTCACTGTTTGATGTGTACAATTTCTCTCAGTGCCTTTCTGTTCAATATCATACCTTACTTTTGTGTTCAGCTGTGGCTGGTTTCCCTATATCCTGAGCTTCTCTGGTTTAATTTCCCCAAGATTAAGTTCTCCAGGTAGTCATCTTGCTATGCTATGTAAGGGAGGACACCTGGTGGAGGCTTGTTTACAGATATGTCACCTACTCTTCTGTGTTTGACTCAATCCCTAATTTCTTCCTTCACAGACACCTGCTGTCTGTGACACCTGGACCTTTCACGATAGTGCAGTGTAAACCATAACGTGCCTTGTTGCATATGTGCCAACTTTCTTATCTTTGTTGAATTCAGTTGCCATCCATCCATCCATTCTTCTATACTCAATTTTCCAGAATGTTGAAATATCTTGACGTTTTGTGTCTCCTCTTCCATTCTTTTGTATGTTTGTACAGTAATACTTTTTTGTTGATTATTTCACTGCCATTTTAGTGAGATATTATGTGGGAATTAAGATAATTGTTTGTTCAATTTACAATAATTAACCTCAAGAATGCCAGAATTTTTATACTTTATTTTTTTCTTTAAAAATAGGACAATTTGTTTAAAAATTATTTGAGAATATGGGTTGTAAAATCCAAGACCCAACTGAAAGGAATACCCGAAATAGCTGGAAAACCAGATGGAAGAATATTGTCAAAGAAACAATAAAAAAATTATTTTCTAAAGCACAGCTTTCTTAATTGAAAGGACCACTGAGTAGCTAGACAAATTAATGGGAAAAAATCCATATTAAGGTAGAGCATTGAGAAATATGGGAGCAATGGCAACTGAAAAATGAAGAATTAAAAAGCTTCTGTGGAATGGATTGAGGAATGGATTTGGAGGGTTAAAATCAAAAACAAAAAAATTATAAATTCTCAGTAATCAAATTGCATTAAACTCATTAATGGCAACACTGGCAGTTAAAAAAAAAACAATAAAAAAGTCCTTTGAAATGATAGAAAAATTATATTTAAATATGATACTAAAAATATTTTAAAAGAAGCAAGATCTCAAAACAAGATTTTAAAATTCCAATAAACTTTCTCAAGAAGCTTCTTGAAGATGTGTTTCTTCAAAATACAAGGTAAACAAAGAAAAAGAAACAAAAGATACAATCAAGAGAGAAGGAAAGGGATTTCCTAGTGAAAGAGATGCCAGATAGACAAGCTCTTGTCAGCGTCCTTGCAGAGCATCAGATGCAAAGAAAAACATCATATACAGACACACAGACACACAAGGAAATGACAAACATCTTATGTATTTTACTATATTAATAGGGATTTTATAGTTCTTTTGTACCACATAGGTGAGGCAGCAGATACATGGGCCCCTGGGGCAAACGGTTGGTGTTTGTTCCCTCTGGACCAATACTCTGAGACGAGATGAGAATAACAGGACAATTGAGAGAGGAGGGTGGGCCCTGCCCAGATAGAAGATAAGAGACCACATATTTCTCATTCTCAAAGTCAGGAGACCTCCCTGACTACACATGCGCAGAAAGGCTCCTTGGAAGTCAAAAGTGGAGTGATGCTAAGTGTTGCTAAGTCTACCCTTAGGCCTCTTCAGTAGAATACATCTTGGTTAAGAGATGCACGCACACACATGGGGAGATCCTGAGACATACCAAATACGAACTTTGAACCAGGCAAATCAAAATGATGGGTCAAAGGAAACCTGGAAAAAATGTCCCATAAAAGTGATTCAAACTGCCACGAGGGTGCGACTCTCTCTCTCTGAGCCTGCCTCTGTGTCTACCCACATGTACTGTACTCTTTTCTTCTCCCAATAAATACTTTACTTGTTTCACTACCTTCCGTCTTTGTGGGAATTCTTTTTCTGCAAAGCCATAGGGCCAGGGCCTTGTCACTGATCACTGGTCTAGTGGCTAGGATTCAGTGCTTTCATCGCCTCGACCCGATCTCAATCTCTGGCCGGGAACCGAAATACTGCTTCAAGACACTCTGCAGGCCGAGACCACCCGAGATCATAGGGATGAATAATTAATGTCTTACAATACCATCAAATTATAAAATGAAGCACTTGTTTATTCCATAAAACAAAAAGTTGGTATAGGGAAGTTAATTAGTTTACTTTTTTAATTTTTAAATTTTTAATTTTTATTTTATATTGGAGCATAGTCATTAACAATGTTGTGTTAGATTCAAGCATACAGCAAAGTGATTCAGTTATGTATATACATGTATCTATTCTTTTTCAAATTCTTTTCCCATTTAGGTTATTACAGAATATTGAATAGTGTTCCCTGTACTATACAGTAGGTCCTTATTGGTCGTCTATTTTAAATATAGTAGTGGGTACATCTCAATCCCAAACTCCCAATCTATCCCTGCCCCCCATCCTTCCTCCCTGGTAACCATAAGTTTATTCTATAAGTGTGTGAGTCTGTTTCTGTTGTGTAAATAAGTTCATTTGTATCTTTTTTTTAGATTCTGCATATAAACAATATCATATGATATTTGTCTTTCTCTATCTGACTTACTTCACTTATTATGATAATCTCCATGTCCATCCATGTTGCTGCAAATGGAATTATTTCATTTTTTTAATGGCTGAGTAATATTCTGTTGTATATATGCACCACATCTTCTTTATCCATTCATCTCTTGATGGACATTTAGGTTACTTACATGTCTTGGCTATTGTAAACAGTGCTTCAATGAACATTGGGGTGCATATATCCTTTTGAACCATGTTTTTCTCCAGATATATACCCAGGGATTGCTGGATCATATGGTAGTTCTACTTTTAGTTTTTTTAAGGAACCTCCATACTGTTCTCCATAGTGGCTGTACTAATTTACATTCCCACCAACAGTGCAAGAGGGTTCCCTTGTCTCCACACCTTCTCCAGTATTTATTTTTTGTAGATTTGTTTTTTCTTTTTTTGGCCACACTGTGTAGCTTGCGGCATCTTAGTTCCCCAACCAGGGATTGAACCGGGACCCACCAGCAATGAAAGCAATGTCCTAACCACTGGACCACCAGGGAATTCCCATGTTTGTAGATTTTTTGATGATGGCCATTCTGACTGGTGCGAGGTGATATCTCATTGTAGTTTTGAATGGCATTTCTCTAATAATTAGTGATGATGAGCATCTTTGCATGTGCTTCTTGGCCATTTGTATGTCTTCTTTGGAGAAATGTCTATTTAGGTCTTCTGCCCATTTTATGATTGGGTTGTTTGTTTTCTTGATATTGAGCCAAATGACCTGTTTGTAAATTTTGGAGACTAATCCCTTGGAAATATGAAGCATAGCTGAAAAAACAAGAGGAAATGTTAAAAGTAATTTACTCAGGGAACTAGATATAGGGATGTGTGGAATGTTCAATTGCTGTTTTTGCTGCATGTCTTTGTGTGTAGAGGTGTATAGATGAATATATACATATATGTGTATATATACATAATTTATCTATTATAATATATATGATATGATATAGACATATATCATATTTATTTAATAAATATAAAACTGAATATATAGACAATAAAAGACCTCAAAAATACCTTCAGGTTGATCTTATTATGCCCCTTTGGCATGGAAGAGATTTAGAGAAGTCAGAAACCTTAGCTAATTATTTGACAAAGCCAAGATTTACACTCAAGTTTCCTGAGTCTAGGGCCATTTACTTCCTACCATATTATACATGCCTTCAAAATTGTGATTATTTCTTTCCCCATTTCCAATTACAGCCTTGAGGGTCAAGCTGAGAGCATATTTGTTGGGAGTTTTCTCAGGAGCAGGACCTGAGTCACACACAACTCAGTTCCCATCCTTGCAAAATCCCAGAAGGGGTTAATAGTAGCAGTGAGGAAAGCAGTGTCTAACTAGCCTCATAAATGTAATTAATCATGACCTAAATGTTTAATATCTACACTGATGTTTAAATAGAACAAATATTATTAATTAGAACAAATATTATTGTGTGTTTTTTGCTTTTAAGTATGCTGGAGGGAAAAGAATGTGTTAAAATAATTTGTCCTCTATAACTTAAGGATATCTCACGGAAGAGAGTGATAGAGACAAAATGAAATAAACCCAAACGTATGTGTAACTGAAATAGCAGAATGTATAAAGCAAAGAGAATCATTTTAAATTATACTATCAAATGCATTTTCTGCCTCAAACACAAGGCCTTCTGAAACTTAGACATCTACTTCTTAAAGGTAACTTATTTATAATGCAAAAAAAAAAAAACTGTAGGCACTATTTTCTAATACATAATTATTGAAAAGAAATTATCTACAAAGCATGAGAGTTCATATCTGTGTCCATGAGTAATCAAAAATGAGAAGGTACATATAGACCAGAGAAACACTTATCTCAATATTATTGCTTTTGATCCAAACACACATGAAAATGTCCGTGATTGAAAGATTTGATGGGCCTTTTTTCTTGCAACATTTTCATTTGCCCTGGGTATTAAAAAAAAACCTTTAGAAACAAGTAAAGCTTCCACAATTCCCAAAGTTGTGTGATTCTCTTTGGCGCCTGCTTCAGTCCGCAACTGCAAAGAACTCATCTTTTATTCACTTGTATGATTCTCCTCTGTAGTTCCTGACATTCTTTTAATGCATTTTCATTTTCTCAGAGACCACAAGAATGACATTCCTCTCCGAATCTTCATCATTGTTCTTTAAAGTTCCAGCTTTTGCCATAGTCTTTTGTGGAAAGAAGATTCCGGATCCCACAGCTACATTCCTCGCGGTCTGCTCATTATCACTTGGAGGCAGCCTCGGTCCCTTAGTATGTTCGTCTTTCTTTGGTCCAGATCAATAGATCATTTTAAATCAGTGCACTGAAGACTGAAAGACTACCTTTTATTGCAGGCTGGTAGGTCAGATATAAGAGAGTGAATGATTTCTTGGGGTTTGTGGTCCATAATTATATTAACCTTGATCCCACACGAAGCTATTTCAAACTTCTCACACCTCATCACCAGACAATGCAGCCCCATCTATATAAGAATTGCATTGTTTGACTTTGAAAGACATGTTGTTAAAATCCCTTTACAGGTTCATGATGTTTCTTTAGAAGAGTGGAACAAATTTCATGGTCAAAGTCAAAATTTTAGCACCCTTTTTATCACAAGGATAACTAACCCTGTGAATCCCAGAACAGCCTATATTGTTGAAAGTGAGTTAGAGAAAAAGAAAATAGCAAATTGCTTTTACTATTACCATATTAATTATATGCTTTACACTTCAGCAAGTGACTCTATTATATATAGTTGTGTTCAGCATTTTCTAAATTAAATGTATCACCTCAAATTATAAAAAGCAAATGAGTAATAATAATTATTGATTAATATATATTTTAATTATTTTGCAATCTATAACCTTTATCCGGTCTTAAATTTAAAATGAGAAATAGTTTGGGCAGTGGGAAAACCTATATTAATGTGAATGAAATGGTTCCTCTTGGGATATTTCCTTGAGATTGTATTGGACATCTTTGAAACAAATTGAGAAGTTATGAATCCAGCCTAACTAATTAAAGTCTCATTAAAACAAACAAAAACAAACAAAAAAACCCATTACATATATTTCACTAAACCCTACTAAGGTCATCAGTTTGCCTGTAGTTTAAAAATAATCTAACTGAGAGATTATATTTTTGACCTCCATTAAATAATCAGAGAGTCGAAAGCCAAAATGTCCTCTTTTGCTCTAAGAGGAAAGCTGATGACAAAAGGGGCAACCATATAAGGTCCCCACTGTCTCTTTTTATGAGGAAACAATCAGCCAAACACTGGATGAGCAAAAGGGCAACTGTTTGTATTGGGTATCACCCAGGGAATTCCTTTTAAAACTAGTGCATTCACTCAGCATGTGAAAGACTGAGCATTTTTTTGTTTTACTAGATAGGGTTAATGATTTATCCTTGGAAGATCAATGACAAATCAAATCAATGATAGAGTCAATATTAGAACTCACATAGTCTGAAGTATTTTAGGTCATGAACTGTCTTGAAAATATAAAAGTAATCAATATACTTGCAAAAACTTAGAAAAAAAGGACAAAAGTCTTATTAAACAAATTAATCATCTCCTGGCTCAACCTTGCACTAATTATCCCAATCATCTCTCAGGTATCCAGCTTTCCTGAGTAATAATAAGAGTCTTAATCATTAGAACAAAATTTTCTGAGATATATATACCATATAGCAAAAATAAGTTCATCTTTCACTAAAATGGGTACTCTAATTCACAAAATTTTCTAATTAACCCAAGCATTATTTATGTTTTCATTTCACTGTATTAAAAAATCACTGTGAAGTGTATTGGGTCAATTTCATTCCCAAGTAAGCAGAGTATGTTAATATATATTTTTAAGCATCTTATAGGGTCTTGAGGCCACCATATCAAACATAATTTTTCAAACTATAGCTCCATAAATTTAAAAATATACACATTTTAAAATATATTTTAGACCATAGAAATGTTTACTTCTGACAATATCACCAGCAATGATTTAATGAAGATTTAATATTTTATGTTTCATTGTTCAACTCTGGATTAAATTTTGGTAATGTTTCCTTTCATAGATATTTTATGAAGATGATATACACATATATCATATATATGTATCTTATATGTATCAAATATATATATACATATAGGTATATATACATATATATTTCTTTTGAAGCAATTTTTATCTATTTCTGTATTTAAATATTTTCATAAATACTAAGTCATGGTTTGATTGAAACAATTGAGTTATCTACATTAGCACAAATCTGCTACCTGACCCTTTACCTTACTCCTCCAGTTTCCAGTATTGTCTAAGAGGAATGGCTTTAAAAAAAAGAAAGCATTGCTTACGATTATTGTAGAATTTTATAGCCTTCCTAATATTATATTTTTAACTTCTGTTGGTGTCAAAATATGTTTGGACTTGTTGAGAATTTTGAAGTAGTCACAAACTGCTTAGAGGAAAAGAATACTTTCACTTAGTCTCTTATTCATAGGCATAAGACTTAGTTATTTGCCATCTAAACAGCAAAATAGCCTACTGTTCATACAGAAAAAAGTAAACACTTTTAGACATGAACTGAAACATTTGATGTACCTTTCTAGGATACTTGCTTATTATAAGTAATGATTTGTGGAGTTTTTCTTCAGATGCCTATGGCATTTAGAAAATAATAAAACATATATAGTTATAAGCTGTTAGATGATCCAATATTATATATTTTTTGAAGTATTACTTACTACCTAATAGTTCTTACTAGTCAGGTGTTAGATTTAGCAAATAAGTAATTGCAAGGATATTCTGAAGGTACTCTGACCTTTATGTACCTTTCCACTACTGGAAATTGTTACCATTTTGATGTGATTGTTTCAATGTATATGCAACCCCTATTTCATAAATAAATTTACAAAGACTAGAAAAAGAAGAAAGCATACTCTGCAAGTAATGTTGAGATTAGTGTGACATTATTACCACATTAAGAAGGAAAGCATGAAAATTAAGAACTCAAAATATAGATATAAATAAGTAAATAAATACTAATTCAATGAACCTAACAACATAATTTTAATTGACAAAAGCAAAAATTGTTTGTCTTTAAAAATATTATATTTAGTAAACGTAGTTTTATCAATTTTTATCAAATTGATGATTTAAAAAATCATTATTATCTCAATAAATACCAAAAAATTAAAACCCATATGCAATTACACAGACATAAAACCACTAATCAATGCAGTATTCTCCAACAGGAAAATGGTACCTACCAAACTGTACAGCAAATAACATTATTAATTGTGAAAGTTTATGCTTATTATCTTTAAAATCAGGATGGATGTCTACTGTCACCATTTTTTAGTCAACATTGTATTTGAAGATCTAGGCAATACAATAAATCAAGAAAAATATGACATTTAAGAACTATAAAGGAGGTAACAAATTTTCATGATTTATTAGACATATCCAGAGAAACTATGCTATGGACGTTTAATTGACTAGAACTAGTAAAAATTCAAAATTATTCTAGAAAAGCTCAATATATAAAAATGATAACATTCCTATAGTTCTACAAAAACAATTGGAGTATGTAATAAAGAGTATCTGAATTTCAATAACCAAAATATTAATATTATTATTAATAATAATAAAACACTTGTATTTTGGGATAAATCCAATAATAGATGTGCAAGACTACAAAATAAAAAATGTATGACTTTTTAAAAATGTGAAAATATACTTATATAAGGGCAGAGACATTTTATATGGAAAGATTAAATAGAAAGATTTACTTAAAGTGTTAAGTCCTTCCTGACCTGTCAACAAAATCCCAAAAAGGTCTTATAAGTTTAAGTTGATTCCAAAATTCATATGATGAAGAATGGGCATGATAATTTTGAGAGAGGAAAGAAAAGGAAGAGGTAACAGTGAAGGAAAGGGAGGAAGAGAGATGAAGAAAAGTAGAGGAGGGGAGAAAAAAGAAGGTGGAGGAAATAAAGAAAAGAAAGAAGGGGACTTCCCTGGTGGCACAGTGGTTAAAAATCTGCCTGCCAATGCAGGGAACATGGGTTTGAGCCCTGGTCCGGGAAGATCCCACATGCCGTGGAACAGCTGAACCTGTGTGCTACCACAATGAGAAACCCACCTGTAGCAACGAAGACGCAATGCAGACAAAAATAAGTAAATAAAATGAATAAATTTTAAAAAGTAAAATAAAAAGAAAAGAAAGAAGGAAGAGTACAAGAAATGTGAAAGAGAAGGGGGGAAATGAGGAGAAGGAAAGAAAGTAGTAGTACAATTGGGATTCCATCTTCTAGCTGTCCAGACAAATTATAAAACTACAATAGTTTAAAGATACTAATACAGGAAAAACAAATAAAATGGTAGAAAATTTTAAATATTCATATGCATGTATATACATGTACACACATATATATGCATATATGTATTTTATATGTACATATATGTTTTATATATACATATTATGTATGGTTGTTATATGCCAAAGTGGGATTCCTATTCTGTAAGGAAATGATGTACTATTCAATAAATTGTAGTAGGACAATTGGTACTTGATTTATAGAAAAGAAATGTTACATAACACTCCTATAAGAAACAGTGTACAAATATAACTTACTGATAGAGTAAAGAAGTACAAGTACATAGAACAAGTTTAAAAATAAAGAGAAATAACTTTTTAGAACATTCAGAAAAACTGATTTTGCAAACAGCATATGTAAGGTTTCATAACAAAACATTTTAGTAATATCTAGTAAAATTGAAAATGCACATAAATTTAGCAATTTCATTGTTAGTTATATGTTCCAGAGAACACTCACACATGTACAAAGAGACTCGTGCAAAAGAATTGATTGTGGCATTTTTTAGCAAGTTAATTAAACAACTTTAAATGTCACTCAATGATAGAATGGATGGATAAATTGTATAATCTTTGGAATATTAAGCAGCAAATATAACATACCAGTTCTAGAAAAATCAATGTGATGAATCTCTAGTACATTTTTGGGGTGATAAAAATCAAGTTACAAGTGATATAGTTTGAAATAATTATAAAAATAAAAGTGTAAAAAATTGATATGTTTTATATAAGAATATGTAATTTTACAGTAATAATTTAACATATTCAGGGGAATAATGCAGATCTAATTCAGGATATTTGTTTTCTTTTAGGCATGGATGATGCAAATAAAATAGAAAAGATCACTTCAAAGCCATCTCTAATATTTACTTCTTAAAAACCTAAATTCTGAAAAAGATGACAAACTATTCATCTACATGGTGGGTAAATAAGTGCCTCAGTACCTTTATATATATTTGACATATTACATAATTAAAATATTTTTAAAAGATTTATGTTTCCAAGTGTATACAAGAAGAATGTTAAACCAGCTTTTCAAAGAGTTTTCAAGAATTATTAGACCATGAAAGTTATATTTGGTTTCTCAAATGTTCATTGACCCAAATTAAATTACAAATGCCATTGCTTCAGCCTTCCATTCAACCATACTCTTTTAGTGTTCTAGTAATCAGCAGGTTAAAAGAAGACAAGCTCCTTCCTGCAACAAGTATTCTGAGTTCCAACAAAATGTAACTTGTTATAAAACCCAAGCTGACAGGAAATGTGAACAAAGTACACTAAATTTATTTTAGGCACTGAGCATATGGGTCAATGCTTATTTGCATGACTGTCAACAAAACAATTCTCCTTTGTTGCTACTTATAACTTTAATGTTTTCTTTGCCTTTGAATCAAATTGAATCTACCCTTCGTCAATCACCTTTCTTCTTTTTCATTATCAATTAATATTTTTGAGCCTTCTGAACTGTTTCACTTTGTATTGAGTTTTCTGGTAATGATATACCAAATTGAGTCCTCAGTATGTTTTAAAAACTTGTTATAGATCTTCTCATTTGTCAATGTCTTCAAGAGCAGTCCAAGACTTACTACTCTGCCTGCTTTCTTCAAGATTAATTCAAAGCTTGTCCACGCCTAAATTGCTCTACAGCTGACCTGAGGGCATGCACCTTTGTCCTGGACTAATTTAATATCCATCCTCAGATTTACCTCATTAGCTTTAAAGGTATTTGTTACCACAACAAGTAAGCAAAAAATGATGGGTGGGGTGGAATTTGGAGGCTAATCATTTGAACATTTGGGAGGGGTTTCATGGAAAGTAAAGTTTATAGACAATTTTATAAGCATTATTTCTGCACACAATTCCAAGTGTCTTAAGGAGAAATTTTCTCCCGTTATTTCTTCTCCTGCAGGCAAGCAAGGGCTGCTACCTACTGTTAAGTTTACATTCTGCCTCATTATGTTTCCATCTTATATGTTGGCTGAAGACATTATAGCATTTTCAAAGCCCTCATTCCTGAACACAAATTCTAAATGCTGTTTGCTGTCTCTATTTTTGCAAATATATATTTAATAGAATGCAAAACTATATAAATAGATTCCATCCATAGAGATAATCATCTAAACTGAAGCTATATTTTATTTCAGACTGAATATAGAAAGTGTCTGGGACATGATACTCAATTAAGATTAGATTTTGTAGGGTTTCCCTGGTGGCGCAGTGGTTGAGAGTCTGCCTGTCGATGCAGGGGACGCGGGTTCATGCCCCGGTACGGGCAGGTCCCACATGCCGCGGAGCGGCTGGGTCCGTGAGCCATGACCGCTGAGCCTGCCGTGTCCGGAGCCTGTGTTCCGCAACGGGAGAGGCCACAGCAGAAAGAAACCCGCATACCGCAAAAAAGATTAGATTTTGCTGCTATTGTTGTTGCTGCTAGTGATTAGTCAAACCTGAACAGAATATAAGTTCACTGACTTATCTGGAAGAAGTAATTTTCAATTTTATTTAAAGTATATAAATTTGTATAGAAATTGTTTATTGCAAATTTTGTTTTGGAAACAAATATTCAACAACACATTCCCTGCCTATAATGAAAGATTCAAAAAATAACAATAATAATATTCAGAATTTTCTTTTAATGTTTCTGTGCTACACCAAGCCCTAAGTTAACCCATCCTAGATCTCCAAGAACAGTGCTGTCTTTAGGATTTTCTATGTATAGTACCATATAATCTGCAGATAGTGACAGTTTAACTTCTTCCTTTCCCATTTGGATTCCTTTTATTTCTTTTTATTGTCTGATTGCTGTGGCTAGGACTTCCAATACTATGTTGAATAAAAGTGACAAAAGTAGGCATGCTTGTCTTGTTCCTGTTCTTAGAGGAGATGCTTTCAGTTTTTCACCCTTGAGAATTTCGTTAACTGTGGGCTTGTCATATATGGCATCTATTATGTTGAGTTATGTTCCCTCTATACCCACATTCTGGAGAATTTATCCAGAATCCATTTATCATAAATGGATGTTGAATTTTATCAAAAGTTTTTTCTGCATCTAGTGAGATGATCTTATAATTTTTACTCTTCAATTTGTTACTGTGGTTTATCACATTGATTTACTTTTGGACATTGAAACATGCTTGCATGTCTGGGTTTCATCCCATTTGCTCATGGTGTATGATCCTTTTAATGTGTTGTTCAATTTGGTTTGCAAAAATTTTGCTTACGATTTTTGCATATATGTTCATCACTGACATTGGCTTATAATTTCATTTTTGTGTGTGATATTTTTTGTCTGGTTTTGGTATCAGACAATGCTGGCATTTTGGAATGAGTTTAGAATCATTCTTTCCTCTGCAATATTTTGGAATAGTTTGAGAAGGATAAGTGTTAGCTCTTCTCTAAATGTTTGATAGAATTCACCTATGAAGCCATCTGGTCCTGGATAAAGCTTAATTTATTAAATTCATTTATTACTAACTTATTAAATAGCATTTAAGTTAAGTTTCTCAGAAAAAATACAGAACACCTAGTTAAATTTGAATTTCAGATAAACAAGGACTAATATTTTTAGTATAAGTATTGCTTCAAAAAAAGAAATATAGATCAGTGGAACAGGATAGAAAGCCCAGAGATAAACCCATGCACATATGGTCACCTTATTTTTGATAAAGGAGGCAAGAATATACAATGGAGAAAAGACAGCCTTTTCAATAAGTGAAGCTGGGAAAACTGGACAGGTACATGTAAAAGAATGAAATTAGAACACTCCCTAACACCATACACAAAAATAAACTCAAAATGGATTAGAGACCTAAATGTAAGGCCAGACACCATCAAACTCTTAGAGGAAAACATAGACAGAACAGTCTTATGACATAAATCACAGCAAGATCCTTTTTGACCCACCTCCTAGAGAAATGGAAATAAAACCAAAAATAAACAAATGGGACCTAATGAAACTTAAAAGCTTTTGCACAGCAAAGGAAACCATAAACAAGACCAGAAGACAACACTCAGAATGGGAGAAAATATTTGTAAATGAAGCAACTAACAAAGGTTAACCTCCAAAATTTACAAGCAGCTCATGCAACTCAATATCAAAAAAACAAAAAACCCAATCCAAAAAGGGGCAGGAGACCTAAATAGACATTTCTCTAAAGAAGATATACAGATTGGCAACAAACACATGAAAGAATGCTCAACGTCACTAATCATTAGAGAAATGCAAATCAAAACTACAGTGAGGTATCACCTCACACAGTCAGAATGGCCATCATCAGAAAATCTAGAAACAATAAATGCTGGAGAGGGTGTGAAGAAAAGGGAACCCTCTTTCACTGTTGGTGGGAATGTAAATTGATAGAGCCACTGTGGAGAACAGTATAGAGGTTCCTTAAAAAACTATAAATAGAACTACCATATGACCCAGCAATCCCACTCCTGGGCATATACCCTGAGAAAACCATAATTCAAAAAGAGTCATGTACCACAATGTTCATTGCAGCTCTATTTACAATAGCCAGGACATGGAAGCAACCTAAGTGTCCATCGACAGATGAATGGATAAAGAAGATGTGGCACATATATACAATGGAATATTACTCAGCCATAAAAGGAAATGAAATTGTGTTATTTGTAGTGAGGTGGATGGACCTAGAGTCTGTCATACAGAGTAAAGTAAGTCAGAAAGAGAAAAACAAATATTGTATGCTAACACATATATAGGGAATCTAAGAAAAAAAAATGGTTCTGAAGAACCTAGGGACAGGATAGTATCAAAGACACAGACGTAGAGAATGGGCTTGAGGACATGGGGAGGAGGAAGGATAAGCTGGGACAAAGTGAGAGAGTGGCATGGACATATATACACTACCAAACTTAAAATAGAGAGCTAGTGAGAAGCAGCCTCATAGCACAGGGAGATCAGCTCTGTGCTTTGTGTCCACCTATAGGGGTAGGATAGGGAAGGTGGGAGGGAGACACAAGAGGGAAGAGATATGGGGATATATGTATATGTGTACCTGATTTACCTTGTTATACAGCAGAAACTAACACACCATAGTAAAGCAATTATACTCCAATAAAGATTAAAAAAAATGTGCTAAATATCTTATGGGACAGACTCCTGAGAGAATTGTTACAATATATTGTGTGTGGTCTTAAAAATTTTTTTAATCTTTTGAATTTTATATAAAAATTATATCCATTATAGTTTTATCTCACAATTTTTTATTACTGCCAAGGTGTAAGTAAAATGAAGGAAGGGATTTCTGTCTCTTTTGTCGAATGCTATGTCCTGTGCCTGTCATAAAGTAGGTGCTCATGAATATTGTTATGTGAATGAAATTAATGAGACTGAACTTTTTCTAGGAGCTTAAAGTTCATTTTATTATTTTCTATAAATGATTTTAGATACCTTAAACACATTCTTTCTTCAATAAAAATAAATGAAATGATTCAATATTTATTCAGCAGTAGAGAATCAAAAAATGACCAAGGCAAGTCCCAAACATCAGAGAGTTTTGTATTGTATTCTTAGGGAAGGAATCATTAATAAATATTTATAAAAGAAGGCAGCACTTGAGTATCTCATAGAATCATAAGAAACATAATCTACAAGTTTAGAAGAAAGACCACCTAATTCTAGTTACGGGCTGAGTTAGGCTTCCCAAAATGGTTGGATTTCAAATGGGACTTGCAACAGTGACAAATTCAATAGGTTCACAAGTTGAACAAATTTTAGCAGGTTGAAAAGGCATGAAATTCTGACAGCGCAAGGCACTTTCAGGGAATAGAGTAACTTAGCTGAGCTATAAGGTATAAAGACAGAGTTAGTGGGACATGAGGCTGGAAAAAATGGTGGGGCATGACAAAGGAAATTACATTGTATTATAGAGGCCACTGATAGAATATGGCAGCTTTAACTCAAAATACTGCAGCTTTTGTTAAACTATGCTTCGTACTTCACCTCATTTTGATATACAGGATGGAAATAAAATTATATGTCAGTATTAGAGTTTTGCATTAAATTGTAGATTTTTCTCTTTTTTTGCCCCTCCTTGCTCCTGCAAAGGAGATAGATTTGTAGAGGACAGCATTTTTCTCATTTGTGACATATCTGCACAAATTCAATATATAATTTTCAGTACAAATATTGTTCCATGTGAGGAAAAAAATAATGCCCTGGGTTATTATTTCAACTTGCAAGGCTGGATGCTGTACTTTGATATTATTTATTTGAGTTTATGTAGCATATATTACTTGAAATTTGAAAGCTGCTTCATTAATTCTAACAGTCAGAGCATTCTAAGCTAAGAAAAGCTGTCCTTCCACTTAGTTGAATGCTCAAGTACAGAATTATTAAAAAACATCATGGGCACAAAATGCAGCAGTAAGCTGATTTGTGTGCACAAGAGGGCTGTTTGTCCTCAAAAGTACATTCTTAAATAAGAAGAGGGTTGGAAAGAAAAGGCAAACAGCACCTTGAAGTAAAAGAACAGGAGCAGATGTCCTTTAGCTGTGTGTTTTATTGATTTATAAACACTCACTTGAGCTCCCTCATCTTTGCAGAGTAATTTAGATATGGGAAAATATCTGTGAAATATATTGATTGTGTTATTGATTGAAAAGCCAATTGCTGTTGCACTCCTGTTTTACCATTTAAGTCCTGACACATTTTGACATATGAGCCAGCTGTGACTACTACCTCGATTCTGCAATAAGATAATGTGAAAGCTGTCATAACCACTTCTCTGTCAGCCTTGAAGATTTACAGCATGTCAGGGCTGCTATTTAGCCTGCTCTTTAACTACCTGAATAATGAGGATTTGTTAAAGCTTTCACTCTAGGATGCTCACTTGTGTGTGTTTGCATTGGGTGTGTCCATATATGCACACAAACCCTTACTCATGTTTGTTTCATTTAGTGAACTGATACTTGGTGAATTAAAAAAATAATAATAAGGAACTCATTTCTTGGTATCTCCATATTTAATATGCACATGGGAATGACTGAATCCATGAAAGTATTTTTCTCTTTTTCTTTGGAGAAATTTGATTTCAGAACATTTCTCAGAGTATTTTTCACTTGTTATGAATTGGGTTTGTATTCTGCAGCAATGAATGAATTTGGAAAGAATGGGGAAGATCCATTCCTTTCTATTTACAGATTTGTCTTTAAGATATTTATTGCATGAAAAAGGAAAATAATATATGCAAAATTTACTCAATATCCTTGATTTGAAAAGAAAAACAAAAACAAATTAGCTTCTCAACCTACATTTTAAAGCTCATAAAAATTCATATAAACATATCTCCACAGAGCACACTAAAAAAATCTACATTTTAGGACAGACCTCATTAGGTGATTGAAACTACAAATACTGTTTCCTGCTTCTAGTCACATAATCGTATACATAAGAAAAACTCCTCTAAATCACCCTTTTGATACATTTAGTCAATATGGATCTTTTCCAAATAAGGCTGTTTAAATGTATACTTTACATTATTAAAGTTGGTGTCCATAATATTCCTCTTACATTCTGATGCATCTTCTCATTGTCATACAATCTCTCTGATTAATTACAAGCAGCATGTTGATTTGTTCTCTTCTGGTTTATTTAAAAGCATCCTTCAATTTATATAAACCAATGTAACAGATCCATTGTAAGGGAGCAATGTTGATGTAAATAGCCTGGGAACAATGCTCCATATTATAAGGATGGACAGCAGATTACTGCTCTGGGAAATGAAAATGTTCATTTAACGGTATGAATGGCACACCATTCTGGCAAATGACTGACATATCAGCAGTGTTAAGCATTAGACTTGTGATTGATTTGGATCCAGCTTCGAAAAATCCAACATTTCTTTTCAATGTGCAGGCTTCCTATAATGTGGAATCTAACAGAAGTATATTTTAGAGCTTCAATATCATACCCTATAGCATATTTCACCTCCATATAAAATTGCAAGCAGATTTTATGTAAGTTAACACAATATCAAATAGATTCTGACAAGCTAAAATCTTTAGTCCAAAGACACATAAAATTGCTTTAGAATATGGCACCAGTAAAGGGGAGGTGACAGGTGGACAAACACACTAAGATGGCAGGATTATACACATTCTGCAATGCAGATCCAACTATGTACATATTCTGCAGTGTACAGAACTGAACTATGATGCTGGAGTAGCCATTCTTTCTGTAACTGCCCACTCTCACTCTCTACATTGGAGGCAGGATTAGAGTAAGGTTCATTCAGGAGAAGCTGTGTTCCAGGTTGTTCTTCAACCTTAGTGTGCAAAATGTTTGTCCAAGAAATGCATTGAATATGCATGTTCCTGGTCTCCCCAGTAGAGATTCTGATATTGTAGCTCTAGAATAAAGCAAAGGAACCTGGTTTTATTAAAAATAAACTTTTATATTTGAACTAATTTGACACATACAAAACTAGTAAAAATTGTGTAGAGTCCCATTATTTCCCTCATCCCAATTCTTCTAGTACTAACATTTTTGCATAAACTCAGTATAATTTTTAGTATTAGAAAATCACCATTGGCACAATATTATTAACCGATTTACAGACTTTGAGTTTCACTGATTTTTCTACTTGTGTCTTTTTCTGTTGCAGTTTCCCACACTGCATCTCATTATTTCTCCTTAGTCTTCTCCAGTCTGTATCAGCCCCTCAGGATCTGCTTTTAATTAATCACTTAGGTTTATCTGATATCAGTTGATTTGCAAAGAAAATTATGAGAAGCACTCATCGAGATGGTCACTTATGTTCATAAATCTGCTGCAAACATTAGCTGTTAAATATTTTAAAGGGGACTATATTAAAGAATTTGAAAACTAAAATATAGCCATGAATAAAAAAATCACGTTCCACCCTCAAGACTGTTCTATGCCTTTAGTAGTTTTTTTTTTTTTTTCAATATTATTTAACTTGTTTTGTAGTTGTTTTCACATGTATCCCATACTGGCCCTTCAGTTCAGCCAACTGTCATTTCTTAGACCCTTGCCACTCAAAGTTGGTCTGCATCACCTGGGAGCTTGTTAGAACTGCAGAATCTCAAGCCTTACCCCAAGCTCCAGGCTACAAAATCATAATCTACATTTTGACTAGATCTATAGGTGACCTGCTTGCCCAAAAATGTTTGAGAAGAATTTGAGGATCTTTGTCTGTCACACCCAGAGGCTGAGAGGGGAAATCTCCTGGAGTCCCTCTGCATCACTACTAATTCTCAACCTACTGATACTATTATTTCTATGAATTGGTTACAGTTGCCTCAGATAATTATAAGTTCCTTTTTCTTATGCTTGGTATAAATCCTACAATATAGTTCTATTTGAGACCTGATTTGTATTCCATATGTCCATCAGACTCACTGAGTGGGCTGTCATGCTGGACTGTATTCCACTGATATTACATTTCTGAATTGCAGACATATTTGATGCACTATTCCAACATTTCATGAGATGGCTTATTCAGGTGGTTCATGTAAAATTGATTTTGTACAAAACATTTTGTGCACTTTGCCTGGATCTCTGTGCTCTAGTCCTGTGCACATCTCTCAAAATTAGCACTGACTTTCTGGATGAGCTTGGGCAAATAATTATCCTTTCTGCTTCTTATTTTCCAGCTGTTATATGGAGAGCCTAACATTGCCACAGAATGTTAGCTCTCAAGAGGATCTTAGATATTACTGAGTTCTTATCACAAATTTAACATGTAGAAAATTAAGACACAGTAAGAGTGTGTCTTGTATAAGGTCCACAGTCCAACACTAGGAAGAAAAACAAAGTCACATCTCAGGTCTTGTGACTGTAGCTCTGAGTTTTTTCCATAGTACATGTCCTCCAATATAATGCATCATCACTACCCTTTCCATATTTTCTCAGAGTGAAAGTGATCCCTTTTTCTTTCCAAAGCTTTCCCTTTGACTTTACTTGAGATTCCCACCACTCCAACTTTGACCTCTTCATGTCTTTCTGCATCCACACACATCAAAGTTTTTTTTCATTTAATAAATGACAACAACCATAATAAATCAAAAATACTTTCTACTACTTATCATTCGTATTTCTGTATTTTCCACTTATCCACAAATCCCTTGAATATCTCTGCTTCCTCAATATCCAATTACTTTTCATTCCATCTTCTTCTGCCTTCTTCTTTAAATCATTTACTGACCCATCACTAATTGATATCATTGATAACCTGAACATTTATAAATTCAAAGGCCATTGTCCACTCTTCATCCTTCTTCACCTCTCCAAAGCGACTAAACTCTTAACCACATCCTATTTCTCAAAACTATGATCTCCTTGGCTTTTCTAGCACCTCTCTTTCCTTGGTTCTCTGATCTTTCCATTGTTCTTTCACACTGGCTCATTATTCTCTATCCACTTTTAAAATGTCCTGCTCCACTTGGCTATATTATTTGTTGTCTTATATGCTACTTGTGATACTCTTCCAAGGTGATTATCTTAGTCTATATGCCAGGGATCGATTTATTAGTATTTGGTTCTTTTACCCTTTTTGTCTGCTCAGTGAAATGGATTTGACCCCTTAAATATTTCTCTTGCAGTGCTCAGTAGCCAGGCTCTTGCAACACAGGTGTTTTCTCCAGTGTCCAGCTTCTACAGGACACTCAACTTTCCCAGGGCCCGGTGCCTGTAGTATGTGCTTTTGTGTGGCACCAGGCTCCCACTGTGCACACAGATTCTTCAGCACCAAGTTTCCACAGCATCAGTATCTTCTGCGGTGTCTTGTGATGCATGGTGGCCAGCAGGACTCATCGGCCAGGGACTTATCCCAGTAACCCTCTTGGGTGTTTTTATTTTGGGGTACCACTGATGAGATACTTCCTTGTAAAAAGATTTCCCCAGCAGCCTAGAGGGAAGATTTCTGGAATGTTCTTATGGTGTGACACCACAGCAACTTCTCTGCCATTAGTTGAGGCAAGGCTGTGCTCTCTCCAACAAAACCTTGCTCTCGGCCTGGGAGAACTCCCTTGGTTTCTCTATCTCAGCCCCATAGGGAGTGGCTCCCTTCCCTTTATATCTGCTATTCCTATATTTTTTAGAATTCTCTTTACCTCTTCCTCATCAATTCTTTATTACTGTAAGCTCCTGTAATAATTGATAATTATTCATATTACACTTTACCTGTTCAAACTACTGAGTGACTTCTGTCTCCTGTTTGGTCTCAGAAATGATACAGCTTCCCCAGTGTGATATAGTCTAGTTTCCCCAGAGAGAAGTGCCTTAGATAAAGTCTTAATGTTACTATTCTATTAGAACATAGAATCCTAAGGAAGCAAGAATGAGTTAAAAGAAAAATGAGATAAGGCAGGAAGGAGAAACAGGATGAAGGGTTTCTAACTAAGATGGAGGTACCCCCTGTTGCCAAACATAATTGATTGATGGATTACATTGGGCCATGTTCTGAGAGTCTGTATGAACTAATGGAAGTCCATTTTGAGGAAAAAGGGGAAATAATTTACCTGCTGGCTCTTGACTTCCATTGATCACAGTTTCACTCCACAGCATATTAAATTCCCTCTACTTCTAATCTGTGCATGCAAAGATGCCAAGAAGATCTCTCGCATGCCTCATACCATATGAGCAAAATGGGTGCCTTGAGGCAAAAGGGAAAAGATACAAGGTATGGGCATGCGACGCATCTGCGCAAAGGTGGTCAGAGTCCATGCAGCACTGGTCCCTACAGTGGTGGCTTGTGTGGCAATGATGGTAAGTAGCTGAGGGTCCCAGAGACAGATAAGAATAGAATATATGAGGAGGCACCCAAGATATACCCAACACAGGATCTTATCCGTATCATAAACTACATGCCATATGCAGATGTGTCTCAAGTGTCTATCTCCAGCCACACTTTTCCTCCTGAGAACCATGCTCTAAGTCCAATGCTTAATCAACATAACTGCATATCTTACAAGTGCCTTAAATTGAGTATATGCAAAACTGAATTCAATTTAATATTGTTAAACCAAACTCTGCCTAATGTTCTCTCTAGTCAAGAGGGTCAGCTTTCATTTTTATCTTCTTCCAAGACGGAAACTTGGATTATCTCTTGCATCTTGCCCACTCTCTCACTGGCTGAAATTTAAGTACTCAACACATTGTTTCACATTTTTTCTTTAGAGATGTCTCTCAAATCTGGCTTCTCTTCTGTTCTTCACTGTCATGGTCTTATTCCAAGTCCGTCCTTATCATTCTCTCAAATTAGTGCAGCAGTCTCTTGTCACAGCACCTCTCTAATACCTTCAACATGATGATTCTCTTTTAAAAAAATGATTCTGTTATTTCCTTATATTAAAACCACCCTGCATGTCCATTGGCTACAAAATAAAATCCAAATTCCTGAGTTTGGCATACAAAGTCATTCACAGTGGGCACCCAATTGTCCATCCCTAACACCACAATTTCCACTCATTCTACACTTGGCCCATGCTCTTCTCATGTCCTAAGCTCCCATGCTTCCACTTTACAGAAGTTTGCAACCTATCACAGCATTTCCAAAATTTTCATGTTCCAGGATTTAACACAAATGTCTTTCCTAGTGCTTAGAATGGAAAAATCTATAATTCTCATAAAACTCAGGTCAAATGTCACCTCTTCAGTAAGTTTCCTAGAAGTAATTAACTGTTCTTTTCTCTAAGCGGGTCCCACAGCACATTTCCTTTTCATTCTAAAAGTATTTATCATATTTTATTACAAGTTATTTGTTTTCACACCTGTATTACCCACCATATTATGCTTTTCTCTAGTGCTAGGACCATGTATTATTCATTCTTGCCTCTCCAACACTCAGCAGAGCACTTGTGCATAAACCACCCAATAAATGCATGTTGAGTTGAATTTAAATGAAATCAGAGGTGTAAAAGTATATATGTATAGTATTGTTACCACCAAAGCAGCATTTCACTATAGCATGATGTGTATCTATTTTTAAACTTATAAAGATTCTGTGTTGATGCCACAGACACATTGTCAGCCATCCAAAAAGCAGCAGAGCTTTTTGCCAATGAGCAACAGCAGTGTGTGTTGACAGTTTATTTCAGTACATTATATGGCACTCAACCAAAATTGAACAGTAAGAAAAGGTGGAAAGAAAATGACTATTTTCTAGGTCTCCATCACTGCATGTAGGACTAGATGGATTTCATGATGTTCCTGTGCCTTGGTTTGCATCAGCCTTATGTGTAAATCAAATTGATCATCCTAAGTTGTTTGGCCCAGGACTGTCATTCTAAGGCCTACAGTCATGCAGTGCTATGTTACACTCTATTATTATATACTACATCACAGCATACTGTATCCATTACAGTCATCTCATGTGGAATTACCTCTTACAGAAGGATGGAACACACCCTAAATTATAATGGCCTCATCACTTGTACTAGCTTTAGTAGAAGAAGCCCTTTGAGCAACCATGTTATTACCTCTGGTATGATTAGAGAAAAGGTAGTAATTCATTCTAAGATGAAAATGCTTTCCTAGAAAAAAAATCTCAATATTTTAAGATATTTAAGATTAGCTTTACGATTTACAGAACTATGTTCAGAAGTTTTCCTCTTAGAATGATATGATTTTATGTATGATGCTAGAGTAGAAGTTGACTTTCAGACTGATTTGTGAGCCAAGAGACTTGATTCATCAGATCATTGTACTTTTTATAAAGATACAAAATTTCTTGTTTTTCTAGAAGTTTTGTATTTTCCTGGTCCAAAAATTATATGTTGAATCTGTCCAGTTATTTGGACCCAGTATCCTCTGCACACAGACTGGAGAAATTTTTCTCAGTTCTATCAGGAATAATTGTGCTTCCTCATCTATTGGCTTATTTTTTGTTATAGACTATGTAAACAATACAGATGCTCATTTTTCTTTCTTTGTTTTGGCTGGACAAAACTTAGAGTGAAATTTGTGGCCTGTATTTAGCAAATGTATAAGTCTTTGTACATTGAATATTTTAAATCAACCCTCATCACAAATTCACCTTAATTTCTTACCCTTTTCCCTACCCTCTATCTTCACTTAATTCAACTTTCTTTTTTAGCATTCCAAAGCACCTATCTTTTTAAGACTGGGTTGATTCATTTTTAGGAACAAAGTGGAGCATTAATAAATAAATACAGAAATAAAACTATTCCTTTCAATGAATTGTATAATTTTTATTCTTTGTCCCTGGCTAACTCTTTGCTGGGCTTCATATATCAGCAGAACTAAGTAATAGAAACATCAAATATTCTACTTCAATACCTCTTAATGTATCAGCATAACCTGAGAAAATATCTCTTTAAAATTTTAAATAATCATTCCTATGTCCCACACCTGAGAATTCTGACTCAAGTCTAGCATGGGCCCATTTAGCTGTATTTTTTGGACATCTTCACAGATGAATATGACATATAGTCCCATTTTACAAAAAAGAATATCTGGAGAAAATAGGATCAATCATCTCTTCAAAGTGAAAAAGAAGGGGGTAGGGCTTCCCTGGTGGCGCAGTGGTTGAGAGTCTGCCTGCTGATGCAAGGGACACGGGTTCATCCCCGATCTGGGAAGATCCCACATGCCACGGAGCGGCTGGGCCCGTGAGCCATGGCCGCTGAGCCTACGCGTCCGGAGCCTGTGCTCCGCAATGGGAGAGGCCACACCAGTGAGAGGCCCGCGTACCGAAAAAAAAAAAAAAAAGAGGGATGTAAACTTGTTTATGTATATTTATGATAGATATAAACTTGTTTATGTATATTTATGATAGATAGATAGACAGATAGATAGTAGATAGGAAGTTTTTTAACAAAGTAAGAAGGGAGAGTAAGAAGGAAACAACATAGAAGGTAGAGAAAATACATTAATTTAAATCACATATGAATCTGGTAGAAATAGTATGCTAGAAACACATTAGGTTTGTGATGTAGTTTCAAAGATTACTGAAAAACAATAATTTCTCCTCTCTATTTTCAGGCCATCAAGATTGGTCGGTAAATATCATGTTTAAGCATTTGTCATATATTAAGGAACATAAGTATTTTATAACCTGTACCTCATTTTATCCTAGGATACCCCTTTGAGCTAAATATGATCATCACCATTTTTTAGGTTGCAAATTGATATCTATTTAGGTAGAACATCTGGCCACAGTTACACAAGCATAGGTTTGGAAGTGATGGAGGCTGGATGTAAATCCACATCATTTTACTCCCAATTCTGTATATTTGCTTTCCATGTTTCACTGTGCTCCTTCAATATATTTGTTTTTTCTCTGGATAGAATTCTGGATAATGCAAAATAAACACATTTATCCTTTCCTAACTTCAAATATATGGCAAGAGAAATGACAAATATTTATGATTTTGCAATGACTATTTCTTGAAGTTGGGAAAATCTAGGTAAACACTGGACTATGAAAGAGGTCAGTGGCTGTTAAGGTTTTTCAGTTTTATATATTCTGAGATGTTATTTAAATAAAAGACATGGGTACTTTTTTGTGTGATTAATGGAGCATATGCCCAGATTCATTTGATCCTAGATTCATTAACCCCTGCTGCACTGATTTTTACTCAGTATTTCTAACAAAAGAGAATTACACTTTGAAAGTAATGATGCAGATAAGCTTACATTCTGTATAGTGAAATATCTCTTCTTGAGTTTGTTGGATTTTTTTTCCCAAACGTCCTTTCTATGTGGGATGTAGTGTGAATTTAGTCTCACAAATTTTGTGCTAATTAGAGTTGGTTTGTTTTATTCTGAAAATATTTAACAAGGAAAAATCATATATCTAGACTATTCAATGTCATATGCATTTGGGAAAATTAGTTTGTAATCCTTTTAATCTATAGTTATCAGATATGATTATTTTTTAGAAACACAATGGCTAATTTGGTTTATTAAATGTGGCAATACAATATCTTTAATTCTTTACTTACTTTTCTTTGCTAATTTTGAAATAAGTTGTTTTTAATTTTGCAATCATTTTGGCAATGTGTACCTTTTCAGTACTGTGTTCAAACTAAAAAACAACAGCAATAGCAACTCAACTTTGTAAAGTCTTTAATGTTAAAACTAAAACTATGCACAGAGTGTATTTGGATTGACTAGGTCCAAGATTTTCAATTCTACTCAGGCAGCTTTCCTTGAACTAGTGGGGTGATTTTACTGTCAACTTTGGGCTGTCTGGGCACACTCACTTTCAACAGGAAATCAAATGAGATTTGAATTTCATAATTTATGTTGGGTCTCTGCATGTTCCAGTTGTGCTGGAAAGATCCTATAAAAGCCTAGCAAGATAACTTCATTGGAAGGGAATATGATACAGCCAAAGCTGACATTATAGATAGTCACAACAAGTAACTAATACAAGATACCTTTTCCAGCTCCACATACCTCTCATTAAATGTAAACATGCTAACAGATTTTTGGACAGAATACTGTGGATACTTTCATTCATTAATCAAAACAGAGTATTTTATCATATTTACCAGTTTTAGAAAATGTGTGTCCTGAAGTCTAAACATATCTGTGAGTCTCCCTTCTCAACTCCAGCCACCAGTTAATTAAAATAGGTATAAGTTTTTGAGCACTCACCTGGGACCAAACATTGTGTTTTAAATACTCAACATACACTCTAACTTTCTTTCTAACTGTCCTGTGAACTAAGTGTGGTTTTCTCTGTTAAAGCAATGAGGAATCTGAGGCTCAGAGGGGTAAATCTACTTGCCCTAGGTGAAAGCGCTGATAAATCACAGAATCATGATTCCAACCCAGGCTTCAAATTCCAAAGCGCCCTCGATCACTACTGTAATATTTCTCTCCTTCTCTGCTTCCCAAACAGAATCCTTTCTTTGTCAATAGATTTGTTAGAGGACAGCACACTTGTATTTATGCATCCTTCTTTCTATTTATATTATTGATGAAATATTTTAAGAATTCCAACTATTGCACATAAATCTGTTCTGGAGTTTAGAATGAGTTCATCCATTCTTGCTTGTTCCATTAGCAGAAAAGTAGGTTCATTTTGAAGTCTTATGTTAATATTACCTTGAAATATGAAAGGTCTCTATTTCGCATATGGGTGTAGAAATCTATGGAAAAGGCAGTAATATCATTTTGGCAGTGTATCATCCTGAATCAGAAACTAAAGCATGCAAACTGAAATTGATTTGTAACAGGTACCTTATTAGAAGCAAACATCAAGAAAACTAGAATCAATGTTGAAACAAAAATTTGTCTTGTAAGCAATCCTGAGTGAAATGTGTTGACACAGCATCACATTCTGTAGCCCCATTTTTGCATGCTTTTCAAAGCACAGCTATCTCAGGCTGAGGGAGATGAATAATTGACTGATCACTGCATAATTCAACATAGTGTTGTAAAAATTCAAGGTCTGGCAAATTTGAAGCTTTTCTTTTTTATTGAGACGGAGGTTAAAGTTTCAATCAACCTTGAAGAAACATTTAAATAACACAAGGATATATGATTTATTAAAGTGCATATTATTCTTTCTTATATTCCCTCCTTCTTCATTAAGCTACCTCACATAATGCACATATAAAGTTAAAAGACTATCTATGAAGTTTAGTGGAGTTTCAGCCTGTAGAGACTTCAAAAGCACTAACGTAATCAATGTCTAAACACACTTATCAAGCAAATAAGCTCAAATACATTACCTTTTATCTATCCCATTATATTTCTTTCATATTTTTATACACAAACTATTTTATAAATTTAATATGAAAAGGGGAAAGCAAAATTATTGTAAAATATGCTGACAATTTTATCCAATATATTATAAAATTTCCACAAAAGAAAAAAAATAGCATGTGGAGTAATTTTTCATTCAATTGATTTTCCTATAAATATTTTTTTATTATCTATTATGTTTCAGGCACTCTCTTCAAAACCAGAATACACTTGGAAAAGGTAAAAACAGATGCTTTGTCAAGGAGAAAATGATAAGCTTTGACAGGGAAGTACAGAAAAATGAAAAAGCTGTTTTTGTTCAATTAAGTGCAAGGTATGGAACGAATTAGCGTATTACTTTAAAATGTTATTATTGTATTTAGTTTCAAATAAAGAATGCATTTTTAATTTTTAAGATTATAAAAATTCCCCCATTTAGTTTTTCTAAAAATATTAGAAAAAAATTCCTCCACATTACATTCCATATTAATGTATAATAATTACTTTATTCTATTGGCAATATTATAGATATTCTCAGAAATATTTAGGGCATTGTTAACCTTTGGATATTTCTGTATATATAAATAAACATGTGCTTTGTACAGAAGTTTGGTTTTGGTACAAGATTTTTCCAATAAGTAAAAGGTGTGTTTTGCTAAGCTATGTCTATTTAGGAAGTTGGTTTTATTTATTATTTTTTTTTAATCATACTCAGTGTATACTTAGAGAAAACAGGATGAGTGGCAAGTTGTGTATGAACAGGTGTGATTGACTTTGCATTACAAATAGGCTTTATCATAAAATAACGTAAACTCCAATCTAAAGTACTTGAGAAAATTTAGTTCAATCCTATCTACTTAAGTAGAGTAAGAAGTTCATCATAATTCTACTAACAAAATTCTACATACAAAATTGTGTATGATATAACCACTATAACATATGAAATAAACAGAAACCATGCATGTCCTCTTTGAAAATCTGATAGCCTCACTGGAAAGTAAAATGTTAATATGTAAAACAATTAACTAATATATGAGGATTTAATATATTTTTTCCTGTCTAAATAATTTCCCAAATCCAAAATGAACAGAGCATGACATGGGGCCAAAGATGAATTTTAAAATAAATGAAAAAAACAGCTCAATAAATTGCCATGTTTTGAAGAATGATTTGGGAGACAAGATACTGCTACTGATAATCATGAATCTTTTAAAATATCATCATATACTTAAGCCCAAAACTGAAACACTCCTCTTTACCTAATGTAACATAAATTCTGGAAATCCTTTGAACATCATAAGATCTCAATCAGGAAGTCACATACTTGGGACACTATTTTTCAACTTCTTTAGTGATATAGATTACCCAGAATCACATAAAACTTTTTTGTCCTGAATTTTACTTAGCAGTTCCTTGGGCTGTCTAATGAACTAAAAGAATTCTCATTATTGTTAAGTGCACAGGACTATAGGCTGCATGGCACACACTGTTGATTTGATACCCTTTATGATGACAGTCTATGGTTCACCAGCTTGGTTAAACAGCACATCAGAAGCAGTGATGGGTGATCAATCTCATTCTCCATAGCATTGCTCCCCAAAGAGTCATTATTAAGAATAAAATGAGGAAAGGCTAGCAGAGGCAATCATTGGGTCTATAGCTTTAAAAAAAAATCTAAGGAATAAATGAATAAGAGTCTCAGGAAAATGCATGTTTAAAACCTTGTTACAAAGGGAAGCAAAGAGACTGACTAATATCTTGGAAATGGCAATTTTATTTTCATCCTTACTAGTATACATCAGTGTCAAATACTAAATAGGTGCATATTATGTAAGGATATTTAGATGGAACTTATATTTCATTTCCATATTCATTTGTAGGAATTAATTAAAAAAGCATACAAGGTATCAGAATCTTGACCTCATGACCAATAGTCAATACCTATAAATTGGTTTAAACTGAAAACTAAGTTTTTGACAATAAATTTTATTCTTAAGAATAACATCTTATAGGAAATTCCCTTGTTGCAGTCCAGTGATTAGGACTTCGTGCTCTCACTGCCAAGAGGTTCAATCCCTGGTGAGGGAACTACATCCCACAAGCCACTCAGCATGGCCAAAATAATAATTAAAAAAAGAATAATATCAATAAATTTTTGCTCTGCTGTTTTATATTGAAGGATAGAAAATCAACAGTGCAACTAGAATAAAATTCATTTCTAAAATCTGAAGTTATTTCTAAAATGATTTAGTTGAAACAAATCTAATTTTAATTGCTTTCTTGTAGAATTATACAGATTGAGAATGTTTTTAAGCATACCTAATAAGGTATAGTAAACGGGACTAACTTTATTCCCATGTAAATTTCCCTTGTAGGAACTTGATTACATTGAAAGACAGAGAAAAATTAGTGGAGAATGTTGTAATTCAGAAAAATAAAATGTTATTTATAATAAAAACTCACATTTATTAGTGCTTACAATGTTTCAGGTACCTGCTAAGAACTTTACATAGATTATCTCGTTTAATCTTCACAGTAATCCTGAAGTAGTTTCTATTACTCTTTTACATATGAGAAAACTGAGAAATAGAAAATTAGATAACTTGTCTAAGTCATTGTGTGTTAAGTGTTGGAAATAAGAAAGTTTAACTTCAGGTTCCACCTTATTAATTACTATGTATTCTTACTACATATAAAATATTGCTTCAAAATTTTAAAAAATTGATGTTATTTCCAGGCGTCATTTTTTTTAATCTTATGGAGGAAAATACTCTCTATTTGATAAATGAAAGACATAACTGAAAAAGTGATGTTAAATGTACCCATTGTTTTGTTTACCCAATGGTTTGTGAGTCAAGTTAGTTACTCTCAAGAGCAAGTTACAGAAAACCTTATCAAAGAGTTTTCCAAATTGTCTACAAATAGTTAGAAAATGAGAGTGTTTCTGATAAAAAAAAACACCTCATAGAGCTGGTTCCACGATTAGATTAATTCAACAGCTCAATGATATCATCCATATTACTCATCTGCCAAACTCATCATAACCCTCTTACATTCACAGGATGGATGTTGAAATTCCAGATATCACACCCAGACAGAGTAATGTACAGTAGAAAAAGAGAAACCTTTTCAAAGAGAATTCTGAAACTTCCCTCCTGTCTCCTTGAGCAGAATTTTTTAATATATCCATTTCTAAACCAATTTCAAGCAAGGAGAATATAAATGTCATGATCAGCTAGACCAAATATGATTCAGCTCCAGTTCAATGAGACCACCTCTCCTGAAGGATGTGGCCACATTGAGACAGGTGGATTCCTGAATTAAGTTAGGCTACTTTGCAAGGGAGAATAGTGGGGAGGAGAAAATAGTTGCTATCTAAGCATTAAAAAAAATAACAGTGGCATCACTCCAACTTAAGAACAAGTATAAAGCTGAAAAATCAACAAATCTTCTTAGATCTATCAGAGAAATGAAGTCATAGGGCAAATGGCTGCTCCCCAAATTGGAAATACCAACAGGTGAATACAGAAAATCACAAATTTTTGAATCAGAAACCCATAAGAAGAAACCTCTGTGGAAAACAGTGCTGGGTAGGAAAACCTGAATTGTAATTGATGAATTGCTGGAGGCTTAATGTAGACAAGCCTGAGAGGTAAAAACTCCAGTGTTCACAGTTATGGTGAGAACACACACTTGGAGTATTACCTTCAGGAGCTTGACCAAGTTCTTAAAGTGAATACCAGAAAAATGTACGCTCTTACTTCTGGTGGATGGGGTGGGGGAGATACCATTTTGAAATATGTCACAGCTTTCTGTCTTTCTTAATAAGATCTGCCCTCAAGAGGAAGTATTTTACCAGAGCCTATACTATTGGGGTTTTTTTCAGAGCCTAATCAACCTAAGGGAAGAAAAATACCCAACTCCATTTCACTCTAGATTTCTTATCCCAGGTAAGTGGGGAAGGGATGAAATGAGAAGGACTGGTGAAGTTCAGAGTCCAGAGGAAAACTCTCACTGAAAGACTGAGAACTAATTATAGATTTATAGAATGCTCCCATTCCCCACCTACACCTTACCCCTAAAGGTCTGTTTACTGTAGTTCCTTTTACCTAGGAGATCATGTCTGTCTATCAAGAAAAAATTATAAGGCATACTTAAAGACAAATAAACAGTTTGAAGAGACAGAGCAAGCATCAGACCAGACTAAGATCTAACAGGGATGTTGGAATTATCAGACTGGTAATTCAAAACAGTGATTAATATGTTATAGGCTCTAATGAATAAAATCTACAGCATATAAGAATAGAAAGGCAATGTAAACAGAGAGATGGAAATACTAAGAAAGAAAAGAAACATAAATTCTAGAGATAAAGAATGCTCTAACTAAAATGAAAAATGCTCCTTAGTAGACTGGACACAACTCAGGAAAGTATCTCTAAGCTTGAGGATATCTCAATAGAAACTTCCAAAATTGATAAAGACTGGAAAATAAAAAAAAGCAAAACAGAATATCCAAAAACTGTGGGACAACTTCAAATAATGAGAATGCCATAAAAAGAAGAAAGAAGGTAAAGAGTTAAAAAAAAAAAAGAAGATTTGAAGGAATAATATTTTTGAATATTTGAAGCAATAATATTTGAAGTAAAACTGTAGAAAAAAGATAAATAAAGAATATTGAAAGAAGGTAGAGGTCTGTGTGGGGGATCACCTTCTCTAAAGAGGAGTGAAGATAAGAATTACATCTAACTTCTCCTGAGAAATCATGCAAGCAAGAAGAGAGTACAGTGAAATATTTAGTCTTGAGGGAAAAAACCACCAACCTAGAATTCTGTGCCCTGCAAAATTATCCTCCAAAATTGAAGAAGAAATAAACACTTTCTCAGACAAACAAAAGTTGAGGGAATATGTTACCAGTAGACCACATTGCTAGAAATGTTAAAATAAGTTCTTTAGAGAAGGAAAATTATATAGGTCAGAAATTTGGATCTATATAAAGTAAGGAAGAACGTCAATGAGGATCTAAGTAAAAGTAAAATAAAAACTTTCATTTTTCTTATTTTCAATTGATCTAACAGATAATAGCTTGTTCAAAATAGTAATAGCAAATATGTATTCGATTATGTATGCTTATGTATAAGTGAAACAAATCACAGCAATGATAAAAGGAATAGGAAGGAGAAATTAGAATTATTTTGTTATCATAAGGTACATGGACTACCTGTAAAGCAATATAGTGTTAATTGAATGTGAACTTCGATTAACTGTAAATATATATTGCAACTCTAGGGCAATCATCTAAAAAGCAAAAGAAAACTATAGCTGATAGGCTAAGAAAGGAGAGAAAATGGAATCATGTAAAATGCTTAATTAAAACCACCAAAGGGTTTGCAAGTCAAATTTAACAACACTCAAAAGGATCATATACCATGATCAAGTGGGATTTATCCAGGGGTGCAAAGAGGTTTCAATATCCATAAAATAAATCAATGTGATACACAACATTAACAAATTGAAGAATAAAAATCATATGATTATCTCAATAGATGCAGAAAAGCTTTTGACAAAATTTAACAGTCATTTATAATAAAAACTCTTGACAAGGTTCGTATGAAGGGAACATACCTCAACATAATAAAGTCCATATGTGACAAACCTAGAGCCAACATTATTCTCAATGGCAAAAAAGCTGAAAGTATTTCCTTTAAGATTAGGAATGAAATAAGAATGCCCACTCCCATCACTTTTATTCAAGATAATATTAGAAGTCCTAGCCACAGCAATCAGACAAGAAAAAGAAATTTTAAAAATCCAAGTTTGAAAGGAAGAAGTAAAACTGTCAGTGTTTGCAGAAGACATGATACTATGCATAGAAAATCCTGAACTCCACCAAAAAACCATTAGAACAAATAAATGAATTCAGTAGTTACAGAACACAAAATTAATATACAGAATTTCTGTATACTAACAATGAACTATCAGAAAGAGAACTTAAGAAAACAATATCATTTATAATTGCATCAAAAAGAATAAAATAGCTAGGAATAAATCTGACCATGGAGGTAAAAGACTTGTACTCAGAAAATTGTAAGACATTGATGAAAGAAATTAAAGAACACAACAGATGGAAGGATATGCAGTGCTCATGGATTAGAATTAACATTGTTAAAATGACCACACTGCCCAAAGCAATCTACAGATTCAACACAAGCCCTATCAAAATACCAATGGCATTTTTCACAGACCTAGGACAAACAATTGTAAAATTTGTATGGAAACACAAAAGACCCCAAATAGTCAAAAACATCTTGAGAAAGAATAGAGCTGAAAGTAGCATGCTTCTTGATATCAAACTATACTGCAAAGCTACAGTAATCAAAAAAAATGTGGTACAGCACAAAAAGAGACACATAGATAAATGGAACAGAATAAAAAGCCCAGAAATAAATCCATCCACATATAGTCAATTGATCTATGACAAAGGAGGCAAGAATATACAAAGGGGGAAAGATAGTCTCTTCAATAAATGGTGCTGGGAAAATTGGACTGCTGTATTCAAAAGAATCAAACTAGACTACTTTCTCAAATCATACACAAAAATAAACTCAAAATGGATTAAAGACTTAAATGTTAAGGCCTGAAACCATAAAGCTCCTAGAAGAAAATATAGGCAGTATGCTCTTTGACATCAGTCTAGCAATATTTCTTTTGAATAGGTCTCCTCAGGCAAATGAAAAAAAGGAAAAATAAACAAATGGGACAGCATCAAACTAAAATGCACAGAGAAGGAAACTATTCAGCAAAATGAAAGAGCAGTCTACTAACTGGCAGAAGATATTTGCAAACAATATATATGTTAAGGGGTTAATATCCAAAATATACAAATAATGCATACAACTCAACATCGAAAAAACAACCCCAATTTAAAAATGGGCAGAGGACCTAAATAGATGTTTTTCCGAAGAAAACTTACACATGGCCAACAGATACATGAAAAGATGCAGTAATCATCAGGAAGAAACAAATCAATACCATAGTGAGATACTACCTCACACCTATCAGAGTAGTTATCATCCAAAAGACAACAAATAACAAGTGTTGTTGAGGATGTGGAGAAAAGGGAAGCTTCATGCAGTATTGATTGACCTGTAAATTGGCACAGCCCTGTGGAAGACAGTGTGGAGGTTTCTCAAAATTTAAAAATAGAACTGCCATATGACCCAACAATTGCACTTCTGGGTATTTATCTGAAGAAAACAGAAATACATAACCATTATTATCAGTGTTATAAACAGTTTTATTATCCTTTATAAATTTCATTATAATTTTGAAAAATATAACTTAATTTGTATTACTACACTTGGTTGCACAAGAAGTGTACTGAAAATTTTTATTACACTTGCTTTAAATTAGTCTCTACTTACTTTCACTTACTTTGAAACACTGGGGTGATGAATGAGACAAGCCTGCTATCTGCCTATGAAGATTATATGATTGCAACATGACAAGACTTTAAATACCTAAATGCACAGTTAATTACTGAATTGCCATTGTGAGAACTGCCATGATGCCATTGGGAGCTTATAGCTGAGGAATTGGATATAATCTCTGGATTCAGGGTCCTGATATTTAGGTAGAGCCATGAAGGGTTAGGAATAATTCACAGGGAGAAGGTATGCTAGAGGTTGATCCAGAAGTCAGCATGCATGAAACCCTTCAGGGGAGATTAATGAAACTAACATGCTGAAAATGTAGAATCCTCACAAAAAAGAAATAGTGTTAAGAGACAAGCCTGGAAAGGCTGAAAGAATGACATCAAAGAGTCCTATGCAGCATGATGAGAAACTTGGTTGCTATCCTACAAACAACAGCAATTTATTAAACTTTTTTTTTAAACAGTAATATGACATATTCATCAATGAATACTGACTTCTGTGTGAAGACTAATTTGAAGTGATCCAAGTCCACGTAGGATGATATTATGGTAGTTCTTCTGAGGGATAATAGTGTTTTGGACTAAGATTTTAAAAGGTATAGGAAAATATCAAAGAAAAATCAGCAGGATTTGTTGATTATCTGTGAAATATCGATGTACAGTATGGAAAAGTTATGCCTTACTCCCTTTGAGAAGAAGAATTAGATCCTTACTGATGCTTGAACAAACTTCAGTCTTCCCACTGTATGGCTGTAACACTTCTGAAAACCATTATACCTCATCTCTTTGCAGCTGAAGCACCCCAAACATCCCACACCCATGTCACAAAGAATCCACTGACAAAGTACGCAGTGCACTGAGAATTTGCTAAAATGAGGAGAGCAAAGTCTTTTCAAATTTTGGCTAATCTAAGAAGTCTCAAAATTTCTAAGACATATGGATAATTAAACTAATAACTTCATATTATCAATATGTCTAGTCAAAACCCAACATGTCTATCTAGTTTGATATTTATAGTATGCCCCATTGTATGTGTCAGTTACGTTCACCTTAAAAATTCTAAGAAAAATGGAATAGATTCATACAAAGTAATAAAATAGTAATATAGATAATAGAAGAAACTAATAAAATAATACACAAAGATATAATATTGAGGGTCAAGAGAGTCAAAAGTCAGTTGTTTAAAAAGTCTAATGAAATGGATAAACTTCTGGAAACACTGATCAAGAAGAAAATAGAACCAAGGCACAAGCAAGCAATATTCATAATGAAAGGGAGAATGAGTGTAGATCAGAAGAGACTAAACAATGCTTCTCAAAACTGAATGTGCTTATAAATAACTTGAGGGTGATATTAGTGTGCTAGGGCTGTCATGACAAAATATCACAGACTGGGAGGCTTAAACAACAGAAATTTGTTTTCTCACATCTCTGGAAGCTAAACATCCAACATCAAGGCACTGGCAGCTTTGATTCCTCCTGAGGCCTCTCTCCTTGGCTTGTGGACAGCCACCTTCCCCTGTGTCCTCACTCCCTCTGTGCTCAGGCAAGCCCCATGTCTCTACTTCTCCTTATAAGGCCCCTGACTATATTTAATTAGAGCCCACTTGTATGACCTCATTTAACCTAATTACCTCTACAAAGGCCCTATCTCCAATTACTGTAGTATTCTGGGGTATTGAGGATTAAGACTTCAATATGTTAATTTAGGGGACACAATTCTACCTGCAACAGGGACATCGTTAAGTAGATCTGGGGTGGGACCTGAGGATGTGCATTTCTGTAACACTCTCAGGTGATGCTAACGCTGCAGAACACACCTTGACCAACAAGGAATTAAAAGGATAAAAAAAAAATTTTGAATAACTTTAAGCCAATATAGTGAAAATTTTAGATGGAAAAAGAAATTACTAGAAAAATACACACTAACAAGCATGATTCAAGAAAAAACTAAGTCCTAAATGATGTTATAACTGTGGACAATTGATATTTAAAATTTTTTCAACAGAGAAAATGTTGGACCCACATAGCTTTACAGATGAGTACTGTCAAACACTCAAAAGGAGAGAATTAGAATCCTATAGAAACATTTCATAGAATCCTATAGAAAAGAGAGGTAGTATTCCCCAACTAGTTTCATGAGGCTAGTACAAACTTGAAACCATAACCAGGTGAGGACAGCATAAGAAAGAAAACCTACAATCTAATTTCACTCACAAATATAGATGCTTAGTCATATATTAAATATTAGCCACACAAACCCAACAATATATAAAAAGAATAATATATCTTTTTCCCAGTTGAATTTATTCCAGGCACACAAAAATTTTTTATCATAAAAAATGTATTTTTAAATCAGGCACATAAACTGATTAAAAAGAAAATCTTAATGCTCATCTCCAAAGAGGCAGAAAAGTAATTTGATAAAATTCAAAACCTGTTCATGAAAAATATTCTTAGAAAATTATGGAACAAAGAGTGATTCAGTAAGTCTGGGGTCATGCATGAGAATTTACATTTGTAACAAATTTCCAGGTGATGCCAATGCCTCTGGTCACGAGATAACCCTCTGGGACCAGGGGTTCATGGTTCAATAAGGCCTGTGTTGTCATTCAGTCCTCTCTGGGTTTAAAAATTCTGTACAGTCATTTCATGAGACTAGAATAAAAAGAGAGGTTAACACTCGTGTTTGTGTGTATTTATTTTTTCAGAAAGTTCCCAGAAGCTGGCTCACATGATATATCTTTGAGTGTAGTTCTGATAAACTCCTTCACCCAGCTGTAGCCATCAGGTCTACCAATATTCCTAATAGGTTCTATGGAGTTCATCCTTTGCACAATTGATCCTGGTTGGATTGATCGGGGTACAGAGCAGGCCAATCCAAATGACTGAGTAATACAATGCAAGGTTATGCTCAAAACACTCCTTCCTTTATATCAGCGGTACTCAACCAGTGATGAGTTTACCCCAGGGTACAACTAGCAATGTCTAGAGGCATTTTTGGTTGTCATAACTGGGGGTAGGGGGGAAGGCAGGGAGTGGAATTGATATCTAGCGGTAAATATCCTGCTGCTAAACATCCTACAATGCACAGGATAGCTCCTGCCAACCATCAATCAGTTGATTTTCCCCCCACTTCTTTCTTTCTCGTCTGTCTCTCTCCTTCCTCCACCCCCACCATCGTTTATAGTAAATTTCATCTTAGGAGATTCTTCACGTAATCGTGCTAATATACTTACCACGCTGGCTCCTCCAAATATTTCCAGCATGTCTGAATTGAGAAATATAGCAGCACTTCATCTTTAAGTTTCTTGATAATGTGGGTCTTATTAGTTGTCTACGGTTCCAAAGACAGTGAGGGCAACTCAAGACTAACAAAAGCAATGCCACACAAGAATATAAAGAAGCAGTGACTAATGTGATCACGTCATGTTGAACTGAAGGGTACATTAAATTTATGGTCACACTTTCTGCTTGCTCTTTCCCAAAAGTTTGTTTGAGATTCTCCTTGGCACCTGATAATACCTTTTATTTAGAAAGAAACATTTTGAATACTACTTGATTTATTGCCTTAAAAAATAAGGCTTTTATATAAGCTGTATTAATGATTATGCTATTGCATTTTAGACATTTTAGACAAACATATACCAAGGGAAAATATTTCAAGGACAGAAGGTAGATTAAATAATATAGAAATAATATAAGATTAGACACTTATGAATAATTTCTAAGTGATGTGACTAAGTTCCCTAAATTCAGATAAACTGAAACTGCTTTTTTAATACAACTCTTTATAAGTATTCATATGCTGTGAATTAATAACGTTATTCTTAATATGCATCAATTATACAGAGTCTTCATTTATCAGACGGAATTTTCTTTAAAAAATAAACAAAGAAAACCTTTCTGACTTTATTATGCAAAAGCCATCAGACATTGTCAAACTAAGACAATCATCTTGATTATTTTTGGTTGTTTGGAGGATAAGTAAAATCCACCCAGACTTAAAAGTAGCTCTTGGGAGGCAAGCAATTTGGTTTTGTAATGAGGTGTGCTTTCTCAGAAGGTGATTATAATGGAGTCCAAGGGGATAGGGATGAAAGCTTTAGTATATTACCTTTTATTTCTTAAAGTCTTTTATATCAGAAAGCTCTGGAAATGTGGTCAAATAGTCTTTGGGGGTTGAAGTATCCTCCAGTGAGCTGCTTTGATACCAACAGGACTACATGCTCAGGACATGAACATCCTTGCATCTGCTCCTTCAGGCACTTTTTACCACATGTAAGTCACAGCTGGTGAAACCAGGTGATGCGGAATGGTCCAGTGAAAATCAGAGCTAATTTTCACCCCGCTGGCCTTCTATTATCTCTAATGCCCAACGAAAAGATATTTTACACCAGGTTATGCATGTGGAAATTTACATGTATGCTTTCACAATGACAGAAGAGTCTTGCAGCTTTATGCACACTACAGATCCTAAGATCTCTTGTTTTTTTACTTAGAACGTAAGTCCAAAAGAGACCAGGTTTAAATATATTTTTCTCTTCATTTATGGATACATTTTCAGTGAGAGAATCATCAATTTAATAATATTTAGGGAAGTTTATGATAAATCAATATAAAAAGACAATTAAACTTTATTTCTTGAAAAATAAAAAACATGCACATTGGAATTTGTTAGCGAGTTGGGAAATGAGATTCTGTTTTGGTGTAACCTTTTCTAAATCATCTTTTTTGATCAACGTTTATATAAAACCAATTATCTTGCTACTTTTGCCAGATAAAAGAAACAGTGCAGCTGTTACTTTGAAAGTTAACTGAAGTTCGAAACTGGTTTTCATGGATGAAATTAAACAGAATGAGTTATGTGGCAAAGTATTTTATAAAACTTATGATCAGCTGGTGAGGATATAGAAAAATGAAAAGGTGGACTTCTTTCTATAAAGAGAAAAAAATTCTTAAAGATATGTATTAGGGAGACTGCTGTTTGCAGTTATCATAAACAAATATACTATATTGGAGCAATAATTTGTGCATTTAACAGAAACAGGATATTTACAATCAGACAATTTAAAAGAAATATCAAGAGAAAGAGACTAATTATGAAAGAGGAAGGTGGTTAATGCTTATCTTCCTGCAATCAAAAGAGTGAAATAGGTTAAGAACATGGTTGGAATTCAATCATGTGTATTCAGGGACTTGATTGGACTGGATGGGGTAGGTGCCTCTCTTAATGGATCCAGGTATTGGGTCCTCTTTTCACGTTAATAATTCTGTAATGAAAATGTTACATGCAAACTAAGTAAGTAATAGTAACCAAGGCCAGAGTTATAAGTTATTTAACTACTTTCACTGTAAGACAATCTTTGTGGAGTAGTTGAACTGAGGTTTGTGCAAAAAAGGGAGTTAACTTTTTTTTTTTTAACATCTTTATTGGGGTATAATTGCTTTACAATGGTGTGTTAGTTTCTGCTTTATAACAAAGTGAATCAGTTATACATATACATATGTTCCCATATCTCTTCCCTCTTGCGTCTCCCTCCCTGCCACCCTCCTTATCCCACCCCTCCAGGCGGTCACAAAGCACCGAGCAGATATCCCTGTGCCATGCGGCTGCTTCCCACTAGCTATCTACCTTACGTTTGTTAGTGTGTATATGTCCATAACTCTCTCTCGCCCTGTCACAGCTCACCCTTCCCCCTCCCCATATCCTCAAGTCTGTTCTCCAGTAGGTCTGTGTCTTTATTCCTGTCTTACCCCTAGGTTCTTCATGACATTTTTTTTCTTCTTAAATTCCATATATATGTGTTAGCATACGGTATTTGTCTTTTTCTTTCTGACTTACTTCACTCTGTATGACAGACTCTAGGTCTATCCACCTCATTACAAATAGCTCAATTTCATTTCTTTTTATGGCTGAGGAATATTCCGTTGTATATATGTGCCACATCTTCTTTATCCATTCATCCGATGATGGGCACTTAGGTTGTTTCCATCTCTGGGCTATTGTAAATAGAGCTGCAATGAACATTTTGGTACATGACTCTTTTTGAATTTTGGTTTTCTCAGGGTATATGCCCAGTAGTGGGATTGCTGGGTCATATGGTAATTCTATTTGTAGTTTTTTAAGGAACCTCCATACTGTTCTCCATAGTGGCTGAACCAATTCACATTCCCACCAGCAGTGCAAGAGTGTTCCCTTTTCTCCACACCCTCTCCAGCTTTTATTGTTTCTAGATTTTTTGATGATGGCCATTCTGACTGGTATGAGATGATATCTCATTGTAGTTTTGATTTGCATTTCTCTAATGATTAATGATGTTGAGCATTCTTTCATGTGTTTGCTGTCAGTCTGTATATCTTCTTTGGAGAAATGTCTATTTAGGTCTTCTGCCCATTTTTGGATTGGGTTGTTTTTTTTTTTTTTTTTTTGTTATTGAGCTGCATGAGCTGCTGTAAATGTTGGAGATTAATCCTTTGTCAGTTGCTTCATTTGCAAATATCGTCTCCCATTCTGAGGGTTGTCTTTTGGTCTTGTTTATGGTTTCCTTTGCTGTGCAAAAGCTTTGAAGTTTCATTAGGTCCCATTTGTTTATTTTTGTTTTTATTTCCATTACTCTAGGAGGTGGGTTGAAAGGATCTTGCTGTGATTTATGTCACAGAGTGTTCTGCCTATGTTTTCCTCTAACAGTTTCATAGTTTCTGGCCTTATATTTAGGTCTTTAATGCATTTTATTTTTGTGTATGGTGTTAGGGACTGATCTATCCTCATACTTTTACATGTATCTGTCCAGTTTTCCCAGCACCACTTATTGAAGAGGCTGTCCTTTCTCCACTGTATATTCCTGCCACCTTTATCAAAGATAAGTTGTCCATATGTGCATGGGTTTATCTCTGGGCTTTCTATCCTGTTCCATTGATCTATCTTTCTGTTTTTGTGCCAGTACCATACTGGCTTGACTACTGTAGCTTTGTAGTATAGTCTGAATTCAGGGAGCCTGATTCCTCCAGCTCCTTTTTCCATTCTCAAGATTGCTTTGGCTATTCGGGGTCTTTTGTGTTTCCATACAAATTGCGAAATTTTTTGTTCTAGTTCTGTCAAAAATGCCAGTGGTAGTTTGATAGGGATTGCATTGAATCTATAGATTGCTTCGGGTAGTAGAGTCATTTTCACAATGTTGATTCTTCCAATCCAAGAACATGGTATATCTCTCCATCTATTTGTATCATCTTTAATTTCTTTCATCAGTGTCTTATAATTTTCTACATACAGGTCTTTTGTCTCCTTAGGTAGGTTTATTCCTAGATATTTTATTTTTTTGTTGCAATGGTAAATGGGAGTGTTTTCTTGATTTCAATTTCAGATTTTTCATCATTAGTATATAGGAATGCCAGAGATTTCTGTGCATTAATTTTGTATCCTGCTACTTTACCAAATTCATTGATTAGCTCTAGTAGTTTTCTGGTAGCATCTTTAGGAATCTCTATGTATAGTATCATGTCATCTGCAAAACAGTGACAGCTTTACTTCTTCTTTTCCGATTTGGATTCCTTTTATTTCCTTTTCTTCTCTGATTGCTGTGGCTAAAACTTCCAAAACTATGTTGAATAAGAGTTGTGAGAGTGGGCAACCTTGTCTTGTTCCTGATCTTAGTGGAAATGCTTTCAGTTTTTCACCATTGAGGACGATGTTGGCTGTGGGCTTGTCATCTATGGCCTTTATTATGTTGAGGAAAGTTCCCTCTATGCTTATCTTCTGCAGGGTTTTTATCATAAATGGTGTTGAATTTTGTCAAAAGCTTTCTCTACATCTATTGAGATGATCATATGGTTTTTCTCCTTCAATTTGTTAATATGGTTTATCACATTGATAGATTTGCATATATTGAAGAATCCTTGCATTCCTGGAATAAACCCCACTTGATCATGGTGTATGATCCTTTTAATGTGCTGTTGGATTCTGTTTGCTAGTATTTTGTTGAGGATTTTTGCATCTATTTTCATCAGTGATATTGGCCTGTAGTTTTCTTTCTTTGTGACATCCTTGTCTGGTTTTGGTATCAAGGTGATGGTGGCCTCGTAGAAGGAATTTGGGAGTGTTCCTCCCTCTGCTACATTTTGGAAGAGTTTGAGAAGGATAGATGTTAGCTCTTCTCTAAATGTTTGATAGAATTCACCCGTGAAGCCATCTGGTCCTGGGCTTTTGTTTGTCAGAAGATTTTTAATCACAGTTTCAATTTCAGTGCTTCCTATAGGTCTGTTCATATTTTCTATTTCTTCCTGATTCAGTTTTGGCAGGTTATGCATTTCTAAGAATTCGTCCATTTCTTCCAGATTGTCCATTTTATTGGCATAGAGTTGCTTGTAGTAATCTCTCATGATCTTTTGTATTTCTGCAGTATCAGTTGTTACTTCTCCTTTTTCATTTCTAATTCTATTGATTTGAGTCTTCTCCCTTTTTTCCTTGATGAGTCTGGCTAGTGGTTTATCTATTTTGTTTATCTTCTCAAAGAACCACCTTTTAGTTTTATTGATCTTTGCTATTGTTTCCTTCATTTCGTTTTCATTTATTTCTGATCAGATTTTTATGATTTCTTTCCTTCTGCTAGCTTTGGGGTTTTTTTGTTCCTCTTTCTCTAATTGCTTGAGGAGCAAGGTTATGTTGTTTATTTGAGATGTTTCCTGCTTCTTAAGGTGGGCTTGTATTGCTATAAACTTCCCCCTTAGAACTGCTTTTGCTGCATCCCATAGGTTTTGGGTCGTTGTGTCTCCATTGTCATTTGTTTCTAGGTATTTTTTTTATTTCCTCTTTGATTTCTTCAATGATCACTTCATTATTAAGTAGTGTATTGTTTAGCCTCCATGTGTTTGTATTTTTTACAGATCTTTTCCTGTAATTGATATCTAGTCTCATGGTGTTGTGGCCGGAAAAGATACTTGATACAATTTCAATTTTCTTAAATTTACCAAGGCTTGATTTGTGACCCAAGATATGATCTATCCTGGAGAATCTTCCATGAGCACTTGAGAAAAATGTGTATTCTGTTGTTTTTGGATGGAGTGTCCTATAAATATCAATTAAGTCCATCTTGTTTAATGTATCATTTAAAGCTTGTGTTTCCTTATTCATTTTCATTTTGGATGATCTCTCCATTGGTGAAAGTGGGGTGTTAAAGTCCCCTACTATGAATGTGTTACTGTCGATTTCCCCTTTTATGGCTGTTAGTATTTGCCTTATGTATTGAGGTGCTCCTATGTTGGGTGCATAAATATTTACAATTGTTATATCTTCTTCTTGGATTGATCCGTTGATCATTATGTAGTGTCCTTTTTTGTCTCTTTAATAGTCCTTATTTTAAAGTCTATTTTATCTGATATGAGAATTGCTACTCCAGCTTTCTTTTGATTTCCATTTGCATGGAATATCTTTTCCCATCCCCTTACTTTCAGTCTGTATGTGTCTCTAGGTCTGAAGTGGGTCTCTTGTAGACAGCATATATATGGGTCTTGTTTTTGTATCCATTCAGCCAATCTGTGTCTTTTGGTGGGAGCATTTAGTCCATTTACATTTAAGATAATTATCGATATGTATGTTCCTATTCCCATTTTCTAAATTGTTTTGGGTTCGTTATTATAGTTCTTTTCCGTCTCTTGTGTTTCTTGTCAGAGAAGTTCCTTTAGCATTTGTTGTAAAGCTGGTTTTGTGGTGCTGAACTCTCTCAGCTTTTGCTTGTCTGTAAAGGTTTTAATTTCTCCATCAAATCTGAATGAGATCCTTGCTGGGTAGAGTAGTCTTGGTTGCAGGTTTTTCTCCTTCATCACTTTCAGTATGTCCTGCCACTCCCTTCCGGCTTGTAGGGTTTCTGCTGAGAGATCAGCTGTTAACCTTATGGGGATTCCCTTGTGTGTTATTTGTTGTTTTTCCCTTGCTGCTTTTAATATTTTTTCTTTGTATTTAATTTTTGACAGTTTGATTAATATGTGTCTTGGCGTATTTCTCCTTGGATTTACCCTGTATGGGACTCTCTGTGCTTCCTGGACTTGATTAACTATTTCCTTTCCCATATTAGGGAAGTTTTCAACTATAATCTCTTCAAATATTTTCTCAGTCCCTTTCTTTTTCTCTTCTTCTTCTGGAACCCCTATAATTAGAATGTTAGTGCATTTAATGTTGTCCCAGAGGTCTCTGAGACTGTCCTCAGTTTTTTTCATTCTTTTTTCTTTATTCTGCTCTGCAGTAGTTATTTCCACTCTTTTATCTTCCAGGTCACTTATCCGTTCTTCTGCCTCAGTTATTCTGCTATTGATCCCATCTAGAGTACTTTTAATTTCATTTATTGTGTTGTTCATCATTGCTTGTTTCATCTTTAGTTCTTCTAGGTCCTTGTTAACTGTTTCTTGCATTTTGTCCATTCTATTTCCAAGATTTTGGATCATCCTTACTATCATTATTCTGAATTCTTTTTCAGGTAGACTGCCTATTTCCTCTTCATTTGTTAGTTCTGGTGCATTTTTATCTTGCTCCTTTATCTGCTGTGTGTTTTTCTGTCTTCTCATTTTGCTTATCTTACTGTGTTTGGGTCTCCTTTTTGCAGGCTGCAGGTTCTTAGTTCCTGCTATTTTTGATATCTGTCTCCAGTGGCTAAGGTTGGTTCAGTGGGTTGTGTAGGCTTCCTGGTCGAGGGGACTAGTGCCTGTGTTGTGGTGGATGAGGCTGAATCTTGTCCCTCTAGTGGGCATGTTCACGTCTGGTGGTGTGTTTTTGGGGTGTCTGTGGCCTTATTATGATTTTAGGCAGCCTCTCTGCTAATGGGTGGGGTTGTGTTCCTGTTTTGCTAGTTGTTTGGCTTAGGTTGTCCAGCACTGTAGCTTGCTGGTCGTTGAGTGAAGCTGGGTGCTGGTGTTAAGATGGAGGTCTCTGGGAGATTTTTGCCGTTTGATATTATGTGGAGCTGGGAGGTCTCTTGTTGACCAGTGTCCTGAAGCTGGCTCTCCTACCTCAGAGGCAGAGCCCTGACTCCTGGCTGGAGCACCAAGAGCCTTTCATCCACACGGCTTAGAATAAAAGGGAGAAAAAGTATAGAGAATTGGTAGAATTATGAAGAAAGAAACAAAGAAAGAAAGGAGGGAAGGAAGGAAGGAAGGAAGAAAGAAAGAAAGAAAAGAAAGAAGCAAAGAAGGAAAGAAGGCAAGAAGGAAAGAAAGGAGGGAGGGATGGAGGGAGGAAGGAAGGAGGGAAAGAAGGAAAAAAGACAGAAAGAAAGAAGATACAGTAAAATAAAATAAAGTATAATTAAGTTATTGAATTAAAAAATACTTATTTAGAAAAAAAAAAAAGGAACGGATAGAACCTTAGGACAAATGTTGGAAGCAAAACTATACAGACAAGATCTCACACAGAAGCATACACATACACATTCACAAAAAGAGGAAAAGGGGAAAAAATCATAGATCTTGCTCTCGAAGCCCACCTCCTCAATTTGGGATGACTCGTTGTCTATTCATATATTCCACAGATGCAGGGTACATCAAGTTGATTGTGGAGCTTTAATCCACTGTTTCTGAGGCTGCTGGGAGAGATTTCCCTTTCTCTTCTTTGTTCTCACAGCTCACAGGGGCTCAGCTTTGGATTTGGCCCTGCCTCTGCGTGTAGGTCGCTGGAGGGCGTCTGTTTTTTGCTCAGACAGGACGGGGTTAAAGGAGCCGCTGATTCGGGGGCTCTGGCGCACTCAGGCCGGGGGGGAGGGAGGGGCACTGCGTGTGGGGCGGGCCTGCGGCGGCAGAGGCTGGCGTGGCGTTGCACCAACCTGAGGCCCGCCATGCGTTCTCCCGGGGAAGTTGTCCCTGGATCCCGGGAACCTGGCAGTGGCGGGCTGCACAGGCTCCGCGGAAGAGGGGTGTGGATAGTGACCTGTGCTCGCACACAGGCCCCTTTGTGGCGGCAGCAGCAGCCTTAGCGTCTCCCGCCCGTCCCTGGTGTCCATGCTTTTAGCCGCGGCTTGCGCCCGTCTCTGGGGTCCGCGGTTTTAGCCGCGGCTCGCGCCCGTCTCTGGAGTTCCTTTAAGCAGCGCTCTTAAACCCCTCTCCTCGCGCACCAGGAAACAGAGGGAAGAAGAAGTCTCTTGCCTCTTCGGCAGGTGCAGACTTTTCCCCGGTCTCCTTCCCGGCTAGCCGTGGTGCACTAATCCCTTCAGGCTATGTTCAAGCCGCCAACCCCAGTCCTCTCCCTGCGAGCTGACTGAAACCGAAACCCGAGCCTCAGCTCGCAGCCCCGCCCGCCCCGGCGGGTGAGCAGACAAGCCTCTCGGCCTGGTGAGTGCCGGTCGGCACCGATCCTCTGTGCGGGAATCTCCCCACTTTGCCCTCCGCACCCCTGTTGCTGTGCACTCCTCCGCGTCTCCGAAGCTCCCCCCTCCGCCTCCCGCAGTCTCCACCCGCGAAGGGGCTTCCTAGTGTGTGGAAACTTTTCCTCCTTCACAGCTCCCTCCCACTGGTGCAGGTGCCGTCCCTATTCTTTTGTCTCTGTTTTTTCTTTTGCCCTACGCAGGTACGTGGGGAGTTTCTTGCCTTTTGGGAGGTCTGAGGTCTTCTGCCAGCCTTCAGTAGGTGTGCTGTAGGAGTTGTCCATGTGTAGATGTATTTCTGGTGTATCTGTGGGGAGGAAGGTGATCTCTGCGTCTTACTCTTCCGCCATCTTCAAGGTCCCTCGGGAGTTAACTTTTAAAGTAGTATTAGATTTGATTAGAAAATAGAAGGAATAACACTGAAACTACAAGCTCAAAACTTCTTGGGCATTATCCAGTTGTGTCATTTGCTAAAGGGTTTGTAAATAAGTTTGTGTAATAAGCATTTGTAAATTTGTGTTGCCTCACTTATTCTATCTGGTAAATCGCTGCTGCCTAGGAGGAAAAACTATGCCTAAGAAATCTAAGAGTTTATTCCCTGGATGTTTTTTGTTGTTGATTTTTGTTTTGTTTTGTGTTAACTTAGGTTATTAACAAATGGGTCATTTTGCTGCCATTTTTTCATTTTTCTTTTGTGAATTAGTCAGTCAATGCTATCAAAATGAACACTTTTACTTATATATTCTTTAGGAATCAGAATAGTTAATGGATAAGGACAAGGTGCAAATTTTAGAAACAAAAAATTTAAATTACCACTTGCAAATTTTATCAGTTCTGAATAATGTATTTTATTTAGAAAGACAAATTTTATATATTATTTACTTTATTGCCTTAACAAGACATGTAATTTTCTATTAGTGACTATGGTTTTGCATTTGAACAAACATACATAATAGGAAAACATAATACCTCATGCTAATGTAGCAAAACTATGAATTTCTCTCTAACTTATATTTGTGTATACTGCCTCAGAGGAGTCTAAGTATAGTTCTGTTGATTATTATATCCTGAATATATTATAGTTATCCGCTTTTAAAATGTGCCTTGCTTACATTATAGACAGACATTACAAAAATAATACTAGCAGAAGATATAAGAGAGGAATAAATATCTTATAGTTAATCAATATAATTTATGATATTAACATTTTTTTGAAAGCCATATGATCATCTCAATAAATGTAGAAAAGAGTATTTTACAAAATCCAACAAGTGATCCTGAAAGAAATGTCTCTTCACACTAGAAATAGAAGGGAAATTCTGCAAACTGGTGAGGAATACCCTGAAAACACTACAGCCAGCATCATATTAAATGGTGAAAAACTAAATATTCTCCCTATAAGACCCTGAACAAGACAAAGATGTTCACTTTCACAAGGATGATCAACATTGTACTATAGATTACAGATAGTGCAATAAAAATATTAAAATTAAAAGTATCCTTATTTAAAAGAGGTATAAAACAGTCTTTGTTCATAGGCAAGATGATTGCCTATGTAGAAAATTCCAAAGCATCTATAAAAAAAGCTACTGGAACTAATAAGTGAATTCAGAAAAGTTGAACGGTATAATATCATTAGAAAAAAGACTGTATTTCTACATGCTAGCATTAAATGATTACAACTGTGTTAGAAAAGAACATTGGAAACTAAAAAGCATTGCTGAGAAAAATTAAAGACCAAAATAAATAAAGGAATATACTGTAATCATTGACCAAAGACTTGATACTATTAAGATGTTAGAAATAGATGCACATATTTATGAACAACTGATTTCTGATCAAGATATAAATACATATCAACAAGAACATCTAGTCTTGTTAACAACTGATGCTAGAAAAATTATATATCCATATTTTCAAAATGAGCCTTGATTCACACTTCACATCATATACAAAAAATAACTCAAAATGGAATATGGTCCCAAATATAAAAGTTAAAACCATAAATATCCCTGAAGAAAATAGAAGAAAGTTTTGTGACCCTGATTAGGCAAATAATTCTTATATAGGAAAAAAAGCCCAATTTATTAAATAAGTTAATTGATTTATTGAAATCCATCAAAATTAATAGTTTCTACTTTTTGAAAGATACTGTTAAGAGATAAAAATCAAACCAAAGACAAGGAGAAAATATTTGCAAATCATATATCTGATTTTAAAAAACACACTTGTATTCAGAATTTACAAAGAACTCTAGAGATAGGAGAGAAGCACTTCCAAATGGCAGGGTAAGGACCTCCAAAATCCACTCCTCCACAAAAATATTAACACTGGAAAAAACTGTTAAAATCAACTTTTTCAGAACTTTGGAAATTAACCAAAGGCTTAAAACAGTTTTCTAAGTGTTTTTTCAAGAAAAAGAGTTGACTGTCAGTAAGAACAGCAAGAATTGCCGCATTTTGAAACTTCCTATTCACCTATTCCTCTCCCCAGCTCCATGGTAGCATTGAAAACCAGCAGTCTTGGAACAACAGTAGCTATGAAAAATAGCAGTCTAGCAGCCACTGGAGAAGGAACACGTTAGAGCACTCCCCTCAAAAACCCCATCTCCAAAGAATTATCACTATTTGATTTGGAAGCCTCTAAAAGCCCCGTTCACAGAGCTTGTCACTATTTAACCTGACTTAGCTCACTCAGTGAGTAAAGCCCCATCCTCAGAGTGTATATCAAAAAAAAAAAAAAAAAAAGCAATGTCAGTTGTGTAACATTGCTGCTTCCTAATGCAGTGATCGCAGCTGGGATAAAGAAATGGATGATCGAAGAGATGAAAAGGAAAATCAGCAGAATAAAAAGCCCGTAGGAGGCTCTGAAAAGTTCTGACATTTTGGGAGCATCTAGAAGGCCATGTGCTTGTGCAAGGATGTGTGCATGCCCAGGAAAGACCTAAGAAAGACATCATTTTTTTTTTTTAATTTCTGCCTGACCCTGAGGCTGTGCACAAGCTAGAAGTGAAGGCTGAGGCAGGGTCATAAACTGCCAGAACATGGAAATTATATCTGAATACACACAGAGTCCCTATGCAAACAGTGGGAGAGTTATTGGCTTAAGGTATTTAAGGAAGTGTCTATCTAATTATCACCTGACCACTAAGCTATCAAGCAGTGGCTTCATCAGCTACACATGATAAATAATACAAATTTTAAAGAACTAGTCCAAGAAAGTCATTCAACAAATAAATAGCAACAGGAACAACAGTGTACAGTATTAAAAAAATATCCTGGGAGCAGGAAGCATTTGACTTCCATTGTTACCCAATTATATTACTTAAAATGTCCAGTCTTCAACATATAATAAGGACACATGAAAAGAAACAAAAGCTATGCCTCATACTCAGGAGCACAGAATAGAAAATATTCCTGAGGAAGCCCAGATAGATGCTGGATTTACCAGACAAAGACTTGAGCTATTAAAAATGTGTTCAAAGAACTAAAGGAAACCTCATCTAAAGAATTAAAGGAAAATATGAGATCAGTGTCTCACCAGATGGAGAGTATCAATAAAGAGGTAAAAATTATAATAAAAGACAACATAGAAGTTCTGAAATTAAAAAAGCATAATTGAAATGAAAAATTCACTAGAGGGGCTATACAGCATGATGAGCCAGAAGACGAAAGAACCAGTGAACTTGAAAATAGGTCAAATGAAGTTTTCTAGTCTGAAGAACAGAAAGAAAAAAACATGCAGAAAAAGAACAGAGATCTGAGGGACATCATGAGAGTACTAACATATGCACAGTTGGAGTCCTAGGAAAGGAAAGAAAGGGACAGAAAGAATATTTGTGGAAACAATGGTCCCAAATTTCCCAGAAATAATGAAAACCATTACTATGCATATCCAACAAGCTCAATAAATTGTGAGTAGGATAAACTCAAAGAAATTGACACCTTTGCCATGATTCTCAAGTAAGAACAAAATTTATTACTCAGGAAAAAAGCTTTCTGGGTAATTACACATTTTTGTAAGCCTCATGCAGTGTATACTATGTAGGAAAAAATGAAGTTACTCTCATAGATGTTCCCTGGTTCTAGTGACTTATAAACAGAAAGCAAAAAAATATGCACCAGCAAAGGAGACTGTAAAGGAACAGTCGTGTTGATGGAAAGAGAAGCAAGAGAGAGAAGTTTCATGAAAGTTGAAGAAAAGACTTTGAATAAGTTGGTAATGCTGAAAGGTTTTAAGTGCAGTGAAATCTGTGTTACCTGTCTAACCTTTTATTATAGAGAAATGTGGCCCTATTTATAGATGTGTTTGTAATAGAATTTTATGATGGTTTTTACAAAGTGTCAGAAATAATAAAATGCATCTCTTCTGGCAAGAATTTTGCTTACATGTAATCTCATGATAGTTTCAATTTCCTTGAAATATATGGCTTGTCTAACTAGCTTTTAGTTAAAAATCTAGAAAGTAAGGAAGTTTCTAGGTGGCAATGGCATCATCTATAATCCATGTAAACACTTAGAAATCAGAAACACAAGACTGAAGGAAAAGGATCAGCCATATGTAAGATTACTTTAAAATTATTTGTAATTTGTATATTTAAAGAAATAATGTTAGGTATAACAAGATTTATTGTCAGAGTTCTTTAGTTCTACCTAGAATATGTTGACTTGACCCTAAAACAGGTTGTTAAATTGAGCACAATTTATCATCTGTGGAAAGTACTAAAAGTTTTTCAGTCCATGCCGTTTATGTGTACACTCTCCTCCCTATATAAACGTGTTAAACATAACCCAATGTGTATTGCCGAATATAAAATTTCTGTTTATTCTATAGCTCTCCTGGGAGTAATGGTATGTCTTCATTTCATTGACTCCTATAGCAAAGAGCAAGGATGTGCACTGTAGATGTGTCTGAATGAAAAGTTTGATAGTTTTAGCCCACCCTATTTAGATGGAAAAAAAGTAAGTCTTCATTTTTTTTAGTTGTGCCATTTTTACTGAAAACACATCAACTTTGAACTTAGAAGAAAATAAAATGTTTGCAAACATTGGACAGGAAAACAAAAGACCAGCAGATAATGTTCCATGCCATGTTTTGGTAGCTCGAATTCCCTGTGCTGGCAGCTCACTGCAGGAGGACTGTATCCCATTCCACAAGGGAGGATGGGATTTGTAAAAGAAAATCCTATGGAAAAATGTGCAAAATGGAAAATTCTAAGAAGTAAACCACTTTTTTCATTTGATTTGGTTTAATTTTTCTCTCTGGTTAAAAATAATAACAATTGTTATTTTAGATGTTTAAGATTCACAAATTAGTTGACTAAACACAGTGTTACCTTTGCATAACAATATTACCTAGATGTTAACGCTGCTAAAATACATGAAACATCCTATGATTTCCAGGAAAGGGGAAATCACTATAGTATTTAAACATTTACTTTCTTAAAAATTCTAGTGACTCCATCTGTGTTTATACATTTGGAATAGTTTTGGGTAAAAATAATTAGTCTCAGTCATAAAATCTAACATCTGATCGCTAATCTACTGTATACCTGTAAATGTAAGAATGATTTCTGACTGGTAGTTTTCCTTGAATCAAATCTGTTGTAGAGATGTGTTAGCTCATTTAGGCCACCCAAGTACTGTTAAAAACAAAACAAAAAAAAAACTGCTGGATTTGTGCTGGGGGACATTTTTTCCTGAAAGAAATAATGCACTTTTCAAATTGCTGAATTCAGATCCATTTTTATATGTACTGAAATAAATAACCTCATGTCTCTGTACTACCAAAGATCCCGTAGTACTCTCTAGCCTGAGATATACTATCAGTCCAAATTCCTTAGTCTCGACCACCTTCTCAAACAACTTCATCTTTGGATGCTTCCTTACACCTACCATTTCCTACCAGGCCCTCTAAAATCACTGTTCCCTGGGTTTGTGGTTACTTTTCACACTGTCCTTTCTCTAATCCATGCTTTCCCCTTGTCCAGTATGCTCTTTCCTGTCCCCTACTCCATCTCCATCAAACACTTATGAAATTTCCTTTACATCTCTCAAGCAGAGTCAGTTAGTTAAATATGTCTAGGACTCTTCTAACTATCTGCAGACACAGCGGACAAGAAGAAAAGTCTACAATTCCAGGTAACCTTAGAATGCTATGGTGGAGGAACTACGGTTCTCCATTATAGGTCCAAAGCTAAGAAAGTGTCTTAGTGGTGATGATTGTCTTCAACACCCCCTGATTTTTTACTCTCTTTTCCTCTAAGGGAAGAAACTTCATGCTGTCCCTTGGTTATTTTGTGTCTCCCACCAGAGAGGTCCAACCAAATCTTTTTAGCCTTGTAGTCTTTCATGCACCAGATTTAGGACTCTTCTGCAATCAACATTTCTTTAAAGTTTTAAGTTCCTCAGTGTCTTGCTTTGTTCTAGGTGATGGCCAGCTAGTTAATACAAGGGAGTCCCTGATAATATGCTAATGGACATTCCTGGGTAAAATGAGACAAACATTAGCACAACCCTCAGCAGATGCATTTTAAGCTTCAAGGTCCTTCACTTTGCTGTACACCAGAAAGTAACACAACATTGTAAATCAACTATACTTCAATTTAAAAAAATGAAAAGAATACATAAGTTTCAATTTATGATACGTATTTGTGTGATGTACAAAGTCCAATTATTACTGGCTATACTGGCATAAAGAAAGCTCTCAGCAATACTTAGACCTCCTGCTCTGAATCTCATCCCTGGTTGTGACAGGGTAAGAGGTGGCATTGAGGTTTGAGAGATATGAGGGAGTCTTAAGGAAAGAAGCACTGGAAGGAGGTAGGGACATTTAAGTCAGCAACTGCACAAGGAAATTTAAACTGCCCTGAAAACTTACAGCCTTTCCCAACTTTAACAGTAATCCTAACATTTACATGACATTACTAAAGAATTGTGAACCTGAAAGGAACATTTTATAAACTTTCAGGAATAAAATACACATTCTGAGCAACCATGAAAAAGAAAGACTGATACTTTTCTATTCTCTGTAGAGAAGATAGTTTTAAATTATGGCCAAATGAATGAGTAGTCAGACAAAAAATGTAATATTAAGGTTACCAGGAAGATAATTAATTTTTTACATTTTTTGTGATTGTTGTAGTATTTATGACTTTAAATTTGCACTATTTATTTTGTTTCTTATTCTAAAAGTACCCTGATCTAATTTTATATTATTTTTTCTTAAAGTGGACTCTGCAAACAATATAAGCTTAAGTTTCCACAAAACATGGATCTGCCTTTAACTGTTAGTTATTTCATTATTATTATTATTATTAATTCAATGTTTCTCCAGAGAACTTTTATATTTAATAAGAACTTTATTTCTGGAAACAATGTTTTAACTCAAAGAAGTTACTCTAATGCAAGGAATTTCAAGCTCAATAATAAATCAATAAAGGGATTGTTTCCTAATGTAGCTGGTACCTAGGGAAGAGGAAGTTACTAAATTTTTTCTAGTGAATTAACCAGTCTTCTTTGAGTCTTCCACTCTTTGAACGATTTCTCCCACTTATGTCATAACCTTGGCAAACTCTTTATTGAACCCCTTTGTGACTTGAAAAAGACAGCACTTTCCCAATAATTCTGGGTAGAAGAGATTGCCCCTGAATATGAAGTGGAGAAATTGATGAGGTCATGGCAGATTCTCAAATTAAAAAGATTTTAAATCTAAATTTAAATTAAGATGTTAAATTAAAAGTCTCATTATAGTCAGGATGCGCTAGGTACATTACAGTAACAATCAAACCTTGAAACCAACATGATTTAATACAGACAAGTGTTTCTTGCCCATGCAAACTTTGTGGGAGGTCTGGTGACACTGCAAGGCTACTCCCTTCTAGAACTGATTGTAGGATCAAGGGTGTTTCATTTTTCAGTCTTGAGAACTATTGGGCAGGAGAGGAATAAGAGACATTTCATGTAAGAAATGAAGATATACACAAGAGGTATTTCACACAAATGCATCAAAGCATCTGAAGTAAAATGAAAAACATTTTTATGCACCACATTATGTATGTAATAAACATCTCTTCCTATTTTATCCCATTTCTGATTCTCCAACTTTACTCCCAGGTAAAGCTCACCAAAGGGGTAAGACTCAAGTAAGATATGGTTTGAGGTCTAATAAAAGGGGAGCTTTAGAGACAAATTAGGGACTTCCTTGGTGGTCCAGTGGTAAAGAATCTGCCTTCCAATGCAGGGGACATGGTTTCAATCCTTGGTCGGGGAACTAAGATCCCACATGCCACGGAGCAACTAAGCCCATGCGCCACGACTACTGAGCTCGCGTGCCTCAACAAGAGAGCCCCCATTCTGCAAACTACAGAGCCCACGCACCGGGGAGCCCACACACCACAACTAGAGAGAGAAAACCCTCGCACCACAACTAGGGAGAAGCCTATGCACAGCAATGAAGAGCTCGTGCACTGCAACAGCAACAACAAAAAGATCCCACATGCCACAACTAAGACCCAATGCAGCCAAAAAATAAAGAAAATAAATAAATAAATAGAGACAAATTACATGAGATCTCTTGATCACTTGATTGTTTTTAAAAAGTTGAAAGTGTAATGAGTTGTTTTTTTATAAATCAAAGTGTCATAGATTTTTAAATGGCCATATCAAATTGCTATATACAAAGCCAAAAAACATTATATCTGTGACTTATTTTATGAAATTGATTATCGCTACTCCATCTTCAAGAAGGTGGAGCATGGCTTCCCATTCCTTAATTGTGCATTGCACATAAAAACTTTCTCCAAACAGGACAGTATGGAAAATGGGCGGGGAAGAGGTAGTAACTTATAGTGGAGAAACTTGACAAACACTATCTCATCCAATGAAGGTTAACATCAACCGCAATACATTATGTTGATAGTATGTACCCTTAATGTGATGTGATGAAAATGGCACATTAATTCTTGTGGTTTTCCTTCTGACTACACATAACCAGAGTCTAATCACAAGAAAAATATCAGACAAATCTTAACTGAGAGATATTCTACAGCATATCTAACCAGTTATCCTCAAAACTTTCAAGGTCATCAGATATAAGCAAAGTCTAAGAAACTGTCACAGCCAAGAGGAGCCTAATGAGACAAGAGGATTGAATTTATTGTAGCATCCTGGACAAAGTACTGGAATAGAAAAAGGACATTAAGTTAAAGACTAAAGAAATCTGAATAAAATATGGACTTTTGCTAATCATAATGTATTAATATTGGTTCATTAATTATAACAAATGCACCATACTAATGTTAGATATTAATAAATAGAGAAAGCAGTGGAAGGTCTATAGGAACTCTGTTACTATCTTTGCAAGTCTTCTGTAAATTTAAAGTTGTTCTTAAAAAGCTTATTTTAAAAAAACACCAAAAAATGTAAAAAAAAAATCTATAAACCATAAGTATAATGCTCATTGTAGGCTAAACATTTTAAAATTGTGAAACAGTTATTTAGCATATGGTACTCAATAGCTCATACAAAATGTGTCTATATATGAAATCTAAATTCTGTCTATAATATTTAGTATTTAAAAGTCAAAATTAAAGATTATACAACCAGTAACAAGCAATTATGGATGAATGGATATATAGATAAATGGACAGGAGATAGAAAAATAGAAGATAGATAGATAGATTGATAGAGAAGATAAAGAATGTAATGAGGTTTAAAAAAAAACCACATCATTCCATTTGTTTAAAAGTATAATTACTACAAAAATAAATAGCTGATAGCAGATTTTCAAGAAACTTCAAAGTATATTCACTAATAAGTGATACATTTAGTGAAGGAGCCTGAAGAGAAATCAACCAATAAACAAAACAAGTTAACAAACACACAAACATCCATAAAGAAGAAAGGAGAAAAAAATTAATAGATTTTTGAGAATATCCTAGCAGCTTCTAAAAGTTTTATTATCATCCTATTTTTGTTACAGTATTCTGCCCACACTTCTAAAATAAACCCCTTGGTGGTCCTACCAAAAATTTCATGATACACATGTCAAAAAATATAAATCTACGTTTATTTTATTAAAAGTCCAAATTATGCCTCAAATAAAGACTTTGTAATTTTTTTACTGGAAGAGAATAATAAAAGATCTTTCCCTGGATTGATAATAATTAGGTTAATGAAAATTGTACTTAAATTTATAGCTATAATATAATGACAGTCATTTTATAGTAAAATAGCAAAATTTTATATCTAATATGTTATTGTTTCTTGTCAATATATTGAAGCTTTGGCCTTAATTCAAAAATATCACCTTTGCTAAACAAAATTTAAACACCCCTCTTTGGGAATAATCTTCAGAACCTCTCTCTAACTGATTTGAGTACTTTTAGTTTCTGTAATTTTCCCCATGAGAAGTTAAATTTTATTTTTGAAACTGTCAAAATATCCTTCAAAGTAAAGCTTTGTGATAAGTTTGAGGATTTAAATAAATAATTGACAAAAAATATGAAGGGGTGTGTATGTGTGTTACATTAACTTTAAAAGAGTTCTGATTTTTTTTATGCAATGACCTCATAAATAAAGGGAATTTCTTCCCAAAATAGCTTCTTTAAAATAAATGTGTGGATTTTGCTACTTACATTACAAACCACCTTTTATATGCTCCTCATGTAGATGTAGTGATCTTAAAATAATCAGCCAAAATGATATGCTTAGTTTCCAAGAACTTATAATTTTCATATTCTGATAATTTCTAGGTTCCTTGTTATTTGTAAATGGTTGTGGTCAATTAAGCTGATCACAATTTTGGACATATTCTACTTGATTGCATTTGTATTGAACCAAACAAGGAAATACTGAAGAATCTTTAGAAAGTCATGAAAAGATAAAAACGAAAATAATATAATGCTAAATTTTTAGTCATAATTGTATTAATAAATATAATGATAATAGATATTTTGTTGTAATTTAAGAAACACATTAAGTGGAATAAACAGAATCATTTCAAAAACAAAATACTCAGTGTTAAGGAATAATGATGATAATGTAGCTATTTCTGAATTTTTTTAACTGCGGTTTATTTAACAGAAAATAAGATAGTTGTTCAATCAAAAATAAGTAAATTGTACATTGTCTCTCACTTAGAGACCTCATCTATTCTAAGCCATCGAGACATACCTAATGTAGTAAGGAGCCATCACCAGTAGAGACCATCACCCGTGTCCCAAAACTCTTGCCACTTCATCTAAGCTTCTTGATTGCATGCATTCTTTTTTTTTTTAACATCTTTATTGGAGTATAATTGCTTTACAATAGTGTGTTAGTTTCTGCTTTATAACAAAGTGAATCAGCTATATGTATGATTAGTAACAGTTGATACTGGGTAGGATTTCTGATTTACACAAATCTGATTTAGCAATCCAATTCCACATATTAGCTAAAGTTGAAAAAGAAAAAACAAACTAAAAAGAAAAAAGTGGATTGAAGCCAGGAAATGTAAAAAGATTTTTAAAATACTAAAAACAGTACAGAGACATCTGGAGTGTGGTAAAACGGTCCAATACAATGATGCAAAAGAGAGGCAACAGAATGCAACAATTCAATATTTGAAGAGATAACAGCTATGTTTCAAAACTGACAAAACACATCAAGCTACAGATATAAGAAGCTCTATAAACACCAATCTCAATTAAAACAAATAAAATCGTATCTAAAATGCTTGAAAAACAAAGGAAATGAGAATAGTCTAATTGAGAAAGAGAGAAAATCGACAGTGACTTCAAAGTAGCAATGGTAATGCCAAAGCTAAAATCCCCACAGAAATTAAGACACTGAAATGGCATTTTTAATGTGTGAAAATAAAATAACTGCTAATTGAAAATTCTATATTCAGTAAAAAAATATACCCTTCCAAGAATGAAGGTCAAATTCATTTTTAGATAAACAACTGAAAAAATTTGTCACCAGTATTAATATTATAAGTTATACTAATGGAGTTCTTCACATAGAAGAAAAATATTCTCAGATAAAATAAAAACAGAAAGAAATAAAGAGAAACAGAAATAATAAATTCATAGATACATTAATAAATATTTAATATAAAAAATAATGGAGTCCTTTGTCATCTAAAGTGTATATAAACCTAACATATATTATGGTAATAAGGTAAAAAAATATATATATATATATATTTAGGGCATATATTTGTTTATATCTATTTAGAAGGGAATATATGCATTTAAGTGTTCCAGGGTCCTTGAATTTATCAGGAAGTGAAGAAAATATCAGGTTTTAATCAGCCAATTTTATACTGTAATTTTCTGCTGGCACAATATGTAGCTAAAATGGTACAATATAAAGCAGTTTTTAAAATTTTTATAGTAAACAAAAAGAGATAGGGAAATGGTAGATTTAAACCCAAATATGTTAGAAATTATGTTTAAATTATCTAACTACTGTAATTAAGAGACAAAGGTTGTCATATTAATTTTTAAAATGCAGCTGCTTTGGCTGAAAGCATACACCTAAATATAAGGACACAGAAATGTTGAAGTAAAAAGATAGAAAAAATAAATAACAGGCTATTAATAACCAAAACAAACAAGGCAAAACAACACACACACAAAAATAACCTGGTATAGTTATATCAGAGGTTTAAGGAGGAAATTTTAGAAATAAAAAAATAGGATTAATCCACCAATATGAAAAGACAACTCTAAATTTGTATATACTTAATATCATAATCACAAAATATATAAATGTACATACTCACACTATGTTGTGTGTGTGTAAATTAGGCTGCCTCCAAAATGTATATACAAATGCAAAGGGCCAATAATATCCAATGTAATGTTGAAGAAAAATAAGTTTTGATGACAAAATTTATCAAAATTATTTACTAATTTATCAAAATTTAGTAATTTGTCAAAATTATTTACTAATTTAAAATTTATTACTAGACTACAGAATTAAGACAGTGTGGTTTTGACTCAAGCATAGACAAGTAGACCAGTGAGTCAAAAACAGAAGCACATATATGTCAGTGGACTAAGAAAAAGAAGACACTACAAAGCAAAGAGCAAAGGCTGGTCTTTTTAATAAAAAGTTCCAACTCAACTGGTTGTCCTTAAGGGGGAACAAAGGATCTTGATCTATAATTGTAACATATGGAAAAGTAGGTTCTGGGTTGGTTGTGAATATATGTATGTGAAAGTTAAAACACTAAATCTTGTAGAAAATAATATAAGATATTATGGCTTTGGAGAAGACAAAGTTTTCTAAACGAGGACATGATAAGGGTTACCCCTAAAAGAAAAGATCAAGGATGTCGAGCAACTGGATTGTTCATCCAGCACTGACAGAAGAATAAATTAGTACATCCACTATGGAATACTGTTTAGTAAGATCTCATAAAGCAGTAAACACATATACCCTATGACTCATAATACCATCCGTGGTATATACACAAAGAAATGTGTACATGTATGCACCTAAAGACATGTACATGACAATTCATGGGGACAATACTGAAAATAGCTCAAAGTTAGAAACACTTCAAATGTCCTGTAATAGAAAGGATAAACATATTCACATAATAGAATATGAAACGTCAGTGGAAATAAAAATCATGGCCACATGCAACAATATGGATAAATCATTCTGAGTCAAAGAAACCAAGAAAAGAGTGTGTGTTATATGTGTATTTTCACACAGACAAAAATGGTCACTTTTAGGAAAGAAAGGGACATGATAACAGAGACAGAGGACAAGGTGGTATGGGAAATTGCCAAAATGGTCCTGTCTCCTTTCAATAGAAAAATAAATGAAAAAACTGTTGTATACTAATACATGGAATAATGCAAATCAGCTAAAATAAATGGAGAAGAGCTAAGATGCACTTGGGAAATAAATACTGAGTAGAATGATACAAATTGATCACTATATAATTTTAAGCATGCAAGGCAATGCTATATACTATTTGCTATGTATAGAAGATACGAAAACATTCACAAGAATGATAATTCAGGACAGCAGACTCAGAAGAGGGAGACATGGAATGTGAGCAAATTAAAAATATATCAGAACATTTTAATGTATCTAATAAAATTGGCAAAATATGGAAATAATAAGATTTAATAAAGTTGGGAAATGGAAATGTTTCTTTTCTATATTATTCCTCATCACTAAGGGACACATCAGTTAGGAAGTTAGCTTAAGAAACATCAGGGAGTCACAGACCCAGAGCCATCCCAGTGCCAAGAGCCCTTACCATTCACTTTCTCTGTGTCTGCCCCTGAGCAGATGCAGAAAATTACTTCAGTTATGGTAAACAACTCCATACCTATATTGTTTTAATTTGTAATAATGAAAGCAGGTATTACTGTCTATCTCTGTACGGTGTTTCCCAGGTATTCAAATAGCACCTGACACATGGTGGACACTCACATATTGTGGACTATTGTTACACAAATGAACGATTGTAAAGATAGTGGGTACTGGATCCCTACATCTGGATAATTTGTCAGATCTCCTCTTGCCCCAAATATATTTCCCTTTTCATTATTAACCAATTTTCTCATTTTCAACAATTAAATCTCCAAGCTTATTTTGCTTTCATCTTTTCCTTCTTTCTTTCTGTTTTAAAGTAGTATTTCTTTCAAAATTCAATCATCTCACTTGAGCTATGAATCCTATTTCCTCTTGCTTTCTTGTGGACTTAACTAATTTTGTTATCACTCAAAAATCAGAATTTCCCCCATCTTTAATGAATCATCTCCACTTTTTTGAAAAACAACCCAGTATCTCCAACATTTGAAAACAAAGTCCCATAATCTCCTCAAAGTCTCCCAGTCACAGCTTCACTTTTTGGTTATTCTTCAGAGACAAATTTCCAAGAACAATTGTACATACTTGCCACCTCCTCTTTCTTGCCTGCATTCCCACTTTAACCAATCAAACTTGATTTTCTATTTAACACTCAGTTTAAACTTCTCTTTTCATATTCAGCAATGTCCAAACTGTTGCTATTGATACATTCAAAGAATATGTTTTTGTATTTATTTTATTCTGAATCACTACCTCATCTGATACAGTTCATTGTTCTCTTTTATATTCCATGAGCCCACTCTACTATGTAACAAATCACTTTTCTTCTCCTCCACTCAGCCTCCAAATACTGATGTTCCCCTCCTTCTTTTGGTTCTCTTCTTGTCTCTCCAACCGTACCTTTCCATAAAGCTCCATACCAATAGCTTTCAAATCATTATCTATTCCAATATTCTTCTTTGTATTGTAAAAGCTCATATCCATCTGCTCAGTTTGACCTCTTCACTAGGATAGATATTTTTCAAATTTAAAATGTTCAAAATTAAGTCACTTATTTCACAATAGCTCTAAGCTTCTCCCTTAAGAACTCCCCAATTCACTCCCAGACTTCTCAGTAAGTCAGTCTTTACTTCTCAGTTAGTGGATACCACGTTCCACCTAATTGCTTAAGTCGGAAATCCAGGGATTATTCTTGACTCTTCCCTTTTTTGTTTACTAGCCTTATAATATATTAGCATCTTCTGTAAATTCTATCATATTAAATTTTCTGAAATCTCTTTACTTCATGTTTCATCATCACTCCCCTTAACGTAATGTCTTCTCAGGCTTAGTACATCAGCTTCCTAACTGGCCTTCCCATTTTCACGTTACCTCTTTTATTTCCTTCACAAGTCTAAAATAAAATAATGTCGTTTCCCTGCTAAAATGATGTTCCAGAATTCTAAAGATATAAATTTTATATATTTAAATGGGTCTCAAAGTGCTGTGTAAACTGACTACAACCTATTTTTCTAGTTCCATCTCAAATATTTGTCACTGTTGATGTCTAGGTACACCATCCTCCTTTCAATTCTTCCCAAACAAAAAATTCTTTTCCAATTCATGACCAATGCACATGCTATTTCTGCTTCCAGGTATACTGATATTCTCACTCTGCACTTATATGGCTTCTTCTCATCTTTTTATTTTTATCTTAAAAGTCATCTCTTCAATAAAGCTTTTGCTAACTACCCTATAGAAAGATAACTTTAATTTGTATACAAAGCATTCAAGTATAAAAAAGGAGAGTCAAACAAAGGAGTATAAAGCATCCAAGTGTGAAAAGGGAGTATGACTTCATATATACTTATACCAATTTACAATTCTGGTTTTTGATCTATTTTTTACTTTAGAAGGTAAAGCAGGTCCACATTTTCCTTGTTCACCACTGATCATCAGCATTCAACTTAGTTGCTGAAATACACTAGGTATAACAGCAAATATTTGCTTCATGAATAAAATATGAAAGAATGAAAAGCTATTGAATAAAGAAGATTAATAAATTTAACATAAAATCTCAGAAAATAATGGTTTCTTATTTGTGCAGTGCAAATTAGATAAAATTTAAAGTTTATTTTTTCTATGTCATGCAAAATAAATATTCTTATGAATACCTAGATACCATATCTCATCCTTATTCAGTTAGTCACCGTAATGATTTTCCCTTCATAGCAGGTAAATAATAGTACCAATTAATAGAGTTATTATCCCATCAGGAACTTGTAGAAAACTTTTGGGCATCTAAAGAGCCCAAACAGAATACCAGCCCTAACAACTCTAATTTTCATAAACATGTGCACTGGCACGCACACACACACATACACGAGTAATATGATGTATATAAATGACTTGGAAGAGGAAGTAAACTATGGAATAACAGCACTTGCAATCTGTTGCTGACATCCAATTACCTAAGTTAAGCAGAACAAGGCAGGCTTTTGCATAACCCTGGCAACAGCAAACAAACCTGGGTAATTGGTACCTGAAGGCAGACGATTCACTGCAGACTCATGTAAGATATTGCTCATTTAACTGAACAATATAAATTAAGTGTATATACTAATGGGTTCTAAATTAGCTGTAATTCCCGAAGAGAACATCCAGGTATCATTGCGAATATCTCAAAGAATTTATCAACTCAATGTTTAGTTGGAGGCAAAAAGGCAAGTAAGATGTTAGGTCGGGTTAAAATCATTGAAACTCATCATGGAAAACATTCTGTCAGTAAATAAACCAATGATCATGAGCTACCTCAGGAAATGCATTTACTTGAGATGATACCATGTTAAAATCATCTGAAATTTCCATTTAAAATAGTGTTAATGTGTCAGATTTATGTCAGTACTTTTTTATTTTTAGGAAAATAAATAATTAGTTAGGAAGCTGTGCATTGTGAGACACAACCATGATACAACATGCACAGTTCCCTGATGATCTGCTAATGTCAGAAAAAAAAAGTACAGCATATGAGATAGGGTAGATAATAATGTAAAGAATAACGACTAATTTTCAAGGGGAGGAAAGAAAATCAAATGATGAGGACAGTTGTTAAGCAAGATGTGAGTTTGATGAGGTTGGTATGAGGCAAACAAATCTAGTTTACTGTGTTATTTATCTCAAGATATCTTTCTTCAGTTTTTTATGAATGTTTACTCATCCTGTCAAAAAAACTGTGAGCAAAAAATAAGCTGTGTGGCTGTGTTTATACAATGCTAAAACAACTGATGGAGCTCCCATAGCTCTTATACTTGCTTTTATTAGAGAAATTATAAAATCATAGTAATTATTTGATATTGGTTCATCTCTTCCACTCTTCAGTGAGTTATTCAAAGCAAAACTCAATATTCAATAATATATGCCTAAGATCCCAGCTTCTGGGATCTGGCATTTGGGGATCAATAAACATTAGTTGGATAAGCGAATGAATGAATGAGGTCACTTGCAAATGAATGAATTGGTTTCATTTTCATAGCAGCAAGGAAAAACTGTCACTGCTTCCTGAGGTATGAAACTATATTCCTCAGCTGGTGAATGAAAGAGCTTGGAATAAAATAGCTCTGTTATAAATATAAATATTAGATACACTTTATTAAGATGACCAAATAAATTATTAAGCTCTATGCTTGCTTATCTTTTTAGATCAGTATGTAATTTCCTTGAGAGATTTGATCTATAACTATGTATTGTATATCTTCTCATACAGAGTTATGGATGCTATCGATTGAATGAAAAAACAACATGTATGGTCCCACAAGCATGGATCTTAAAAGCAAGCTGGAAAAACTGCACAAGCTATTAAAAATGTGATAACTCTTGCCAAAAGAGAAATATAGGTTAATATGCAAACATATGGCAAGATTTGTCCCAGTTAAGGAGGTCAGGAAAAGTTCCTCTTAAACCTGTTACAGTCAGGAACTCAAAGATGAGTTAGGTAGGTGAGCTGACAGAAGTTAAGAGTAGAACTGGAAGTTTTGTAAGGGAAAAACTTGGAGAACAAAGAGGTGAGCAGTACTAGTAAGCAGGGCATAGGCAGCTTTCTGAACATACACACACTTGTGGGCCACCTTGAGACTTTTGAACTTGATCTTTAGGATAATGGGTCATTGAATATTCCGATAAGGGGAGTAACATGTTCCAGCTCATGTTTATAAAATGATTACTCTAGTTGCCTCGTGCAGGATGGATTTGGATAGATATTCCAAGAGTGATACAAATTAGGGGGTTATTGCATTCACACAAAATAGAGTAAGAGAGACTTATGGACAATATAAAGTGCATAATATTCACAATAGAATATAGGATGTATCAATTCTCAATGTCAAAAACGTAGTAATTATTTTGAAGCATACTAGAAGATATAATTAATATAATAGTCTTCTGACATGATGACGGGATAAAGTACCATCTATAAAGTCTCATTCTGTACCTACTTTATACAGAGTTCTGCCATTTACTTCTTGATTATCATATTACTTCTCTATGCAGCTACCATCATACGGACTCAACTGTTCATTTAAACCCCCAGTCAGTTTAACAATCAGCTTATTGAAATTGGTGAAATTTTACTAATTGAAAATTTTACTTAATTGAATCAGTGAAAATTTTCATTAACTTGTCTGGTTAACTAAATTGGTAAAAATTAATTAGGTATCTTGGCCTCTTGGCTTTTGTTTATTATTATTGTTATTGTTTTGTTTTGTTTCATTTTGATAAAGACTTAAAATGGTTATGCTCTTATACAATAGAAATAAAAGTGAACATGCAAAATATGTCCTTATTCTGAAATACATGAACCAGAAAACATTGGGGCATCAACAAGCCCAGTTTTCCCTTCACGTTACCTCCTTTCCTTCCATTCTTCTACACACTGGTATTTTCCACCGTTTCAATATCTTCAATTATGGTAATAGCTACCAGGAACTTAAACTTATAGTAAGACATATCATTTGCTTTCCATTATAGATATGATAAAAATTTGCTCCATAGAGAGCGGGAAGCATATTACTTTCTGAAAAGTAAGCATTGCCCTGTTCCCTTATGAATAAAAATATGCTATAGCAGTAGGCTGCCAAGAGTTACACTATATTTCCTTAGGATTAGAGGCAACGCTTCACTTTTGATAATGTACTTGGAAAGATAAAATGCATCAGAAAACTCTATTCACTAAATTTATCATTCACATAGTTGGCTTATCATAGTTAGTCACATAATTCATAGACTGATTAAGTGCAAAGTGAATTAATCATGTAACTAAATATTTTCAAGGCAGTGCATGAATGATAGAGTTAATCAATAATGTTCCCGAACTCACTTTACTAGCTATTAGCACAGTATTCTTTATTTTGGCAAATGGTAGAAAATCTATATTTGGAAGTCACTCAGAATCAGAGGTCCAAGGCCAATACTAGGCATAATTATGAAGAATCAAATATTTCTTTACAAGTCTCCAGACTTTTTAGATTTTATTCTGAATCTTTGTAGCCCATTTAACCTGACACTTAAATCCCTACAACACAATTTTGAAAGACCCATGGAAGTTGAGTTTATTTCAGGAAAGTGCATGCCTTTCTCTTCTTTTATATAAAACTAATGATGGAAATTCTTTCTAAAAAACTCATTTGTTATTTAATATTTTATTGAAGACTCATTATGAAGGGCACCTACTAAAATTGAAGAGTAGGGCTTCCCTGGTGGTGCAGTGCTTGAGAGTCCGCCTGCCGATGCAGGGGACACGGGTTCGTGCCCCGGTCCGGGAAGATCCCACATGCCACGGAGCGGCTGGGCCCGTGAGCCATGGCCGCTGAGCCTGCGCGTCCGGAACCTGTGCTCCGCAATGGGAGAGGCCACAACAGTGAGAGGCCCGCGTACCGCAAAAAATTAAAATAAAAAAATAAAATTGAAGAGTAATTAAAAAACAATGAAGGGCTAAAGAAATTGTGAGGAAACCAACTTGAATATTGTCTCGCTCATAACCCTTAAAACCTTTCATTAATACCATTCTGTCTGGATTGCTTTGTCTGCCATTTAAATCAAGTCTCCTGAGATATAAAACCATCTTATTCTGTCCATTAAAAAATACCAACTCTGCTGCCAGTTCTTGTAAATAAATAATCATGAATGTCTGCAGGAGACAGGCTCATCTAGTACCACCATCCTTTTAAAGAGAAAAAACAAAAAAAACAACTCAGAGGCATTATTTCAAACTATACACATCTATTCACTCATTGACACCTGGCCAATTTCCACATTTCTAAAGCCAGAGATAATTTATATGTTCAACCTAAATAGATAGAACAGGAAACAAATGGGAATAAAGCAAAACCAAAACAAGACAAAAAGCAACAAGCTTTGTTCTTGCCATGTTCAGAAAACTGCCATATTCAGGAAAATGATGGGAGAGGGAATAGAATTGCCTTTCAATATTCCTTGAAGACATGATCCAAGGCAGAAAAGTAATCCCACAGCTGGAAATCACCCAGCAACCATGGCACCTCAGCAATAGCAGTGAGTTTGTATTTACTCCATCCTCCAACACTCCAAACTCACTAAGCTTACTGCTTCACCTCGTGCTTGACTACCTTGCAAGAACTCACAACCATCCATTTCTAGCCAGAATCGGATCAAAAGCATGACCCTGACAAGCTCCCATTCTTGATTATGGCATATTTTGTTATTTTTGAAGCTATAAATAAGGTCAAAATTATGACACAGGTAAACTTTGACTTGATGTCTTACCAAAGATTCTCACATCATTTCTTGATTGCCTAAAATCCCCCATGGTGAAGGCCATATGGGTGTCCACTTCCTCGTAGAGTTAAAATAAGTCATTTAACATAATTAAGATTATTCAGTAATAATCATCTTAATATCTTGATATTCACCTTTGACCTTTTAATATGACCAAATATTCATATACATGATTAATAATAGTTATAGTATTGAGGCCAAAATATTGATTATTCCCTATACCTATATAATGTAGTGTTTTAATAGATATTTTACAATATATATTTTGCTATATAAATAGTGTAATTTACATCTTTGGCATTTTGGTCTATTTCTTAGGATGTAGTCCACAAGTTAGAGTTATGAAATCAAAAGAAGGAACATATTTGAACTTATTTCCCAAAACTGTGCACATGTACATGCAATACATGGGAAACAAATTTTAACTGCTATTTGAACAATATTCTATTCCCACAAATGTAAAATATTACCATATCTTAACCCAAACAATAAACAAAAATCACAAGGATTGTTGGTGTGTTTGCAGATCAATGAAAAGCAATCGACAGAACTGCAACAAATTCCGTACTTTAATTATATATAGAGATGCTTATATATAGAGATGCTGGATATAACATACTAAAGTCTGTGATTACTATGTATTACTAGGCCAGGAAAACAATAACTTCAATCATCATTAGGTGGTATTATGCCACTATAAATACAATTAAGTTGTAAAATCCCCTAGTTTGAAAATATTCCTTTGATTACTTTATCAATTTGGAGTTTCTTAAATTGAGGAACTTGTAAACATACCAGTTCCTACCTATTCTCAGCCAGAAATTTTGATTAATTTTTCTGGGATGGAGGGGTGGGATAGGGAGGGTGGGAGGGAGGGAGACGCAAGAGGGAAGAGATATGGGAACATATGTATATGTATAACTGATTCACTTTGTTATAAAGCAGAAATGAACACACCATTGTAAAGCAATTATACTCCAATAAAGATGTAAAAAAAAAAAATTTTTTTTCTGGGATGGGCACATATATAGGTTTGGGTTTTTTAGAGGTATCCAAGTATTTATTTTTAGCAGCCACAGCTGAAAATTACAGCTTTAGATAAAGAAAGCTCTGTGTGTGTGTGCATGTGTGTGTGTGTGTGTGTGTGTGTGTAAAAGCATGTGTTAAAGCAAATAAACACATGTGAGTGATATAGAGACTGAGAATTCAGGGACCTTATACACAATTCCTGGCTATCCAACTGATTTCTCTAAGAAGATATAACGGACCTGGAAAACTTCCAGAGAGAGGAAGTAAAACTGATAATAGGAATGAGGATTAGTTTGGCCACAGTTACCAGAGACTACAAGATAATATTCCCTGCTAAAAATAACTCACATATTCCACAAATTCAAAACTTCTTTTCCTTTATAAAGAAATGCTTGGGCTTCCCTGGTAGTGCAGTAGTTGAGAGTCCGCCTGTCGATGCAGGGGACACAGGTTCATGCCCCGGTCCGGGAAGATCCCACATGCCTCAGAGTGGCTGGGCCCATGAGCCATGGCTGCTGAGCCTGCGCGTCCGGAGCCTGTGCTCTGCAACAGGAGAGGCCACAACAGTGAGAGGCCCGTGTACCGCAAAAAAAAAAAAAACAAGAAATGCTTGAGCACAAAAGTATAAAATAAGATCAGTCATGTATTAGCATTATTTTAGTCAAAACAACAGAAATAAAGCAAAAATTATAGCAATTGAGTTGGTTGTAAAGGCTAGTCCAATTCTTAGTAAATGGCATAGGAAGCTTGGACAGTCAGAAATCATTCTGAGCATGGATAATGGTTAACAAAAGAGCATGCAAAAAAAAAAATCAAAAAAGAAAGATGGAAAATGCAGTTGAAAAATCTTCCCCATTTGGAATTTTGCTGAGGACTCCTGTGAGGAAATATTTCTTTAAATTAAGCGATTGGAAGATAGCAAAACTCAGCCTCAAATAATTTAGTTAATCCACTCTGTTCAGGTGAGCCCTGTGTCTATGATACACCTTTTTTTTCACTCTTTCAGTGGTACAGGCAAGGGAATGTAGGCCATGTTCATCTCCCTCTTTAAAATCAGCACACAAGAGTACAATATCAAGAGTAAATGGTACTATAAAAAGCTTTTATTTTCCTCCAGAGTTACTTTTTACTAGTAGAAATATCAAAGGTTTATACTATATTCCTCCAGAGCTTACTATATTACTACAAATAAACATTTCTGCAAGTTCGCGCTTGCGTGGAATCACGGCGCATGTACACATGTGATTTATGTGTAGAGGATGAATGAGGTGAGCAATAGGAGTTGATGGAAAAGAGCCACAGAATCAAATAACTCAATTTCCACAATGATCTATTTAAGACCATTTGAAATATAAGTAGCTATGGAAAATGCATTTATGATGATCAACATGTATTCAATGCAACTTGCATTTGAAAACTATGCTTAAATGAACCCAATATAAGTGATTTGGAAATGTGAATTTCTTCTCCCAGATCTTTTCTGTTAAAAAAGCTATTTAGCCACATGTAGTAAATGCAAGGCCTGATAACATTGTATCCTTTATTCTATGTAATGTGATGACATAGACACACACACACACAATGACATACATGATCTAGTTCTTCCCTTTATATTTCTCTGAAATGATTCAGATGAGCAGCAACTGCCAAATTTTACTTCAGATATGACCTGTCTCCTATGCAGTATCAACAGTATAAAAATACACCACATCTTAAGTTAATCACTATTTTTGTTCTGCTTTACTAATGGCCCATAAAATGTAGGAAAAAAATATTTCAAATACATAGTGTGAATGGACTGACATTGTTAACACAAAATGGAGAATAATATACAGGAAAATTTCTGTTGTAAGAGCATCCAGTTCCATCTTTAGCATAAGTTGCTTGACTTATTCAAATGATGTTGCTTACATTTTATCTTCTCTTTTGTATGTTACGTTTAAAATATTCTTTTTGTCTAGAAATAAATCACAATTTATTATATACCTTTGGGGACATGTCTTTTACTTTATCATGTGTGATTTTATGATCATTTATGAGAATATCTTAGAGGATATTTTAGAAATATTATATTTATTACATTAATGGTTTTAGTTCTGACTGACTAAGATATCAGAGCTATCCCATGTTATTCACTGATATTCTAAATCAGGCATTGACAAATTTTTCAGTAAAAGATCAGATTTTTGGCTTTGGGGCTAAACAATATCTGTAGCAATTACTCAGCTCCGCTCCAGTAGCATCAAAGTAGCCACTGGTAGTAATAAATGAATAAACATGCGTTTCAAAAAAACTTTTGTTCACGAAAAGAGGTGATGATCTGGGTAAGACCTAAGGGCTGTAGTTTACCCTCTTCATGTTTATTGTCCTCTAAGTGGTGACTCAGTGACCCAGGCTATTTAATCTGTTGATTACTACCCTCAAATGAGATCACTGTGTTTGCTATCATTGAGGAATAAATGGCAGAGGACCATGTACTCTGATCCCATGCTTTGGCCAAGAAGTGTCACATGTCCCTTCTGCCCACAGTCCATTGATCAGAACTAATCACATAGCCTTACCTAACTGTTAAGAGGCTGGGAAATCTGAGAACAGATGGAATATTAAGTGAGCATGCTGTCTCTGCCACACTCAAGAATTATAGATAGTAATTCGCAGAGAGAGAGACGTGTAGATAGTAATTAATAAAGTATAAGTTTGTAGTAAGAGTAATAAGATGGCCAAATCTTTTAAGAAATAAACATTATGTAATTTGTTTTGTCTTGTGCTTTCAATAATATGGGTTGTCATAAGTCTTACAGTGCTACAGCCATTCAGCTGACAAATGAAAGGAAAAAACAAATAGGAATGATGCATTTTTTTGATTTGTCCCTAGAAAAAGCATCATTCATAATGTATATCAGGAAATATAACATTGTAGGAACATTGAAGGAAAATAGTATTGTAGAAACATTATTTTGATGAAAACTTTGTATATAATAGTTGAAGAAAGATTAAATGCAGACAAAAAAGAACTGTGATTATAAACACCCATGTACAAAGTAGTGGTCAACCTGATCACCCCACCACAGGCTGCTGTGAGAAAAAGAACAGTGAGGAAAGAATCAACACAACTAAGTTGATTGAAGAAGAGCTAAATCCAAAGTAGACCAAGGACAGAGAAAGGCTCTACATGGTTAAAGTTGTTTTTAATTATTCTTTAAAGAGAAACATTTTTAATTAATATCTAAACTCAGATAAATATGATATATATCATATATAATACATACAATATTTTATATATTATATATATATAATGTGTATGCTACATAGATGTCCCTGTTTATATTAGCTTTTAGTAAGATATATAGATGACATAGCTATAGATATAAATGTTATAGATACAGATATATAGATATAGAGATAAAGGGTGTCATTGACTTCAATGCAATAATGTAGCTTTCAAATATTAAGTATTAAGATATAGCACCATTAGAAGTTAGTTCTATATGATCTATATATCTCTGAAGCCACTTTTATTTTTAGAGCTAACAATAGAACTATAACTATCTTCCTTTCAATATTTTGAAATACACATTCATAAAATCCTGGGCATGTGTCTGCTGACTTCTAGCCTTCGTTTCTTTGGTTTTAATACACTCAAAAATGACATGGTTACTTATTCCCAAAGATCATTTTGCTTCTACTCCCAGTTTTCTTTACTCATCATAATAGTGTCCAGAGTTGCAATTCCCCATATTGATTCCTCAAAGTTTTTCATGATGAAATATTTAATAAGGCAAGTCAAGTATTTATCAGATGTTGTTTTTAGCAGAATAAAACTTCTCACAAATAAAGTCCTCCATCATTACCAGTATGATACTGTGACTGTTTTATGATATGCATTAGGAAAACATTTTGAATATTGTTTGTCTGGCCTAGAAATCTGTAGAATTTTTATTTCTGCTTCTCTCATCTCTTATTCTCCCCCAAAATGTTTCAACTGCAATTCCATTTTCCTATCTGTGAATTTTTATTCAAGAATACATCTGTCTGATATATGGTCTAATGTAGCAGAAAAAAACATCAGCTTTGGAAACAGACAGGCCCAGGTCCACAACGTAGGTGGCTTTTAGCAAGTTACATTCACTCTTTGAACCATTATTCTTTACCTAAAATTACAATTATAAGTTTAACATAAAATCTTTTCAAATTTATTTGTGCATTTATCTCCATTAACTTGGAGTTTTATCTCCTCTCCATTTGAGTTGAGGAGTCTATTGTTAAATACATTTTTAAAGAAACATTTTAAATCATTGAGTTTCAATAGTTTCATAATGTTCTAGGTGTATTTTGTTATCCATTTCTTTGGAGAAGCCATGATGTTAAAAATAGAAAGAGGGGCTTCCTTGGTGGCGCAGTGGTTGAGAGTCCGCCTGCCGATGCAGGGCACACGGGTTCGTGCTCCGGTCCGGGAAGGTCCCACATGCCGCAGAGTGGCTGGGCCCGTGAGCCATGGCCACTGGGCCTGAGCGTCCGGAGCCTGTGCTCCGCAACGGGAGAGGCCACAGCACTGAGAGGACCGCGTACCGCAAAAAAAAAAAAAAAAAAAAAAAGAAAAGAAAGAGAACAGCCCAAGCCTCAAATTACCAATCCATTCTATTTTGTTTCTGGAATAAGAATGAAGGACAGTTGCTAAATTCTGTTTGGGGGGAGATAATAAAAGGTGAATTACATATGGTCCTAGTTTACAATCTAATTAAGCAAGTTTACTTGCATTTTTTAAGATACATTTATTTTTTCTGAGTGAATGTCCCCGTTATGCAGCAACAATAAAGATTTTTAAATTAGAAATGTAGAATTTAACAACTACTCAAATAACTTACTGAATTTTTCATATTTTACCCCTGGATAAGTACTCATGAGATTTCCACTGAAGACTACTAAAACCAATGGTAATTCAAAGTCAAATAGTCAGCACATAACTTCTAAATTCCTTTCATAGGAAAGTATTATCCTCTGTTGTTGCATAACTCTCAATAATGCTAAAGGTAGTTATTTTTACATCACAGGTAAAGCAGGCCTTTTAGTTGACTAAAGAGTGGAATGGCCATTAAGCATTCTTTTTTTGTGATGAAGAGATTGCATTTACAGAACTTGTAGGATTTTTATTCACCCATTTGTCAAGTTTACTTCTCTAAGGTTGTCACTATTTTTCTTAGTTATCATTGTTGGAAAACTCGCGTGTGGCATAAGTTCATTAAATGTAGTATGACCAAATAAACATTGTGTAGTACAGATAACTAGAAAGTCTGCCCAATGAGATTTATGCAAAAATATGGTGTTATGCAATGGCATGACACTGTAGGTACTTGTGTCTTATGTCTCTGTTTTTCCTCCAAAAGAATTACTTTCCAGTTTCTTAAAATGCAAACTTATTAGCCTTAAGAAAGCTGTAGCAGGACTTTGTAAAGTATAAAATATTCTTATTGTATTGGTCTTAAACTGATTCAATGACTGAACAGATTCAATGACTTTAAGGAACATTATCTTTTTTTTTTAACTGGATGATGCCGATTAAGACCTATTACATGATCTTTTGATAAGTTGCATACAGGGTCCTCCCTACCTCCTTGAGTCTAAAATTTTGTTTTGTTTTTTATTCTTACACATAGTTTACTAGTCAAGTTCACAACGGACATGACTGTTCCTAGAACTATTCGATGAATAAGAGTTTCATTGTTGATAACAAGCCTGATCAGTTCTCTTCAAAGTAATATTAGACAACCCTAGAATTTCAACCTAAAAGGAGACCTCACTGTATAGAAGACAGGGCGAAAAAAAAAGATATCACATTGATTGAACTGATTGAAAAAAAACCCTATAAAAAGAGAAGAAAAAAATGACTAGGTCTGCAAAATTTTATATAAATTGGGTAAATTTTTAAAAATCTCTTTAACATTACCTAAGCAATATATGTTTATTAGTGATTTTTTTTAAAAGGGAGGAGGGAGGGGTATTGAGTATTACGAATTGAGGTAATAAAACTCAAAATTGTACTATAGATCGAGTACAGTAAATGTTTATTTCTCATTCACTGAGAGTGCAAATTGGGGTTTCAATATCTGCAGTTGACTTTTCTACACATAGTGGGATCCAGACACTCAGGCTCTTCCCCTGTTTCAGCCAGGCCATCTTCAACACAGCTTTGTCTGCATCAAGCCCAGTGCAGAGAAGATGGCCGGGAGGACTTCAGTGGGCAAGGCTCCACAGGCTGGACTGGACCTGGATGTGGTCCCTCACCTTGCTGACATGCCTTACGGCTAGGGCTTAGTTGTAAGGCCATACCCAGCTACAAAGATGGCTTAGAAATGTAGTCTGGCTGTGCCCAAGAGAAAAAGGAAAGGATAGGGTAATGGGCTGGCAAACTCTGACACACCAGCAATCAAACATAAAGAAAAACACATAGGCAGACATGAACACAATGCTATTCCAATCACTGTTATCAATCTGTTATATGTCTTTTCTGACTTAAAATGATAGTACATGTACAAATTTATGAGATTCTGTATGACATGATAACTTTAGGGTTACTTATTAACTGAGAAAAATAGAGACATTTTAAGTTTTCATCAATAAGGGTAGACCTAAAATACAGTTACATCCATTTTATAGAATATTAAGTAGCTATTAAAAGAATGAAGTGGAGGTAAGTTTGTACTGCTTAAAATTGATGTTCATGATAGACTGATTACTTTAAAAAAAAACCTAATACAGAAAAAATTCTATTGTAAATTAAATTGAGTGTATTTGTTAATATGTGAATATACATACGGTGTACAAAATACTGGGCAGATTTAAGATAATCTGATGTTGAAGTTAGGGAAAGCACAGGGCAAACATTTACTTTATAACCTTCTGTATTATGGGAGTTTATTTTTCCTTTTCTTAAAAAGCATCCTATATTACCTGTGAAAGGACAAAAATAAAGAAACATTTGATTACAAAAAAAAAAAAAGGAATATCCAATACAAGGCCAGAGGAAGTGTACTTATCAGCTTGATACTGACACTTGTGACTTTCACATATGAATTGCCTAAGTCTCCTATTATGAAGAAATAGAGCTAATAAATGCAGTTTCCATGTACATTGTTCAGGTGGCATGTTGATTTAGGGAGAATTTCTTCTCTCTTAAATCTGACCCCAAGTCTCAAAAGCTGAGGCAGTAGCACAACAAATTAATTTCTTGGAATGGTACTACTTTTCAATAGCATCTTAAGGAAAAACTTCTTAAAATCACTTAAAGTTAATTACGTCTACTCAGTGTTGAGTAAGTTGAGGCCTTAAGATCACTAAATCAAACTAATCTGTGTTCTTATTAAAATACTGCTTCCTAAGTGCCTTCTACTGTCCTCTTCCACTTTTAGAACCAAAGTATATGAACTTCTAACAAAAACCTCAAGGAATTCCTTTGCAGAGGCAAATCAGAGAATCTCTGGGGCAGATAGAATTTACCAACAGAGATCTGAAAGTTAAAGAGAAACAGACGTCATTGAGTTCTTATGTCACCTGTTGAACACCTTGTTATTCTTGTCTGAAAAATGGTACAATAGTTTTCTTCTCTTCAAAATGGGGACAAAAATATTTTCGACTTCAAAGGGTTGTTTGAGGATTGAATGAGACAATGCTTCCAAAGCATTTAACATAGTGCCAAGCAATCTGCACTATGTTAGGTTATATTATTATTTTTTTCTCTTGTGGCTACTGTTGCTGTTTGAAGATTCCTGAGAAGAATTGGCCCTTAGGAGAAAGTAACAGAGAAGAGAAATGGGCTCCAGAGCTTTGTCTGCTTCACAAAGAGACCACCGTGCTTGCAACTTTGCCTGCTACTGTGGCTACTGTCAGAGAAATTCTACTGGGATCTTCAGCGTTGTTCCATGCTGCCATAAACATTTACTTGGCTGCTACTCTATGCTGGGCACTTTGTATCTTGGGATTTAAAGATGAATAAGAATCTTTGTGGTTGAGTTTCTGCAGACCATTGGAATGCCTGGTACAGATCGAATGGGCTAAGAAGGGCAGCAGGTTTCTGAAACAAGAAGCGATCAAAGCTCTTTCTCTGAGCTAGGAGTGCTCTATCTTTGGCCTCACACTACAACTGCCTTCTGCAGTCTCCCACATTCCCTTTCTAAGTGCTCTGGGGCAGAGGTGGGAGCACTGCTGTATAAAACTGGTTCTCTCAGACTTGCCCTCTTGGCACACATTCATGAAAACACACACACATACACACATACAAACCTTCACAGCCTATCCAGAGTGGCTGTTGTGTTACAGGCACAGTGAGTGATGAGATGCCTTTTAAGTGGTCTGAGCAGTACAGATGATGTCTCCCCATCAATGTAATTGTATTTCAGGTGAACTCACAAATGAATAGTAATAGCCCCACGGCCTGATGCTTTTTCATCATTCATATTAATTTGTGAATGTATATATTTGGTTGCTGTGGTTCACAGATGAAAAGCAGAAAATCAAGGCAATTGTAGAATCATTTTGATTGCATGTGATGAAAACATTGGAAAGCAACAGATATTCAATATTCAGGTCAATTTCAATGCTAGTGTGACTGGCATATCAAAATCTAATCTTAATTAAAGTCCTGGAAAGATTAAGTATATAGAGAAGAAAGTAAAACAAGGGAATAAACAGTCTTCCAAAGAATCAAATAATTTTTTCAAATTTGTTTTCTCTAACTACCTGCACATAGAAAGGCAAAAAAAAGTAAGATCATGTCATATGAGAGTAAGGTCTTACATTTCATGAATATGGGGAAACTTGACATGTGTCCAGAAATGGGGAAATATTTATTGTGTTGTTTTGTCTTCCTCTTTTATAATTAATTCACAATTAGACATGTAATTATAATTCAGAAACGGGCAAAATACATTCAGTGGTTTTAACCATTGATAGATTTGTAAGCAAAAGCAGCTGGACTGGAATTTCTTCAAGGAAATATTTACATGCCAACAGTTTATCAAACTGAAAGTCTGCTGATAAATCTACACATGGGCATTATGTTAATAATAGTGCAACAATGATTCATTCAGTGCCTCCTACTACTTTCACAAGGCAGCAGATGTAAAAGAATAAAATCTGGGTGCAAAAGGAGAAAAGGTCTCTGTGCTTTTAATCCTTTACCGCCTTTCAGAAGAGACCATCATTAATATGGCTGTTACTCTTTATTCCTTAAGCTACTTCATATTAAATCATTTCTTGAAGAGAAATTAAAAGAAACTAGGACAAAAGGACATTAATTCTAAACCATAGGACTTCAGGATTCCAGAATAACAAAAAACACTTTGTTTTAAATGTCCAGTAAACTATCACTTTATTTTAACAAGATGGCAATGCAAATGACCACAGGGGATCTTATCCTAGGGATCTCAAGATTTCAATGCTTTTCAAATTTTTTTCACCAAGTAGCCAAGAGAACTGATGTCAAGTGATCTTCTTTCCCCATCGTGGGGAAGAGTGAGGGTGGAAATAAAGTGATGCCAGGAGGGGAAAAATGCCTTCAGGAAAATAGAAGAAATGAGTGCTCTTACTAAAAATAAACATAGAAATAGGGCAGCATGGTAGAATGAAAACAGTAAACATCCAGTTTATAGAGACACATGGTTTAAATCTTTCTTTTCCTGGGTTCCTAATATCTGTGGGATCTTGGACAATTTATTCAATTCCCCTGAGTCTCCACATGGTCCACTCTAAAAGACTGATATTCAGGCCTGCTATTAGATTCCTTGAGTCATAGCACCAGGAACTGAGCTCAATCTGTTTTCATTTCACCTTCATATTCATCTCTAGCAATATCATTATCTCCAATTCACAGAAAAGGAAAGCAAGGTCCCATAAAATTCCCTAACATGCTCAATTCACAAATCAAGTAAATGACAGAGTGGTGACTTGAAACTAGTCCAGGCATTTGGACACTATTCTACAGTGGACAAGTGTACTCTCAGAGAAGAAACTTAAAAATCTAGTTATTAGATTCAGGAAGCAATGCTGATTTTGGAATCTGCATGCAACAGTCACTTGAAGTTGAATAACCGAGTAAGAGGCCTATTAAATCTTGTACTTTCCTAGTTTATGAATGAGATTGGTTCCAGAGCCTGGAGCGAAGCAGAACTAAAAGATGATGTTTATATAACCCAAGATCAAAAACTAAAGGATAATCATAAATGGGAGTCAGGAAGAGCATTTTAAAATATGAACTTCTGGAATTAATGAAGAAAAACAACGTGTTTAATGTATATATAAAGAAGACTTCCAGCAGCAAGTAACAACCACAACAAAAGACTAAAACTGGCTCTAAACATACCGATACTTGTAAAAGTAACAAAAAATATGGGTATGGTTCAGCAACTCAGTGATGCCATTAGGGACCCAGACTTTTTTCCACTCTCTGTTCTCATGGGTTCGATTTTTGACTTAATGACTTCTGCCTTATGGTTGAAATATGGCTACTGCACCACCAGCAACTCAAAAAAGGAAACAAGGAGTATAAGGCAAAATATTTTCTTCTCATGAATATATGCCCTGTTATTTTGGATAAAGAACTGCAGGAAGGAGATTTTGCCTGTCTCATTGGTCAGAACTCTCACATGCCTACCCCTTGACTAAAGTTGGGCTAAAGGGAATGGGATTCTCAGAATGTGATTATTCCCTGGATATAATAATGGCACTGGGCAAGAACCTTTTCTTCCATAGAACTAAGAGATTTCTGTTCACCATCTGTTTATATATACAGTTTCTACAAGCAGAAGATGAGGGGTAGAATGGCTGCTTGGTAGCCAATGAGCAGGGTCTGCTTCACGTAGTAAATATACATCTAAAATGATTATCCACAGAAGATGATTCTTTTAACAAGATAAAAAATATCAGTGATGTCTAAGAGGTGTATTTCAATCCCTGAAAAAAAATACTACACATATTTAATTTCAAAGCTAAAACATTAACCAAAGTGTGAGAATTCTGTATCATCAGCTTCAAATAAATCAATGACAGTAGTAATTAGAGATGGTGTGAATAGTTCATTTTCTTTGCAAATTGTTCATAGTTGTAATTCAATAGGGAAAAAAATAAGAAACAACAATAATAATAACTTTTTATTAGTCATGCTAAAGTAGCAAACCAGTGACATGGATAATTGAAAAAAGTGGATTATATGCATAATGATGAACTACTTAGGTTATTTGCTTCCCAGAGTTCATTTTGTATTCCCAACACATATTATCACCTATTTGAGGAAGTAATCACTAAGCATCTTGGGTAGAAAGTCCTATAAATCTAGGTCAGACAATTTTTTCATGGTTAAAATACAATAAGAATGTAAAATTCACTATAAAAATAGATGTGAATATTTATTATCCAAACGGTCTCTGCTGAGCAGTATCAATGAATGCAGTTTGGGTATGATAGAGAATTTTAGAGAAGCTTGAAAAAATTGGGAATATAAAACTCCACCTGTTATCTTAAATTTAGAACGACACTTTTTTGTCTAGCTTTCTAAGGGTTCAGGCTACTTTTTCCAAACGATGCTTTGCTATAAAGTTATGAGGGGTCCAATACTTTATTGAATAGGCTCTGAGTAAATGTCAGATTTCAAGTCAAAATTAGAGGAATGCTTGTATTTAAGGCACCATTGCTGTAACTGCCACTTTATTTTATGTGTCTTCTCTTAGGCCTGCAACTATGCCTGACAATGATGGTGGTGGCATTTGATGTCTACTTGAGTTCCTTTAGTAGATTATATCTACTCTTATTGCCTAGTCTAGCTAGTGCTGTATTCTATTGTACATTCTGTTAGATGGGGACTGTCTTCTCAGTTATCTTTCCTGATTACTTAATTCGAGAACATTCACAAATAAACATGAGAATCATAATACAAATTGCCTTTGTATATCTCATTAGGTTAACTAGAATTTAGTGACAAACATCTTTTGCATTATTCTCTTTAAAACAAATCCTATTTATCAAGTGCTACTGTTATACAAGAAATAAACCAAATAACAGAATGGCCAGAATGGTGTTACACCTTTTAAATATAAGAAAATGGGCTGATTTTTGTTCCTCCTCTTCCCTGTCATTTGGATTTTTGCTGCTCTGAAATATATAGTTGGCTGAGTAGTTGCCAAAGAATACTTACATGTAGCACCTATTTGCTCTGTGAGGAGATTAACCTTAATAATTTATCACTTAAATCCAGACATTCTGGAAATTGAGAAAAGGGATACTATTAATAAATATCCTAGGAAAACAGGCATAAACTAGGACTTTTCTGGGCACAAAGGATGTATAATCACCCTAGAGATAAGTAACTGAAGCACTTGGTTCTTCTGCACTCGTTAACTAGATCTTTTTTTGTACAGTTTAGAAAACAAACTAGAATTAAAAAATAAAATCTCACAAATTAACTTCTCAATAAAAATAATTCATGGAGATCAAGCCATACAATCATGTGAAATGAAAAGTCATTAAAAGGAGACGGCGATTTTTACAATTTGGTACAGAAAAGGGAAAGTAAGGGAAAAACACAAGCGTTTTTTTAATTTAATTTAATTTTATTTTATTTTTTTATCGGGGTATAGTTGCTTTACGGTGTTGTGCTAGCTCTTGCCACACCGCGAAGTGAACCAGCCATATGTATACACATATCCCCTCCCTTTTGGATTTCCCTCCCATCCAGGTCACCACAGAGCACTGAATAGAGTTCCCTGTGCTATATAGCAGGTCCTCACTAGATATCTATTTCATACCCAGCAGCGTATATATGTCAATCCCAATCTCCCAGTTCATCCCACCCACCCCCCTTTAACCACCTGGTGTCCACACATTTGTTCTCTACATCTATGTCTCTATTTCTGCTTTGCAAATAGGTTCACCTGTACCATTTCTCTAGATTCCACATATGTGCATTAATATACAATATTTTTTTTCTCTTTCTGGCTTACGTCACTCAAAAAACAAGTCTTTAAATAGGATAACTTCACACAGCAGCACAAATGCAAGAGGAAAGGTCTCTTAAAATGTCCCTTGGCACAAATGTTCATATTTGCCAGAGGGCAGTTTGCCTTGGCCAAATGCTTTCTGGTTTCAGTAAATCTACCTCTTCCACAATTTGTGCAAGGATTTAAAGAAAGAAAATCACTTGAACTGATCAAAAAATTAATCAGTTCAAACGTACAGTTTTGTTTTATCCTTGATTTATAGAGCAGAGTAAAATAGTATTCTTTTTGGTAAACTCCACTTAATGAAATACAATACTGAATCTCAGGATAGAAATTGTTTACGGTTATAAGGAAATAATTCTATCATGTTAACAACAGACTCATTTCATAAGTATGTTATGATTGCTCATTTCAAAGGATATTAGAGAACTAAAGTCCATTATAAAATATTTCTTAAGAATAAGGTGAGATTGACCTCCAAATGCATAACTCACCACTCAAGCTTAAATAGCCTTCAGTGCTCTCCTATTTTAGGATATTTGTAACATTTGTCATGCCCAACATGTCCTGGCACACAATTCTCTTCCTGAATACTTCATAGGGGAGATTTAAATACCACAATCCCTGGCCAGTGTTATTTTTCCTCCCCAAAAGTATTAGGTCCCCTAGTTTACAAGTTAGTCAGTCATTGGATTTGTATGTCCAGTACTATACTGGATTCAGTAAAGAAATGCAATAAAAGCAAGATGCAGTATTCTGTTTTCAAAGATTTTACTCTCCAACTCAGGATACAAATATAGAATAAGTGAAATAATTGGAACTTTGTTAAGAGCTTAACTCTAGTATCAGCTGCCCCTTGGTTCTGAGAAATATTTCATACAAAGTGTTGACTTGACTGAAGTCTCTGGAAGGGCAGGCAGCCCAAAACAGTTTACAGAGAAAGAAGGTTATTTCCAATAACTCTGTACCACATAGGGAAAAATAGGGTAGGAAAAAAAAAATCTAGAATCTCCTTTGACTAGGGTGAAGGATGCAAATGGCTGAAGGATGATTTAAAGAGAAAAAAGTAATTGACAGGTATAATGGTTAATTTCTGTGTCAACTTGACTGGGCCCTGGGGTGCCCAGATTAAATGTAATTCCTGGGTGTGTCTGTGAGGGTGTTTGATTATATTAGCATTTGAATCAATGGGCTGAATGGAAAAGATTGCCCTCCCCTATGTGGGTGGGCATCATCCAATCCACTGGAGGCCTGGATATGACAAAAAGGCAGAGGAAGGCAGAATTCCTCTCCCTGCCTGACTGCCTTTAGACTGGACTGGAATTTACATCACTGACTTTTCTGGGTCTTGAGTTTGCAGATGGCAGATTATGGGACTTCTTAGCCTCTATAATCATATGTCAGTTTATTAAATATATATCCTATGGGTTCTTTTCCTCTGGAGACCATGACTTAACTCAGATTCTGGAACTGGGAATAGTTCTAAAAGAACAATACTTAAAAATAAGTTTTATGAATTGATTCTAGGGTTTCTGGAATTGGCTCTCTAACTAATTATCTCTAAAGATGGTGATGACTCATTTTCAGTAGTAAAGACAGCCCTGAGAGTCCATCGCATCAAATGGTAAGAGAGATATGTGAAATATTTGTATTAAATACTTCTAACCAATGACTTATAAGAAGCCTAGAGTTGAGTGACCATATATAACATTTTAAAATTTTTTTGGAAAACAAATAAACATAATGAAGTTGGCTGGTTGCTCTTACTGTCCCTAGACAGAGTGGTGAAAAAAAAGGATGAGCTCAGGAATTTGAATTCCCAGCTCAGGCACCATAAAAATGTCCTGAAGCTTTCTGTGTATGCTCTGAAGGAGACCCTTATCTCCGGTAGCCCCAGAGCTAAAATTGCTGAAAATCAGATGTAGAATCTCATCCTGTGACTGGCTAAAGTACACCTCAACCTGAACTACCAGCATTGTAGGGTGTCTACTGTTAAAATGAGGGCATTGTTTGGGAAAGAATGTGGTATGGTAAGTTTGGATGGGGATGTATGGGAAGACCCTAAAGAAGCTGGGGTCATTGAGCCCCTAAATTCTAATGAGTCTCTTTGGCCAGTGGCAGAGACCTCCACAACTCCCGTGGAAGTGGCCTCCCCACACTCAGAGGCAGCAACACCTCTACCCCAGGAGCATCTGTCTTTCCACCACTGTCTGAGGGGATTAACCCTGCATTGCCTGAGAAAACGGTAGTGGCTTCCCCGGAGACATTGGCTATGCAAGACAGAGCTGACTCTTCTCAGGACCCACCCTCACCACTCCTCCTTGTTTCCAGATTTATAACTAGACTCAAGTCCCAGCAGGCCTCTAAAGCTGAGGTACAAAGTTTGACCGAAGAGGAGGCACGCTACACTTCAAAAGAGCTCATTGAGTTTTCTGACTGATACAAGCAGAAACGCAGAGACATGTGTAGGAATGGACACTAAGGTTGTAGGATAATGGTGGAAGGAACATAAATTTGGATAAGGAATACTAACATGGACTCACTCATCGGAGATTCTGCATTTAATGTTGCAGCTCAGGAATTAGAAAAGTTTCTAACAGTTTGTTTGGTTGGCTGAAACATAGACCAAACTTTGGCCCACAGCGAGTGAACTGGAAATGCCAGAACTGTCTTGGTTTAATGTAGAAAAAGGGATTTAACGGGTCAGGAAGATTGATATGATAGAGTGGGTTTTTCCATTTAAGACCTACTCACCCACCGTGGGAAGGACCTGAAGACATACCTCTTACCAATTCTGTGAGAAATAAATTTCTGAGGGGAGCCCCAGCATCCTTGAAGAGCTCAGTGATCTCTCTTCTTTGCAGCCCAGACTTCACCATGGGAGCTGCAGTCACTGAATTGGGAAAACTAAATGCAATGGGAGTAATTGGATCTATGGGTGGCAGGGGCCATGTGGCAACACCCAACTGCCAAAGACAACATGGGTGTAGTTAAAGTAATGGACAGCAGAGTCAAAGCAGCAATCAGAGGAGTCTGATTGCTCAGGCTAATTGATCATGGTTGTTACTAGAAACAAAATGGATAGGGAGCTACTAAATTCTTACCTGATGTGTGTAAGCAGAAAAGTTCTAAGTCAAGTGAACAAAAGTCTAACTGAATCAAAAAAAAATGACTTTAATCAATTAATTCCCGGACTTGAGCCGGTTTACAGACTCAGAACGACTGAATGAAGGGGAAACTGAGTCACCTTAGGGAATTACCCTGGTACATTATCAAAATTTTATACTGCTAATATTTTCCCCATCCTTTCCCAAAGAATATATAGCTTAAGGAAAAGTGTATGGGGGCTAGGTTGACAAAGAGTGGACTTGTGATGGTTAGTTTTATGTATCAACTCAACTGGGCCCCTGTTGTGCTCAGATTAAATATTATTTCTGAGTGTATCTGTGAGGGTATTTCCAGATGAGGTTAGCATTTGAATCAGTGGGCTGAGTAAAGCAGACTACCCTCCTCAATGTTTGTTGGCATTATCCAATCTGTTGAGGGCCTGAACAGAACAAAAAGACAGAGGAAAGAAGAATTTGCTCACTCTGCCTGAATGAGCTGTCACCCTTGTCTTACTATTCGACTAGGACTTACTTCATTGGCCCTTTTGGTTCTTAGGCCTTCAGACTTGCACTGGAATTTACACCATTCGCTTTCCTGGATTTCCAGCTTGCACATGTCAGATAATGAGACTTCTCAGTCTTCATATTCAAGTGAGCCAATTCCTTATAATAAATCTCATCCTAGATACATTCTATTAATTCTGTTCTTCTAGAGAACAAAAACAGTGAAAAATTCAAAGTCAAGAAAAAAAAATCCTACGGCACAATACATAGTCACTATGTTTTGTTAAAATATACTTAAGAATACTTAGAAATATGAGAAATGATCCTAATATATTTTATAGCAGAGTATTAAATATTATAAATTCTATAATTATAAATAAATGTTAATGGGATTTATCTCTTTCTAGGATAGATATTTTGAGTTCTAATTCTGAATCTCCACTAATCATTCTTAATTTTTAATGTTTAAATTAAATTTTAATTTTTTATTATTTTTTATTTTTTTTTTACTTTTTTGCGGTACGCGGGCCTCTCACTGTTGTGGCCTCTCCCATTGCGGAGCACAGGCTCCGGACGCGCAGGCTCAGCGGCCATGGCTCACGGGCCTAGCCGCTCCGCGGCATGTGGGATCTTCCCAGACCAAGGCACGAACCCGTGTCCCCTGCATCGGCAGGCAGACTCTCAACCACTGTGCCACCAGGGAAGCCCTAAATTTTAATTTTTATCAATAATATATGTACCTCTTTTAAAGATATATGGATGCCATATATATATATATGCCAGTCCCAACTCCATTCCTCCCCACACTTGTTCCACATATAGAAATTATATTAGCATTTGAACTGTTAATTTTAGTGTTTCGTTACATATTTCAAAATAATATATTTATGAAGCTTTCTTTTAAAAAATTTATATTTATCTATTTACCTTCTACTAAGGAAGACAAGAATTTAGCTCCTTACATCAAATACCAAATTGGAATATATATCTCTTTATTCCATTTACCCAATGTATTTATAATACTACTTTTGTAAAATTAATCCTCATTTATTGATCTGTAGAGATACTACGTGTTATTATACCATATGGTGTAATATAGCTATATATGCTTTCTTGTGCTTTTTAAATTTTTCCTAGAATTCATAATTCTCTCATTTATTTAATCTATTTTCTACATAATTATCATTAACATATCCTCAAACACTCCAATGGTAGTGTAAACTGTTCTTAGGTGTGATCAAATATATCTGATATTTTATCAGTTCCCTTATTTTTAAAATTATTATTATTTTTTGAAGATATCTCTACTAGATGCTATGCTTCATTTCCCCCATTTGATCAGAAATTTCTAGGTTTACTGCTACCTTTTCATTCTAGGACACCCTTTTATTATCATTCTGGACTTCCCTTGGCTTTTCTCTGTTCTAGACTCTATACTTCCTAGAGTCCATGGATTCCTCTTTTTTTACATGAACTTTGTTGAAGTATAATTTATATTCAGTAAGATGCACCATTTAAAGTGTACAGTTAGATGAGTTTTGACAGATGTGTATATCTATGTCCTGTTCCTTTTATTTAGTCATGGATCTGGTTATTTATATAAGAAAGCACCCTAATATTAAGAATCATAAAAAATTGGTTTTTCTCACATTGTCATCAAATGATAAATACATAACTTTCTTTTATGTGTATTTCTTTTTTTTTAAACTTCTTTATTGAAGTACAGTTGCTTTACAATGGGGTTTTAGTTTCTGCTTTATAACAAAGTGAGTTATACATATACATATGTTTCCATATCTCTTCCCTCCTGTGTCTCCCTCCCTCCCACCCTCCCTATCCCACCCCTCTAGGTGGTCACAAACCACCGAGCTATTCTCCCTGTGCTCTGTGGTAGGTCTGTGCCTTTATTCCTGTCTTACCCTTGGTTTTTCATGACCTTTTTTTTTTTCTTAGATTCCATATTTATGAGTTAGCATATGCTATTTGTTTTTCTCTTTCTGACTTACTTCACTCTGTAGGACAAACTCTAGGTCCATCCACTTCACTACAAATAACTCAATTTCGTTTCCTTTTATGGCTGAGTAATATTCCATTGTATATATGTGCCATATTTTCTTTATCCATTCATCTGTTGATGGACACTTAGGTTGCTTCCATGTCCTGGCTATTGTAAATACAGCTGCAATGAACATTTTGGTACATGACTCTTTTTGAATTATGGTTTTCTCAGGGTATATGCCCAGTAGTGGGATTGTTGGGTCGTATGGCAGTTCTATTTTTAGTTTTGTAAGGAACCTCCATACTGTTCTCCATAGTGGCTGTATCAATTTACATTCCTACCAACAGTGCAAGAGTGATCCCTTTTCTCCACACCCTCACCAGCATTTATTGTTTCTAGATTTTTTTGATGATGGCCATTCTGAGCAGTATGAGATGATATCTCATTGTAGATTTGATTTGCATTGCTCTGATGATTAATGATGTTGAGCATTCTTTCATGTGTTTGTTGGAAATCTGTATATCTTCTTTGGAGAAATGTCTTTTTAGGTCTCTTGCCCATTTTTGGATTGGATTGTTTGATTTTTTGTTATTAAGCTGCATGAGCTGCTTGTAAATGTTGGAGATTAATCCTTTGTCAATTGCTTCATTTGCAAATATTTTCTTTCATTCTGAGTGTTGTCTTCTGGTCTTGTTTATGGTTTCCTTTGCTGTGCAAAAGATTTGAAGTTTCATTAGGTCCCATTTATTTATTTCTGTTTTTATTTCCATTTCTCTAGGAGGTGGGTCAAAAAGGATCTTGCTGTAATTTATGTCACAGAGTATTCTGCCTATGTTTTCCTCTAAGACTTTGATAGTGTCTGGCCTTACATTTAGGTCTTTAATACGTTTTGAGTTTATTTTTGTGTATGGTGTTAGGGAGTGTTCTAATTTCATACTTTTACATGTACCTGTCCAGTTTATCCAGCACCACTTATTGAAGAGGCTGTCTTTTCTCCACTTTATATTCTTGCCTCCTTTATGAAAAATAAGGTGGTCATATGTGCATGGGTTTATCTCTGGGCTTTCTATCCTGTTCCATTGATCTATATTTCTGTTTTTATGCCAGTACCATACTGTCTTGATTACTGTAGCTTTGTAGTATAGTCTGAAGTCAGGGAGCCTGATTCCTCCAGATCCATTTTTCGTTCTCAAGATTGCTTTGGCTATTCGGGGCCTTTTGTGTTTCCATCAAAATTGTGAAATTTTTTATTCTAGTTCTGTGAAAAATGCCAGTGGTAGTTTGATAGGGATTGCATTGAATCTGTAGATTGCTTTGGGTAGTAGAGGCATTTTCACAATGTTGATTCTTCCAATCCAAGAACATGGCATATCTCTCCATCTATTTGTATCATCTTTAATTTATTTCATCAGTGTCTTCTAATTTTCTGCATACAGGTCTTTTGTCTCCTTAGGTAGGTTTATTCCTAGATATTTTATTCTTTTTGTTGCATTATTAAATGGGAGTGTTTTCTTAATTTCACTTTCTAATGTTTCATCATTAGTGTATAGGAATGCAATATATTTCTGTGCATTAATTTTGTATCCTACTACTTCAGCAAATTCATTGAGTAGCTCTAGTAGTTTCCTGGTAGTGTCTATAGGATCCTCTATGTATAGTATCATGTCATCTGCAAACAGTGACAGCTTGACTTCTTCTATTCCAATTTGGATTTCTTTTTCTTCTCTGATTGCTGTGGCTAAAACTTCCAAAACTATGTTGAATAAGAGTGGTGAGAGTGGGAAACCTTATGTTGTTCCTGATCTTAGTGGAAATACTTTCAGTTTTTCACCATTGAGGACGACGTTGGCTGTGGGTTTGTCAAATATGGCCTTTATTATGTTGAGGAAAGTTCCCTCTATGCCTGCTTTCTGCAGGGTTTTTATCATAAATGGGTGTTGAATTTTGTCAAAAGCTTTCTCTGCATCTATTCAGATGATCATATGGTTTTTCTCCTTCAATTTGTTAATATGGTGTATCATGTTGATTGATTTGCCTATATTGAAGAATCCTTGCATTCCTGGAATAAACCCCACTTGATCATGGTGTATGATCCTTTTAATGTGCTGTTGGATTCTGTTTGCTAGTATTTTGTTGAGGATTTTTGCATCTATGTTCATCAGTGATATTGGCCTTTAGTTTTCTTTCTTTGTGACATCCTTGTCTGGTTTTGGTATCAGGGTGATGGTGGCCTCGTAGAATGAGTTTGGGAGTGTTCCTCCCTCTGCTATATTTTGGAAGAATTTGAGAAGGATAGATGTTATCTCTTCTCTAAATGTCTGATAGAATTTGCCTGTGAAGCCATCTGGTCCTGGGGTTTTGTTTATTGGAAGATTTTTAATCACAGTTTCAATTTCATTGCTTCTGATTGATCTGTTCATATTTTCTATTCTTCCTGCTTCCGTCTTGGCAGCGCTGTGCATTTCGAAGAATTTGTCCATTTCTTCCAGGTTGTCCATATTATTGACATAGAGTTGCTTATAGTAATCTCTCATGACCCTTTGTATTTCTGCAGTGTGAGTTGTAACTTATCGTTTTTCATTTCTAATTCTATTGATTAGAGTTCTCCCTTTTTTTCTTGATAAGCCTGGCTAATGATTTATCAATTTTGTTTATCTTCTCAAAGAACTAGCTTTTAGTTTTATTGACCTTTGCTATCATTTCCTTCATTTCTTCTTCATTTATTTCTGATCTGATCTTTATGATTTCTGCTAACTTTGTGGGGTTTTTGTTCTTCTTTCTCTAATTGCTTTAGGTGCAAGGTTAGATTGCTTATTTGAGATGTTTCCTGTTTGTTAAGGTAGGATTGATTGTTTGCTACAAACTTCCCTCTTAGAACTGCTTTTTCTGCATCCCATAGGTTTGGGGTCGTCATGTCTCCATTGTCATTTGTTTCTAGGTACTTTTTGATTTCCTCTTTGATTTCTTCAGTGATCACTTGGTTATTAAGTAGTGTATTGTTTAGCCTCCATATGTTTGTATTTATTACAGATCTTTTTCTGTAATTGATATCTAGTCTCATAGCGTTGTGGTCAGAAAAGGTACTTGATACGATTTCAATTTTCTTAAATTTACCAAGGCTTGATTTGTGACCCAAGATATGATCTATCCTGGAGAATGTTCCATAAGCACTTGAGCAAAATGTGTATTCTGTTGTTTTTGGATGGAATGTCCTATAAATATCAATTAAGTCCATCTTGTTTAATGTATCATTTAAAGCTTGTGTTTCCTTATTTATTTTCATTTTGGATGGTCTCTCCATTGGTGAAAGTGGGGTGTTAAATTCCCCTACTATTATTGTGTTACTGTCGATTTCCCCTTTTATGGTTGTTAGTATTTGCCTTATGTATTGAGGTGCTCCTGTGTTGGGTGCATAAATATTTACAATTGTTATATCTTCTTCTTGGATTGATCCCTTGATCATTATGTAATGTCTTTCTTTGTCTCTTGTAATAGTCTTTGTTTTAAAGTCTATTTTGTCTGATATGAGAATTGTTACTCCAGCTTTCTTTTGATTTCCATTTGCATGGGATATCTTTTTCCATCCCCTTACTTTCCGTCTGTATGTGTCCCTAGGTCTGAAGTGGGTGTCTTTTAGACAGCATATATATGGGTCTTGTTTTTGTATCCATTCAACCAGTCTGTGTTTTTTGGTGGGAGTATTTAATCCATTTATGTTTAAGGTAATTATCAATATGTATGTTCCTATTCCCATTTTCTTAATTGTTTTGTGTTTGTTATTGGGGGCCTTTTCCTTCTCTTGTGTGTCTTGCCTAAAGACGTTCCTTTAGCATTTGTTGTAAAGCTGGTTTGGTGGTGCTGAACTCTCTCAGCCTTTGCTTCTCTGCAAAGGTTTTAATTTCCCCCATCAAATCTGAATGAGTTCCTTGCTGGGTAGAGTAATCTTGGTTGTAGGTTTCTCTCCTTCATCACTTTAAATATGTCCTGCCAGTCTCTTCTGGCTTGCAGAGTTTCTGAAGAAAGTTTAGCTGTTAACCTTATGGGGATTCCCTTGTGTGTTATTTGTTGTTTTTCCCTTGTTGCTTTTAATATGTTTTCTTTGTATTTAATTTTGATAATTTGATTAATATGTGTCTTGGCATGTTTCTCCTTGGATTTATTCTGTATGATACTCCGTGCTTCTTGGACTTGATTAACTATTTCCTTTCCCATATTAGGGAAGTTTTCAACTATAATCTCTTCAAATATTTTATCAGTCCCTTTCTATTTCTCTTCTTCTTCTGGGACCACTATAATTCGAATGTTGGTGCATTTAATGTTGTCCCAGAGGTCTCTAGGACTGTCCTCAGTTCTTTTCATTCTTTTTTCTTTATTTTGCTCTGCAGTAGTTATTTCCACTATTTTATCTTCCAGGTCACTTATCCGTTTTTCTGCCTCAGTTATTTTGCTATTGATCGCTTCTAGAGTATTTTTAATTTCATTATTGTGTTGTTCATCATTGCTTGTTTCCTCTTTAATTCTTCTAGGTCCTTGTTAAATGTTTCTTGCATTTTCTCTATTCTATTTCCAAGATTTTGGATCATCTTTACTATCATTATTCTGAAGTCTTTTTCAGGTAGACTGCCTACTTCCTCTTCATTTGCTAGGTCTGGTGGGTTTTTACCTTGCTCCTTCATCTGCTGTGATTTTTCTGTCTTCTCATTTTGCTTATCTTACTGTGTTTGGGGTCCACTTTCGTAGGTGGCAGGTTTGTAGTTCCTGTTGTTTTCGGTGTCTGTCTCCAATGGCTAAGGTTGGTTCAGTGGGTTGTGTAGGCTTCCTGGTGGAGGGGACCAGTGCCTGTGCTCTGGTGGATGAGGCTGGATCTTGTCTTTCTGGTGGGCAGGTCCACGTCTGGGAGTGTGTTTTGGGGTGTCTGTGGCCCTATTATGATTTTAGGCAGCCTCTCTGCTAATGGGTGGGGTTGTGTTCCTGTCTTGCTAGTTGTTTGGCATAGGACGTCCAGCACTTTAGATTGCTGGTCGTTGAGTGAAGCTGGGTCTTGGTGTTGAGATGGAGATCTCTGGGAGATTTTTGCCATTTGATATTATGTGGAGCTGGGAGGTCTCCTGTGGACCAGTGTCCTAAAGTTGGCTCTCCCACTGCATTGGTACAGCCCTGTCTCTTGTTGGAGCAGCAAGAGCCTTTCATCCACACAGCTCATAATAAAAGGGAGAGAAAATAGAAAGTAAGAAAGAAATAGGATAAAATAAAATAAAGTAAGATAAAATAAAATAATGTTATTAAAACAAAAAATAATTATTAAGAAAAAAATTTTTTAAGTAAAAAAAAAAAGAAAAAAAAACGGAAGGACAGAACCCTAGGACAAATGGTGAAAGCAAAGCTATACAGACAAAGTCGCACACAGAAGCATACAAATACACACTCACTAAAAGAGGAAAAGGGGAAAAAATAATCTACCTTGCTCCCAAAGTCCACCTCCTCAATTTGGGATGATTCGTTGTCTATTCCACAGATGCAGGTACATCAAGTTGATTGTGGAGATTTAATCTGCTGCTCCTGAGGCTGCTAGGAGAGATTTCCCTTTCTCTTCTTTGTTTGCACAGCTCCCTGGGTTCAGCTTTGGATTTGGACCCGCCTCTGCGTGTAGGTCGCCTGAGGGCATCTGTTCTTCGCTCAGACAGGACAGGGTTAAAGGAACCGCTGATTCGGGGGCTCTGGCTCACTCAGGCGTGGGGGGGGCGGGGTACAGATGCGGGGCCAGCCTGTGGCGGCAGAGGCCAGCATGATGTTGCACCAGACTGAGGCACACCATGCATTCTCCTGGGGAAGTTGTCCCTAGATCACGGGACCCTGGCAGTGGTGCGCTGCACAGACTCCTGGGAGGGGCGGTGTGGATAGTGACCTGTGCTTGCACACAGGCTTCTTGGTGGCGGCAGCAGCAACCTTAACATCTAATGCCCGTCTCTGGGGTCCACGCTGTTAGCTGCGTCCATCTCTGGAGCTCCTTTAACCGGCACTCTGAATCCCCTCTCCTCGCGCATCAGGAAACAAAGAGGCCAGAAAAAGTCTCTTGCCTCTTCGGCAGGTCCAGACTTTTCCCCGAGCTCCCTCCCGGCTAGCTGTGGCGCACTAGCCCCCTTCAGGCTGTATTCACACCGCCAACCCCAGTCCTCTCCCTGTGCTCTGACCAAAGCCCGAGCCTCAGCTCCCAGCCCCGCCCGCCCCGGCAGGTAAGCAGACAAGCCTCTCGGTGTGGTGAGTGCCGGTCGGCACCGATCCTCTGTGCGGGAATCTCTCCGCTTTGCCCTCCACACCCCTGTTGCTGCACTCTCCTCCGTGGCTCCAAAGCTTCCCCCCCTCCGCCACCCAGTCTCCGCCCGCGAAGGGGCTTTCTAGTGTGTGGAAACCTTTCCTCCTTCACAGTTCCCTCCCACTGGTGCGGGTCCCGTCCCTATTCTTTTGTCCCTTTTTTTTTCTTTTTCCCTACCCAGGTACGTGGGGAGTTTCTTGCCTTTTGGGAGGTCTGAGGTCTTCTGTCATCATTCGGTAAGTGTTCTGTAGGAGTTGTTCCACATGTAGATGTATTTCTGATGTACTTGTGGGGAGGAAGGTGATCTCTGCATCTTACTCTTCCGCCATCTTCTCAAATCCCTTATATGTATTTCTATTTAAAGACACCTTATTTAATATATATCGTTGACTTGTTAACATTGAACTCACAGCGAACAGCACAATAACTCAGGACTGAGGAAAGCTTATCTAACACCTGTATTGTCTCTGTGAGGCACATCACAGCTTTCTTGCCTTTAGGAAAACTGGACAGCACTTCAATAATGAGCTTGGGAACCATTTTCAACAGCAAAATCACAAACACGGAGCACAAAACTGAGAAATAAATAGCACTAAACAGACCATAAATAGGACACTTGTTTATACTATGAGAGATGGAACAAGAAGGCAGTGCTGCCTTGTTCAATTTAATTGGGAATATACACACTGGGTGATTCAAATTTTTCACCACTCATTCATTTACGTGGATGATGAGAAAGCCCAGGGAATGTTGATTTGGGAGTTATCAATAAATTTTATTGACTAGAAAAATTTGCAAGTATGGAATTCATGAATAATAAAGATAAACTATGTGTATGTATGTATGCTTATTCGTACATATTACCTTCTTTAAAAGATTCATATTCTTTGCCCTGATGTTTTGAAAAGGTTCATATTCTTTGCCTTGATGTTTGTATCAGTCTTTTCAATTAATTTGCTGGGCTCTCTTTGGGTCAAATTGATACAAATAATCTTACCTTTTTTTATTTTGTAAAATTTTCTTGATAATTTCTTCCTTTGCATTTTCTCCATTATCATTCTTCAATTCCTATTAGTGACTCATAAGCTCTCATGTATTGATATCCTAATGTCTTTCCATTTCTTTCAGAATTTCCATTTCTTAATCCATTTGTCCTAACTTCCTTTAGAATTCTCAACTTCCTCTCCTACAACATCAGTGGAAAATTTTATCACTGGAATTACTATATTTTTATTTCTTTGAGTTTTTTATTCTCTAAATTTTTGTATTTGATAGCATCTTATTTCTTTTTTAGTGGATGAGTATTATACTTTACCTCTATGAAGATATCATTATAATTTCTCTGAATCTTTCCTTTATTTGTGCTCATGAAAATTGACTTTTGCATTGTTTGTTTTGTTTCTTTGTTTTGCTGTTTTTCATGATAAAAGTTTCCTCTAAGTTATTAATAGGATGACCAACGACGGGCTTTTATTTCATATGTAAAAAATGAGTCATCAAAATGTGTGCATGGTAAAGGTGTGTAGACTGGTCAACCTCACCATAGGGTAAGTGTGTGGGGATTTCACTCTTTCCCTGAGGGATTTTCAAATATCTGTCTTCAGAAACTTTTTCTCCTAGACTAGCAAGTTTCCCACAGAGGAGCATTTCAGTGTCTTTCTTGAGGTTGTAAGCCTGAATGCCAGCACTGTGGGAACTTAGTAGAGGAAAAAAACTAGGTCATGCTTACATGCTATGTAAGGAGATAATTACTTAATTTTCTTGCCTTCAGCTCTGCTTGATGTTCATAAATCCTGAGATTGTCTAATTCAACATCTTCAGACATATATTCAATCTTGTATAGGGGCAAAAAGGGGGTAGTTATTTGAATGATATGAGAGCTGGTAAAGTATACGGATGTCTAACGTACCCTTTTATAGAATGTTATCTATTTCTTCTATGTTTGGCCCTGGAACTGAAGAACAACTGGTGAAAAAATACGACTGTCATCCCTAGCCAAATACAGATTCGAAAACTCTGAAACTGACTGCTCTCAGGTTCTCCTGCCTGTCCTTTACCTCTGGGACTCCAGCTGCAGAAGCCCAGGATCCCTTTCCTTGAGGTCTCAGTCCCTGCCTCTACAATCTTGATCATATTTGACAGAGTTTTCTTAACAAAAGTTTGAAAATGTATCTCTTTTCTGTCTTAGAGCTAACAAAGACACATGAATGAGGCCACAGAAGGAACTCTGAGTTATTGGCTACGAGTTTTGCTCCTTGTTGGATATTGAAACCATCATCACCTCCACTACCTTTTTTGTTTCTTTTAAACGAGGAATTTCTCTTGTAATAAAATATTTGCTCTGAATAAGAAGTTCCTCAGAGTTTCTGAGACAATGTGGAATTCTCCAACTATGAATCATTTTGACTCTGAATGGCTGCTTGCAATGCAAGTACTTGGGTTCAAGTTTCCTCTGCTCAACTAAATCAGATGCCACTTGCTCATCTATTTTTCATATCCCAAACTTCCTTAATATTCCTTTCAACTATCATCCCTCCTACACTTTCTCTATCCTTTTGGGTTTTGACATCTTTTCTTAATTTAGCATACATTTGAGGAGGTTTAGAAATGAGCAGAGTTGACTTCTGCTCTCAATCAAGATGGATTAACAGGGACCTGATTTTCTTTCCTACCTCAAGCAACAGCAACAAAAAAGACAAAATATATCAAAGTGGTTTTCAAGACACTGGGCATAAAGCAATGAAGGACATTGATCCTTGAGAGATGGTAAAAAAGCAAGTGAGCCTTAGGATTACCCCCGTTCACAGCCTTGAGAGAGTTTCCCAGCTGTGGCATATGGAGAAAAGAAAAATACCAGTTTAACCAGAAAACTCTGAAGTGAAGAATCCCGGGAGCTCAAAGATGCTGGAGTACAGAGAGGAGAGATTTGCACAGAAAGAGAACTCTGGAGATCCGGAGAGGAGTTCTTTGCAGTATTCACCTGAGTACAGATCACACATACATGTGAGGAAACTACTCAAGGTTGGGAAAAGAATCATCTGAAAAAATGAGAGGAGACAGTACACTGCACTCATACAAGGCTAGGAAAAGAGCCTGTTCTCACCAATTATACTGGAAAATCTCATAATTAACAGGACATTGGGTAGAGCACACAAAATGTTCTTTTGTCAATTGTAATAATTGATCCTAGAGTGAGGTCCTACTAATAAATCTCAAAAGCAAGACCTGAAAAGATCAAACTGTTTCCAAGTAACTGCATCCCAGAGAAAAAAGTTGAAGAATTTTACAATACCAAAATATTGAGAATGTGCCAAGTTAAAATTGCCAATAAAATGTCACCAGGCATGCAAACAAGCAGGAAAATATGACCTAAAATGAGGGGGGAAAATCAATCTATCAAAACTGACCCTGAACCCACACACATATTAGAATTAGCAGATATTGACATTAAAACTGTGTATTCCATAAGTTCAAAAAGTTAAGTTCAGACACTTATATAAATATGTTTTAAAGAGTGAGAGAAAGACCCAAATCACAGTTCTAAGGTTGAAAACTACAATGTGTGAGATAAAAATTACATTAGATGGAATTATTGGCTGATTAGACATTACAGAAGATTGGTAAATTTGAAGACAAAGCATAATGAATTTGGCGATAGTAATTTCCAGAATGAAACAGAGAGAATTTTTTTAAATGAATAGAGAATCAGTAAGTGAGACAACTTCCAGAGCTCTGAAACACATGTAATTAAGAGTCCCCAAAATAGAGTAGAGAGGAATAGATAAAAATGGCAGAAATAATGACCCCAAAGTTTTCAAATTTAAAGAAAACTGTAGATCCACAGAACCCCAAACACAAAACCATAAAGAAAACTTCACCTAAAAAAAACATAAAGATAACTTGCACCTCATAATCCAGTTGCTAAAAATCAGTGATAAAACACTTTAAAAGCCAGAGGGGAGGAGAATACATTATAAACAGAGGAACAAAAATGAAGATGTCAGCAGATTGTTTTTGTTGGATATAATACAAGTGAAAAGACAGCAGATAGCATATTTAAAGTATTGAAAGAAAAAAAAAAAAAACAGCTAAAAGCTTAAGGGAGTTGTCACCAGGAGATCCATACAACAGAAAATGTTAAAGAAAGTCCTTTTTTCAGAAGCAAAATGACACCAAATGAAAATATGAATCTATATAAATAAATGAAGAACACAGGATATGGTAACTACTTAGTTTATTTTATATCCATTATACCTCAAATAAGCTATTTTTAAATTTGCAATGAAATACCTCTACATCTGTTACTGGAGGGGGATCCCTTCCAGGGCCTGGGAGTGAGCTCTTGTCTAACACTCAGAAATGAATTGTCCGAAGAGACACACATATTGAAAATACAAAAAAACTTTATTGGAAAGGGGTGCTCATGCAGAGAGCAGGAGTGTAAGGGAACCCAGGAGAACTGCTCTGCCACATGGCTCACTGTCTCAGGTCTTATGGGAATGGGGCTAGTTTTCCAGGTTGTCTCTGGTCAGTCATCTTGCTTGTGCCCATATTTGGTCTGCCTCAGAGTCCTTCCTGGGGGCACACACATCTATCAGCCAAGATGGATTCCAGTGTGAGGGTTTCTGGGAGGTTGACAGGACATATTATGGCTTGACAACTCTTCACTCCTTTTGGCCCCTTCCAGATTGTTTTGGCTGACGGTAGGTAGCTTGTCAGTTCTGTGTTCCTTATTGGGATCTCCTGCTGTGAGATAACTCAGGCAAGCAGCTATTTTCCTGCCTGGCCAAGGCGGGTCGTTTTGGTGAATGGTTCCCTAACACATCTATCATAGTGTTAACATAAAAAAAAAAAAAAATCAGACCATATCAAGTACTAGAGAGGATGTAAAGTAGCTGGAATTCTCCTTCACTGCTGGTTGGAGTGCACACTGGTACAGCCACTTTGGAAAACAGCTGGGCAGTTTCTTATGAAGCTAATCATGTACTTACTAAATATCCCAGTAACTGTACTTCTAAGTATTTACCTAAAGGAAATGTAAACTTATATTAACCCCAAAATCTGTACACACATGTTTTAACAGCTTTATTCATAATCATCAAAAACTAGAAACAACATTCTTCGACTAGTGAGTGGATAAATTGGAATATTACTCAGAGAAAATAAAGGAAAAAATATATTGATATACCAAACAACATGGCTAAATCACAAACACATTATGCAGATGAGAGTGGCCAGACTGAGAAGATTATATATTATATGATTCCATCTATGTGATATTTTGGAGAGGCAATGTTATAGAAATAGAATAAAGATCAGTGGTTGGATGGAGAAACTGACTCAAAAGTTCAGCATAATGTCATTTTAGGGAGTGATGGAACTATTCTGTATCTTGATTATGGTGATGGTTACATATCTGTATGCATTTTCAAAACTCATAGAAGTATACTCCAAATTATGCTCTATGTTTGAATTATATGTATATTTTAAGTATGAATTAAAATGCAATTAATAATATATTTAGCTAGGAATAAATATTGTGTGGTCCTGTCAGACAATTGACTTAATGTATCACATGGAAAAGTAATTAAATCACATTAACAAACATACTCCTATCAAATGGAAAGGAGATCAGATCACATTATCTAATGTATACAATCACCTTCTAGTAGCTATGAACAAAATACAATCGAATGAAATAAAAATGAGGCAGCAAGACAGGTTATGATATGGTTGTAGCAAGCAGATATGAAATATTAACAACCTGAATATGATCAATGATCCTTTCGATAGAAAGGTACAGGAAAAAAGCTAAACAACAGCTTAAAAAAAATTATATATAGTAAGGAATAAAATGATGAGTATAATTGATAAAATATTTTACTCAGTTCAAAGTTTGTACCATCACTCACACACACAAAATATAGAAGAAAGGCATGGGTGAAAATTGCTGAGTTTTTTAAAACACCAATTGATGAGTCTAAGGTATAACCACATACTGTTCCTGTATGGGATATACATCACAGAAGTGTGATAAGATTTTCTCCCATGTACCTATAAGCCGTACCATATTTTCATATCCTAAGAAATCACTAGGCAAGGGAGCCTAGGATACAAAGCACTTTTTATATAGTGATACAAGGAAGTGGACCCTTAAATCCAATTTGTTGCCAGCGGTGGTATAGACTACTTCAAGGGAAGTATTTGGTGAAATTTTAGCTGGATTCAGAAGAATGAACAAAGGAGTGGGAAAAAGTTTCTTTTTTTCTTCTTCTTTTTCCTTTTGTATTAATGTGGTGGAGAATTAATGAAGGATTATTGTTGCTGAGCAGCACAAGATTGGTATCAAGATAGTCATTAAATATCCATCAAAATATGAAATTTTAATTTATTTTAATTTCCTTCAATTACATATATGTTTCAGTTAAGACAAGGGGCCTCATATTAACCATGCAGGGGTGAAAGGGCATGATATTTATGTGTTTTGAATAACCTCTCTGAAAGACACAAAGCTTTAAAATCATTTTCTCACTTTACTTTCATTTTAGTTCTCACAAGGAATTTCCATAAAAATTGATCATAACCTGAAAGGCCAACAGCTTTACCAAATGATTTTTATTTACTTTTGTTTGTTTGTTTGTTTTTATGGCTATGTTTGATTTCTCAGATAATTGTTTTAGAATATGATTATTATATTTTAAAATCTCTTCACCTTTAGTGTTTTATGATCTTTGTGTGGAGCTCATTTTCCTCTTAATGATGTAGTAAAGGTTGCAATGAATGTTCAGGAGCAGTGTTGATAAGAAGAAAATTATTTTCCTTTTTTCTCTCTTTCTTTTCTTCTTATTGTATCTATAAGAGAAGATGGATGTTAGCTAAACCTACTATGGTGATCACTTCACAGTATATGTAAATCAAACCAGCATGCTATATGCTTTAAACTTATACAGTGATATATGTCAGTTACTTCCCAATGAAACTGAAAAAATGAAAGAGAACAGTATTGGACATAATTTGTGTGTCCACAGTGTGTCTGGCATAATTTTTCTTTTCTCACTGGAACAAAAAATTTAGAAAACCTAGCCATCAGCAAATTCCAAATATGTTAATGAATACTCTAAGTTATAGCACAAAAGGAATGCAGCAAATTCAGAGTGGAAAAGTAAACTCACTTATCACTTATAAAGTGGGTACAGAGAGAAAGTAGATACATTATGCTCATGCAGAGACTTGCAGTTATGACACTTTCATTGTTGTAAAGAGGTCCATGCAACACAGTGCATAAATGGAGATCAGCATTAATTCTAGAAAAAATTTATTTGTAAAATATACATATGCAATACATCAAAATACACATTTATATAAATTATACATATAATTTGAAAATAATGCCCTTAGCTTACAGATGGAAAAACTGAGCCCCAGTACAATGAACTATTTTGCTCAAGCTTGGTTGTGGAACTTTTAAATCCAGTTCCACAGTACCATATTATCTCCTTAATCATTTACTTTATATTGGCATGTCTCATATCGTGGTTAGGAGAATGAATTTGAAGCAAGACTGCCTGGTTTTGAATTCCAGTTTGATTACTTATGAGCTCTGGGAACATTTACCTCACTGGCTCTCAGTGCCTTCGTCTATAAAATGGGGATAATATTAATTCCTCTTTCATAGGCTCTTTGGTAGGGTCAAATGAGTTAATACTTGTAAAAGCACTTAGAAGAGAAGCTGTCATAAAGTAAGTGTTCAATATATCTTAACTATTTTATGACCACTAATTTCAGCAAATAAGTTTTAGACGGGAACATATTCTGAATTTTGTTGTTGGAAGCTGAGTCACAGTTGAAATGTCATCCAAGACACATCACCATGCAGACTGTATAAAAGTGAATTTACTCCCTACAACAGTAAAATACACAGATATAAATAGGTAAGTTGTTTTTACACTGTATAAAAGGTGAGTTTCAGTCTCAATATCATTTTTAAACTGATAGGGGAAATGATACTGATTGTGTAAAGCAAAGTGCTTGGCTATTTGATTCACAGATTCTTTGTTAGATTGGTTTTCATCATTTTGGCCGTTCTTTAAAGCACTTACAAAGTACATTTCTCTTTTGCTTCTTTTTGTTGTTGTTTCCAGGACAGTAAATGAGCCAAACTAAAGTTTCCAATGGCAACATTTGCTCCTTTATCACACAATCAGTATCTTAGGGCTAGCAGTTAGAGCTTTATAAGCTGACTAATAGAGGGGAGAAGAGAAATCGAAAGGGCTAGAATGGAAGCATTCTGCCTTCATTTCATACAATGACTCTAAAAGAAGAATGGAACCAAAAGAATCCCCGCTTCAACTAGGGGTCAAACAGTTATGCCAATCACAATCATTGTGTTCTGCAAAGCTAGGTTTTGTCTGTGTTCACAAGTGTAGATTTCCCTTATGCTAATCAGCTCATAGGATCTAGCTGGCTGATTTTCTTTTCCTGACAATTACTTTGTGATCAGTAGCATCTATGTTACAGAGAACTGAAACCAATCTGGTACAAGCCGAATATCAGGAAACTTCTATTATTATCTTTACTGAATTTAATCTCCTTTATGCAGTTGATGACATTATCATTGTTGTGGCTCATGTGGTAGTTGTTGTTTTGTACAGTTCAATTATAAAACTTTTGGAAGATGTTTCATGTAGGAAGCAGTAATGTGATAATCGGGCTGTCACCAAGTTAGTTTATCCTGCTGGACATTGTAGAGTCTTGCATTGTCTTTTTAAATGATATGGACCATTTTAAAAATGTTCAGAATTCAGTAGAACTAATTAGTTAGAACACACAGTCCAGAAAGATGAGTAAAAATTTTATGTAGTTGAGTATGTAAGCAAGCCATGATATTGCTAGGAAAATTGATTCTCAAAGCTGTAAGTGATCTTGTTGAAAAAGCCTGCAAGGAATACATAGATATAGGGTCTTCGTGTAACCTAATAGTTCTACAAAGAAAACTGGATTGTAATAAACTTTGTCCTTTCTTTCCTTGAAGAGAAAGTGGTATGTATGATAGAAATTATGGTTTTACTCTGATAGTAAATGGCTAGCAGCAGAAGAATTAAATAATTACTGATAGATTTTTGTAGAGATTTTTTCAATAACTAACTTAAAGTTTCTTGTTTGAATTAATATTCCTTTTTCTTTTTATGACTAACTCTCCAGCAAGGAGAAAAAAAAAATATCTTGACAATTCATAAAATTTAGTGATATTCTAATGATTTTTATCTAGGTGGAACTGAGGATTACAACTTTTAATAAATGACACATGAATCTCATAAAGTTTTATGATCTTCTATTTCTTGAAATAAAATAAAAATGTTAAAAAGTAAACAAAAATTTTAAAATAGTGAATTACTAATTTATCATAAATCTGTGGGGGAAGAAGGAGGATAATTCATTCTTTGCCTGTCCTCAATTCTCTCTCCCATTTGAAAATTGAGTGTCATTCTTTCAGGAGTTTCACATAGCAAACAATTTCTACCTTTGAGGGGAAAAGACATTGCCATTGGCCTGTGGAAATGGAGCTTCAATAGGGTCCATGCTCACAAGAGAAGCCCAAATGACTATGGGTTGTCTCAACTGGGGTCAGCACAACATCTGCTTTCCCATGTAATCATGCATCTAATTTCCACAACTTTGAGGCTCATGGTAAAGAGAATTTGAAAAAAGTGGGTGGAATAATTTGACAGCTTTTTTGGACTGAATCCAAATAAATAGGAATTGTGAAATGTCTGAAGCTTTTAAAGTAATCAATAAGACGTGATGACTCTAAAAGACGTATAATTTATACATAAGGAAAAAGAAAAGAGTATATCAATACAAATCCACATTTTTGGCCAAACTCATTTCAGTCCAAATTTTCTAGGAATTCAAAAGAAAAATAATACAGTGCCAGATCACTTGTGATAAAAAGCTCAGAATATTTAAATGTAAATATTCAAAATTTGACAGATGATTTGATAGTTGAACCTGTACACAGGTAAATAGCAGAAATTTCCTATTCAAATATTCATACGTTTAAGTAAGGAAATTATTTTTGCAAAATAGAAGCAATTAACCTGGAAATAATTATTCTGTATAATATGGTTATGTGTGAATCACAGCTCTGTGGCATAGATAGTATAGAGAGTCAAAATGGCATTTGTCAAATTGGGTTTCTATAATACTGGACGCTATGGATATATTCTCAGAGGTTGGTTAGTATTTTTGTTTTGCTTTATTAACTGAAGTATAGTTGATTTATAATATTATATTAGTTTCAGGTGCACAACATAATGATTCAGTATTTTTATAGATTATACTCTGCTTAAAATTATTATATAACATTGGCTATATTCCCTGTGCTATACAATATATCCTTGATTTTTTTCTGTTAAAATCTTTATTGGAGTATATTTGATTTACAATGGTGTGTTAGTTTCTGTTTTATAACAAAGTGTATCAGTTATACATATGCATATGTCCCCATATCTCTTCCCTCTTGCATCTCCCTCCCTCGCACACCCCCTATCCCACCCCTCTAGGTGGTCACAAAGCGCTGAGCTGATCTCCCTGTGCTATGCAGCTGCTTCCCACTAGCTATCTACTTTATGTTTGGTAGTGTATATATGTCCATGAAATTCTCTCACTCTGTCCCAGCTTACCCTTCCCCCTCCCGGTATCCTCAAGTCCATTCTCTAGTAGGTCTGTGTCTTTATTCCCTTCTTGACCCTAGATTCTTCAGAACTTTTTTTTTTTTTAATTCCATATATGTGTGTTACCATACGGTATTTTTTTTTTCTCTTTCTGACTTACTTCACTCTGTATGACAGACTCTAGGTCCGTCCACCTCACTACAAATAACTCAATTTCATTTCTTTTTATGGCTGAGTAATATTCCATTGTATTTATGTGCCAATCTTCTTTATACATTCATCCGATGATGGACACTTATGTAGGTTCAATGTCCTGGCTATTGTAAATAGAGCTGCAATGAACATTGTGGGACATGACTCTTTTTGAATTATGGTTTTCTCAGGGTATATGCCCAGTAGTGGGATTGCTGGGTCATATGGTAGTTCTATTTGTAGTTTTTAAGGAACTGCCAAACTGTTCTCCATAATGGCTGTATCAATTTACATTCCCACCAACAGTGCAAGGGGGTTCCCTTTTCTCCACACCCTCTGCAGCATTTATTTCTAGCTTTTTTGATGATGGCCATGCAGAGTGGTGTGAGATGATATCTCATTGTAGTTTTAATTTATCTAATGATTAATAATGTTGAGCATTCTTTCATGTGTTTGCTGGCAATCTGTATATCTTCTTTAGAAATGTCTATTGAGGTCTTCTGCCCATTTTAGGATTCGGTTGTTTGATTTTTTGATATTGAGCTGCTTGTAAATTTTGGAGATTCATCCTTTGTCAGTTGCTTCATTTGCAAATACTTTCTCCAATTCTGCAGGCTGTCTTTTCATCTTGTTTACGGTTTCCTTTGCTGTGCAAAAGCTTTTAAGTTTCATTAGGTCCCATTTGTTTATTTTTGATTTTCTTTCCATTTCTCTAGGAGGTGAGTCAGAAAGGATCTTGCTGTGATTTATGTCATAGAGTGTTCTTCCTATGATTTCCTCTAAGAGTTTGACAGTGTCTGGCTTTACATTTAGGTCTTTAATCCATTTTGAGTTTATTCTTGTGTATGGTGTTAGGGAGTGTTCTAATTTCATTCTTTTACATGTAGCTGTCTGGTTTTCCCAGCACCACTTATTGAAGAGGAAGTCTTTTCTCCATTGTATATTCTTGCCTCGTTTATCAAAACTAAGATGACCATATGTGCGTGGGTTTTTCTCTGGGCTTTCTTTTCTCCTGTTCCATTGATCTATGTTTCTGTTTTTGTGCCAGTACCATACTTTCTTGATTACTGTAGCTTGGTATTATAGTCTGAAGTCTGGGAGCCTGATTCCTCCAGCTCCGTTTTTCTTTCTCGAGATTGCTTTGGCTATATGGGGTCTTTTGTTTTTCCACACAAATTGTGAAATTTTTTGTTCTAATTCTGTGAAAACTGCCCTTGGTAGCTTGATAGGGATTGCACTGAATCTGTAGATTGCTTTGAGTAGTATAGTCATTTTCACAATGTTGATTCTTCCAATCCAAGAATATTGTATATCTCTCCATCTATTTGTATCATCTTTAATTTCTTTCATCAGTGTCTTCTATTTTCTGCATACAGGTCTTTTGTCTCCTTAGGTAGGTTTATTCCTAGATATTTTATTCTTTTTGTTGCAATGGTAAATGGGAGTGTTTTCTTAATTTCACTTTCCGATGTTTCATCATTTGTGTATAGGAACACCAGAGATTTCTGTGCATTAATTTTGTATCCTGCTACTTCACCAAATTCATTGATTAGCTCTAGTAGTATTCTGGTAGCATCTTTAGGATTCTCAATGTATAGTATCATGTCAACTGCAAACAGTGACAGCTTTACTCCTTTTCCAATTTGGATTCCTTTTATTTCTTTTTCTTCTCTGATTGCTGTGGCTAAAACTTCCAAAACTATGTGGAATAATAGTGTGAGAGTGGGCAACCTTGTCTTTTTCCTGATCTTAGTGGAAATGGTTTCAGTTTTTCACAATTGAGGATGATGTTGGCTGTGGGGTTGTCATATATGGCCTTTATTACCTTGAGGAAAGTTCCCTCTATGTGTACTTTCTAGAGGGGTTTATCATAAATGGGTGTTGAATTTTGTCAAAAGCTTTCTCTGCATCTATTCAGATGATCGTATGTTTTTTCTCCTTCAATTTGTTAATATGGTGTACACATTGATTGATTTGCATATATTGAAGAATCCTTGCATTCCTGGCATAAACCCCACTTGATCATGGTGTATGATCCTGTTAATGTGCTGCTGGATTCTGTTTGCAAGCATTTTGTTGAGGACTTTTGCATCTATGTTCATCAGTGATATTGGCCTATAGTTTTCTTTATTGTGACATGTTTATCTGGTTTTGGTATCAGGGTGTTGGTGGCCTTGTAGAATGAGTTTGGGAGTGTTCCTCCCTCTGCTATATTTTGTAAGAGTTTGAGAAGGATAAGTGTTAATTTTTCTCTAAATATTTGATAGAATTTTCTTGTGAAGCCATCTGGTCCTGGGCTTTTGTTTGTTGGAAAGTTTTTAATCACAGTTTCAATTTCAGTGTTTGTGATGGCCTGTTCATATTTTCTATTTCTTCCTGGTTCAGACTCGGAAGGGTGTGTATTTCTAAGAATTTGTCCATTTCTTCCAGGTTGTCCATTTTATTGGCATAGAGTTGCTTGTAGTAATCTCTCATGATCCTTTGTATTTCAGCAGTGCCAGTTGTTATTTCTCCTGTTTCATTTGTAATTCTATTGATTTGGGTCTTCTCCCTTTTTTTCTTGATGAGTCTAGCTAATGGTTTATCAATTTTGTTTATCTTCTCAAAGAACCAGCTTTTAGTTTTATTGATCTTTGCTATTGTTTCCTTTGTTTCTTTTTCATTTATTTCTGATCTGATCTTTATGATTTCTTTCCTTCTGCTAACTTTGGGGGTTTTTTTGTTCTTCTTTCTCTAAGTGCTTTAGGTGTAAGGTTAGGTTGTTTTTTCAAGATGTTTCCTGTTTGTTAACGTAAGATTGTATTGCTATAAACTTACCTCTTAGAACTGCTTTTGCTGCATCCCATACATTATGGGTGGTCGTGTGTTCATTGTCATTTGTTTCTAGGTATTTTTTTATTTCTTCTTTGATTTCTTCAGTGATCTCTTTGTTATTAAGTAGTGTATTGTTTAGCCTGCATGTGTTTGTATTTTTTACAGATTTTTTCCTGTAATTGATATCTAGTCTCATCGTGTTGTGGTCAGAAAAGATACTTGATACAATTTCAATTCTCCTAAATTTACCCAGGCTTGATTTGTGATCCACGATATGATCTATCCTGGAGAATGTTTCATGAGCACCTGAGAAGAATGTGTATTCTGTTGTTTTTGGATGGAATATCCTACAAATATCATTAAGTCCATCTTGTTTAATGTATTATTTAAGCTTGTGTTTCCATATTTATTTTCATTTTGGATGATCTCTCCATTGGTGAAAGTGGGGTGTTATATTTCCCTCATATGATTGTGTTGCTGTCGATTTCCCCTTTTATGGCTGTTAGCATTTGCCTTATGTATTGAGGTGCTCCTGTGTTGTGTGCATACATATTTACAATTGTTATGTCTTCTTGGATTGATCCCTTGATCATTATGTAATGTCCTTCTTTGTCTCTTATAATAGTCTTTGTTTTAAAGTCTATTTTGTCTGATATGAGACTTGCTACACCAGCATTCTTTTGATTTCCATTTGCATGGAATATCTTTTTCCAACCCCTCACTTTTAGTCTGTATGTGGCCCTAGGTCTGAAGTTGAGCTCTTGTAGACAGCATATATATGGGTCTTGTTTTTGTATCCATTCAGCCAGTCTATGTCTTTTGGTTGAAGCATTCAATCCATTTACATTTAAGGTAATTATTGATATGTATGTTCCTATTACCATTTTCTTAATTGTTTTGTGTTTGTTATTGCAGGTCTTTTCCTTCACTTGTGTTTCCTGCCTAGGGAAGTTTCTTTAGCATTTGTTGTAAAGCTGGTTTGGTGGTGCTGAATTCTCTTAGTTTTTGTTGGTCTGTAAAGCTTTTAATTTCTCCGTCAAATCTGAATGAGATCCTAGCTTGGTAGAGTAATCTTGGTTGTTTTCTCCTTCATTACTTTAACTATGTCCTGCCCCTCCCTTCTGGCTTGCAGAGTTTCTGTGGAAAGATCAGCTGTTAACTTTAAAGGGATTTCCTGGTGTGTTATTTGTTGTTTTTCCCTTGCTTCTTTTAATATTTTTTGTTTGTATGTAACTTTTGATAGTTTAATTAATATGTGTCTTGGTGTGTTTCTCCTTGGATTTATCCTGTATGGGCCTCTCTGTGATTACTGAAGTTGATTAACTATTTCCTTTCCCATGTTAGGGAAGTTTTCAACTATAATCTCTTCAAATATTTTCTCAGCCCCTTTTTTCTTCTCTTCTTCTTCTGGGACCCGTTTAATTTGAATGTTGGTGTGTTTAATGTTGTCTCAGAGGTTTCTGAGACTGCCCTCAATTCTTTTCATTCTTTATTCTGCTCTGCAGTAGATATTTCCACTATTTTATCTTTCAGGTCACTTATCCGTTCTTCTGCCTCAGTTATTCTGCTATTGATCCCTTCTAGAGAATTTTTAATTCCATTTATTGTGTTGTTCATCATTGTTTGTTTGCTTTTTAGTTCTTCTGGGTACCTGTTAAACATTTCTTGTATTTTCTCCATTCTATTTCCAAGATGCTGGGTCATCTTGACTATCATTATTCTGAATTCTTTTTCAGGTAGACTGCGTATTTCCTCTTTATTTGTTAGGTCTAGTGGGGTTTTGCCTTGCTCCTTCATCTCCTGTGTGCTTCTCTGTCTTCTCATTTTGCTTAACTTACTGTGTTTGGGGTCTCCTTTTTGCAGGCTGCAGGTTCATAGTTCCCATTATTTTTGGTGTCTGTCCTCAGTCGCTAAGGTTGGTTCAGTGGGTTGTGTAGGCTTCCTGGTCGAGGGGACTAATGCCTGTGTTCTGGTGGATGATACTGGATCTTGTCTTTCTGGTGGACAGGTCCACGTCTGGTGGTGTGTTTTGGGGTGTCTGTGGCCTTATTATGATTTTAGGCAGCCTGTGTGCTAATGGATGGGGTTGTGTTCCTGTCTTGCTAGTTGTTTGGCATATGGTGTCCAGCACTGTAGCTTGCTGGTTATTGAGTGGAGCTGGGTCTTGGTGTTGAGATGGAGATCTCTGGGAGATTTTCCCTGTTTGATGTTCCATGGGCCTGGGAGGTCTCTTGTGGACCAGTGTCCTGAAGTTGGCTTTCCCACCTCAGAGGCAGAGCCCTGACGTCTGACTGGAGCACCGAGAGCCTGTCATCCATGCAACTCGCAATAAAAGGGAGAATGAAAGAAAGAAATAGAGAAAGAATGGAAAAAGAAAGAAAGAAGATAAAATAAAATAACATAACATAAAATAAAATAAAGTTAGTAAAATAAAAAATAATTATTAAGAAAAGAAAATTTTGGGGGCTTCCCTGGTGGTGCAGTGGTTGAGAGTCCACCTGCTGATGCAGGGGACATGGGTTCCTGCCCCGGACCGGGAAGATCCCGCATGCCATGGAGCCGCTAGGCCCGTGAGCCATGGCCACTGAGCCTGTGTGTCCAGAGTCTGTGCTCCGGGGGAGAGGCCACAACAGTGAGGGGTCAACATATCACAAAAAAAAAAAAAAAAAAGAAAAGAAAAATTTTTAAGTAAAAAAAAAAAAAAAGGGACAGACAGAACCCTGGGACAAATGTTAAAAGCAAAGCTATACAGACAAAATCACACACAGAAGCATACAAATATATATATATCGTTGCTCCCAAAGTCCACCTCCTCAATTTGGGATGGTTCATTGTCTGTTCAGGTATTCCACAGTTGCAGGGTACCGCAAGTTGATTGTGGAGATTTAATCCACTGCTTCTGAGGCTGCTAGGAGAGATTTCCCTTTCTCTTCGTTGTTCGCACAGCTCCTGGGGCTCAGCTTTGAATTTGGCCCCGCCTCTGCATGTAGGTAGCCTGAGGGCGTCTGTTCTTCACTCGGACAGGACGGGGTTAAAGGAGCAGTTGATTCGGGGGCTCTGGCTCACTCAGCCCGGGGGGAGGGAGGGGAACGGATACGGGGCGAGCCTGTGGCATCAGAGGCCAGCATGACGTTGCACCAGCCTGAGGCGCGCCATGCATTCTCCCGGGGACATTGTCCCTGGATCACGGGACCCTGGCAGTGGCAGGCTGCACAGGCTTCCAGGATGGGAGATTTGGAGAGTGACCTGTGCTTGTACACAGGCTTCTTGGTGGTGGCAGCAGCAGCCTTAGCGTCTCATGCCCGTCTCTGCGGTCCGCGCTGTTAGCCGCAGCTTGCGCCCGTCTCTGGAGCTCCTTTAAGCAGAGCTCTTAATCCCCTCTCCTCACGCACCAGGAAACGAAGAGGCAAGAAAAAGTCTCTTGCCTCTTCGGCAGCTCCAGACATTTTCCCCGACTTCCTCCCGGGTAGCCGTGGCACACTTCTCCCATTCAGGCTGTATTCACGCAGCCAACCCCATCCTCTCCCTGGGATCTGACCTTCGAAACCTGAGCCTCAGTTCTCAGTCCCCCCACGTCCTGGTGGGTGAGCAGACAAGCCTCTCAGGCTGGTGTATGCTGGTTGGCACCGATCCTCCATGCGGGAATCTCTCCACTTTGCACTCTGCACCCCTGTTGCTGAGCTCTCCTCCGTGGCTCCGAAGCCTCCCTCCTCCGTCACCCGCAGTCTCACCTGTGAAGGGTCTTCCTAGTGTGTGGAAACCTTTCCTCCTTCACAGCTCCCTCCCACTGGTGCAGGTCCCATCCCTATTCTTTTGTCTCTGTTTTTTCTTTTGCCCTACCCAGGTATGTGGGGTGTTTCTTGCATTTTGGGAGGTTTGAAGTCTTCTGCCAGCGTTCAGTAGGTGTTCTGTAGGAGTTGTTCCACATGTAGATATATTTCTGATGTATTTGTCGGGAGGAAGGTGATGTCCACGTCTTACTGTTCTGCCATCTTGAAGCTCCTGTATTTTATATATTTTACACATAGTAGTTTGTACCTCTTAATCCCCTACCACTATATTGCCCTTCCTTCCTTCCCTCTCCCCACTGGTAACCATAGTTTGTTCTCTGTATCTCTGAGTGTGTTTCTGTTTTGTTATATTCTTATATATATTTGTTTAATTTTTAGAATACATGTATAGATGACAGTATTTGTCTTTCTCTGTCGTATTTCACTAAACATAATACCAGTTAGGTCCATCCATGTTGTTGCAAATGGCAGAATTTTATTCTTTTTCATGGCCAAGTAATCATCCATTGTGTGTGTATATATATATATACACATGTGTATATGTGTATATATATATATATATGTGTGTGTGTGTGTGTATATGTGTATATATATACCATATATGTGTATATGTGTATATATATACCATATATATATGTGGTATATATATATATACCATATCTTCTTTATCCATTCACTTGTTGATGGACATTTAGGTTGCTTCCATATCTTGGCTGTTGTAGATAATGCTGCTATGAACACTGAGGTGACTATATCTTTTCAAATCATTGCTTTTGTTTTCTTTGGATTTATACCCATGAATGGAATTGCTGGATCATATGGTAGTGTTATTTTTAGTTTCTTGAGGAAACTTCATACTATTTTCCATAGTGGCCACACCAGTTTACATCCCTACCAACAGTGTACTAAGGTTCCCTTTTCTCCATATCCTCACCAACATTTGTTATTTGTTTTCTTTTTGAGGTGCCCTTATCTGATAGTTGTGAGATGATATCTTATTGTGGTTTTGATTTGCGTTTCTCTAATGTTTAGAGATGTTGAGCATCTTTTCATGTGCCTGTTGGCCCTCTGTATATCTTTTTGGAAAAATTTCTTTTCAGGACTTCTACCCATTTTTCAACTAGGTTTTTTTTTTAAATATTGAGTTGTATAAGCTGTTTATATATTTCAGTATTAACCCCTTATTGGTCATATCATTTGCAAATATTTTCTCCCATTCAATAGGTTGTCTTTTCATCTTGTCGATGGTTTCCTTTCCAAAATCTTTTACATTTAATTAGGTCCCATTTGTTTATTTTTGCTTTTCTTTCCTTTGCTTTAGGAGGCAGCTCCAAAAAAATTTTGCTACAATTTTATGTCAAAGAATGTTCTGTCTATGTTTTTCTTCTAAGAGTTTTGTTGGTTAGCTTTTTTTTTTTTTTTTTTTTTTTGTTGTGGTACGCGGCCCTCTCGCTGTTGTGGCTTCTCCCGTTGCGGAGCACAGCCTCCGGACGCGCAGGCTCAGTGGCCATAGCTCACGGGCCCAGCTGCTCCACGGCATGTGGGATCCTCTCGAACCGGGACACGAACCTGCGTCCCCTGCATCAGCATGCGGGCTCTCAACCACTGCGCCACCAGGGAAGCCCTGTTGGTTAGCTTTTAATACTAATTTCTAAAATAGCTTGTGTTCATTTTAGGATAAAAATTGTTAAGAATAAAAGTTAATAGTTATTTAGAGTTGAGTGTGAAAGACATTTTCTAAGGATTGAACACATTTTAACTCTTTTAATATTTATATAAGTTTATAAGGTAGCTATTATTTTTATCTTAATTTTATGGATAAGTAAACTAAGGTTCATGAAGGGTGTATATCAGCCCCAAATTATTGCAAATAATATAAAGCCAAAACATTATAAAAAATTATCATATGTATACTCTGGGTTATCTGGTTCAACAAACACCTTCAAATTTTAATGTCCAGCCTGGCAATCAGGTTTGCATCAACTTGTATATCACACCCTTTTACTTGGGTTGGCTCACTTTGATGAAAAAGAACAGAGGAAGATTTAATATAGGGTGCTTTAGTTAACTATGCTTTTGTGCCAAATAAATGCCACATAACCTTAGAACATTCTGGAAAAGATTTCACAGTAGTTTGAAAAGGAGGTAGTAGTGAGATATTTGTGCCATCCCCTAGCAAACAGCAGTACAGGTATGTCAAATATAAGAGTCTGACTATAACAGTCATTACCATATTCATTCTGTAAGGCAGGGGTCCCCCACCTCCAGCCTGTTAGGAACTGAGCCACACAGCTGGAGATGAGCGGCAGGCGAGCGAACAAAGCTTCATCTGCTGCTCCCCATTGTTCCCCATCACTAGCATTACCACCTGTACCATATCCCCTCCCATACCCCACCCCCACCCCAGTCTGTGCAAAACATTTCCTCCATGAAACCGGTCCCTGGTGCCAAAAAGGTTGGGCACCGCTGCTGTAAGGAATGATTTAATTTCAGCACAACACCATCAACCATAATATAATATGAATTTAGAGTTTATGTGTTTTGGGGTTTGCTTCATTTAGTGTATAAAATTGTTTGGTTCTTGGGGTTATAAGTAAAAGATTTTTACCCTTCCTTTTATATTTGTATATACTGAAGTACTTTAAATTAAAAAGAGTTTAAAACAACAGTGGGGTTTGATGGAAGTGCTTGTGCTTTAAAATATCATTCAAGTTTGTGAAATGTTGATCTAAACTGCCCTATTGGATATTAATTTTTTTCTAATAAACATATATTTAACAACATTCCCTGATTATTTCATGTATATACAAAAACAATAAGTAGCCAGGTATAATGGAAAGATTTTTGAGAGAATGATTGTAGAGTAGGACAAATTGAATCCTATTACTCACTCCTCCACTTTCTAGCTGTGTGACCTCAGGAATATCACCTAAACTTCATGGCTTTATCTCTTTATTTTTATTACGGGTCTAATAATACATCATAATGTTGTTTATGATTTTGATTCAATTAGATAATTATGTGATGATAGAACATGCCTTAAAATAGTGCCCCATCAAAGGTTCTTAATATTTTCCTCCACTAATATGTATATGGTAGTGTTGAGACAGGCTGGGACCCTTTGCTACAGTGCTGGCACCTTGGCAAATGTCTCCTTGAGCAACAGAATACAAAGAAACGATAAGGGACTAGAAATAACTACATGCATGTACAGCTGGGGCAAATTATGGACAGAAAGATACAGAAAGACCAAAACCCCAACTGCCACTTCTGAGGTGTCCTGAGCAAAAGCAGGGTACTACACGTGATCCCTGCACATGGCGCCACCAAGGGGGTAGGCAGACCACCCAAGCTACTCCTCCACCCTGACCCCTGATCCTGCCCCTACCCTCACCTGATTTAAGGGACCAGCTCCCACCCTCCCCTCCTCTAGGGAGCAAGCAAGGGAACCTGTTAGTTTTTTTTGCTCCCAATAAAGCCTTGCCTGAATTTGTTGTCTGGACACTTATCAGTTTCTATTGATTAAGGAGTCCAAGAACCTTGCTCAGTAACAGTATAAAGCCCCCTGCAGAAGAATAGCAGTGGCCATGATGCTAAGATTTTAAAGACGCCACCAGAAAAACTGTACTCGGTGTCTTCAAGATGAAACATCATCTTAAATTATTGGTGCGGGAGTCCCCAGATATCCAATAATTCTTATTTAGAGATAAAGTGTGTACTGCTTCTGGAATGAAGTCAGTAGGGTTGCTTTATCACATTTCCATCTGTCACAAAACCATGAGAAATCCTCAAATAGTGAATGAGGTCTGTGAGGTGGGGGGAATGGTGTTATAGGGCAAAGGTCAGGGAGAGACTGTCTGGATGATTGGGAAAAGGTACTTCATCACTCCCTACCTGTACTATCCAACAATGAGCAAAGATCAGCTGGTGGATTGTGACCTGCAACAGGCAGAGAGAACAGCTTTAAACAGAAAAATATTTGAAACAAAGCTGGTGAGAAACAAAGGAACAAAGTTCTAGAGAACTTGAATCTTCTATTGGTGAAAAATGGAAAAGCTCGCTCAAGTTCAAAGAAAAAAAAAAGTGAAATGACTATTTCAGAAAATGACCATCCTTCAAGATTCTTCCAGCATGAATCCAGTTCAAGGGAGCCCTTGGAAAGTAGCCAGTTTTGTTCACTACCCAGATGAAATGCCCCTTGAGTGCAAACCGCATGAAGGTCTACACTAAGGAAAAATGAGGACCCACTTCCAGTTTTAGTCTTTTAAAACTAACAAGACCACTTGGACCAGATAAGAGGGTCTTTGTTTTCACATAAAAATTAGTAGGCATGTTTTACTGATTTTGAAAGTATTCAATGAGCAAATTTATAAATCAGATACCATGAACAGAGGGTCAGAGGGAAAATCTTCCAACAAGCAGGTAACTTCTTCAGTGTTACCTCCCTTAGAAGGGGTGATTTGGGAATAGGGGGAGAAGAAGGATATGAAAGATGGCGTATTTAAACAACTGTAGACTAAGAAGTCCCTTGCATTTGACATCTCTTTTCCTACCATAATAGGGAAAATTCAGGCACATAATGAATTGTCAGTGTCAGGGGAAAATCTCTCTGAGGCTCAGCATCACTTCCTGAACATCAGCAGTCTGTGTGCAGGGCTGTAGAAGGAATGAATGTAGGAGCCACTGTCAGGATAAGAGTTATGGAAGGAGCAGGTGGAATCTAGTAATTACCTAAAGCTGTGTGGTATCTCTTCCAACCTCTCTGCCCCTAAATTAAATCCCTTGGATTAATTAACTGGGGAATGGTGTGGGGAAAAATCAAGTCAATACAATGTTGCTGTGACATTCCCATTTTTACCAAATGTGTGTTAGCTAGTTTGTGTTACAGAAACTCATGTGGCAGCACAATAGGTTTTATCCAGTTTTCTTATTTTACAAATTAAAAGGAAAAATCTGTAGATTGTATTAATTTCATGGGACTTCACCTATGGCAGAGGGTGCAGTGAGAGAAGCAAGTAGCACATTTGTCCCTGAGTGAGTGGCAATTGCTAAGTGATGCCTTGGCTGCCCTCAGTGTTGCTGCTTCATGCATTATCTCCTCTTGTCTCCTTCCTCTCTGCTTTATCAGCCTTAGAAACAAGGCAGGAAACAGCACTAAAGAGGAATTCTGGATGATATGCCTTGGGGCCATATTAACTATGATTTTATTAAGTAATCAGTCCATTGTTTTAATGTAGTTGACAATATTATCCAGTAGTTTAAATTGTAATATTTAAGGTCGAAGATTAATAAACTATAACATTCAATGCTGTATCTATTTAAAAGTCCACAAATATTTTACAAAAAGAAAAAGGAAAATCATAGATAGTATCTTTATATACTTTAAAGTAATTAGGACATATTTAATAACACTGTAGAATCCAGACATATTAAGAAAGCCTACTACCCACCCTGGTCTTTTTTTTTTTTTTTGAGCAAGTAAGAAAGGGGGAAGGATGGGCTGAGTTTCTAACTGTATCCATAAATGTTATTACTTTTAAGAAAAGTGATAGAAAATAATTATGACAAATATAGCATAATGAATATATGGTACATATGGTATTTGATATATAATTTTATAACTTTTCTCTACATTTTTGTAAATTTAAATTGTTCACAATTTTATTTTTTAAGAAATCTTCAGGTTAATATTCTGAATGATCTTTTTTTAAAAAAGCTCACTATTAATTATGTATTTTGTAATAAATTTATACCACCTTCACCCATTTCTCCCACCCCCTGACCTCTGACAACCACCATTCTATTCTCCACATCTATAAACTTTTATTATTATTTTTTAGATTCCACATATAAGAGAGGTCACGGTATTAGTCTACCTCTGTCTAACTTAGTTCCCAAACATAATACCCTTGAGGCCCTCCCATATTTTTGCAAATATCAAGACATCATTCTTTTTATGGCTGAATTATATTCCACTGTATATATATACACCACAGTTTCTTTATCTATTCATTCATTGATGGACACTTAGGTTGTTTCCATCTTTTTTTTTTTTTTTGTGGTACGCAGGCCTCTCACTGTTGTGGCCTCTCCCATTGTGGAGCACAGGTTCCGGACGCACAGGCTCAGTGGTCATGGCTCACAGGCCCAGCCGCTCCGCAACATGTGGGATCTTCCCGGACCAGGGCACGAACCCGTGTCCCCTGCATTGGCAGGCGGACTCTCAACCACTGCGCCACCAGGGAAGCCCTCCATATCTTGACTGTTATGAATAATGCTGCAATGAATATAGAGCATATATATTTTCAAATTAGTGTTTTCATTTTCTTTGAACAAATACTACAGAAGAAAAATTTTTGGGTCATATAGTAGTTCAATTTTTAATTTTTTAAGGAAACTCCACATTGTTTTCCATGCTGGATGTACCAATTTACATTCCCACCAATAGAGCACAAGGGTTCTCCTTTCTCTATATCTTTGTTGACACTTGTTATTTCTTATCTTTTTGATAATAGCCTTTCTAACATGTATAAGGTGATATCTCGTTGTGGTTTTGATTTGTATTTCCCAGGTGATTAACAATGTTGAATATATTTTCATGTACCTGTTGGTCATCTATATGTCTTCTTTGGAAAAATGTCTATTCAGATCTTCTGCCCATTTTTAATTGGATTGTTTTGTAATGGGGAAGAACAAATATGACTCCATATTGGATCTGTTTCTTTTACTTTGACCTTTGTATTCTACCACTTTTGCAGCAAGTTAAAAATGTTGCTTATTAGCCTGAAATATACAGGATAGCCCATTCTCAATGCTCTGACTTTTAAAGGTGCAACACTTTTCCATTCATATAGAGATAAAAAGTTGCAGGACAGAGAATAACATTTGTCTTGTTTACAGGAACATCCTGACCTGACCTACATGGAGAGACGCAAAAACAAAGTATTTTAACACCAAGAAATTTGCAATAACCAACAACATCCCCTCCCTTTTGGTATAAAAGAAGCCTGAATTCTAACTCAGGTAAGATGGTTCTTTGGAACACTAGTCCACCATCTTCTCAGTCTGCTGTCTTTTCAAATAAAGTCCCAACAACTCGTCTCTTGATTTATTGGCTTGTCAAAAAGTATGAGCTTGGACTTGGTACCAGTTTGTTTTTTGTTATTGAAATGTACGTGTTCTTCACATATTTTGGATATTAGCCCATTATGAGATAAATGATTTGCAAATACTTTCTCCCATTCAGTAGCTTGTCTTTTTATTTTGTTGATGGCTTTCTTTGCTGTGCAGAATCTTTTTAGTACAATATAGTTCCACTTATTTATTTTTGCTTTTGTTGCTTTTGCTTTTGGTATCAGATTCAAAAAATCATTGTCAAGACCTTTGTCAAGGTACATACATACCATCTATGTTTTCATGTTGCAGGCCTTAAATTGAAGTCTTTAATCTATTTGGGGTTTTTTTGTGTGTGTTTGGTGTAATATAGTGGTTCAATTTAATTGTTTTGCCTGTGGCTGTCCAGTTTTCCCAACACCATTTATTAAAGAGATTGTCCTTTCCCTATTGCATATTCTTGCCTCTTTTGTCATAAATTAATTGACCATATATGAATAGGTTTTTTATCTCTGGGCTGTCTATTCTGTTCCATTGATCTATGTGTTTGTTTTTGTGCCAACACCATACTGTTTTAATTACTATAGCTTTGTAATATGGTTTGAAATCAGAGAGTATGACGCCTTCAGCTTTGTTGCTCTTTCTCAAGATTGCTTTGGCTATTCAGTGTTTTTTGTGATTCCATACAAATTTTAGTATTATTTGTTTTATTTCTTTGAAAATTACCATTGGAATTTTGACAGGGAGCATATTAAATCTGTACATTGCTTTGGGTAGTATGGATATTTTAACAATATTGATTATTTCAATCCATGGATACAGAATATTTTTCCATTTATTGGTGTACTCTGCAATTTCTTTCATTAATGTCTTATACTTTTCAATATATAAGTTTTCACCTCCTTGTTTAAATTTATTCCTAGGTATTTTATTCTTTTTGATGAGATTATTTTAAAAAATTTCTCTTTTGGATAGTTCATCATTAGTATATAGAAACTCAATCTGATGTTAACTGTGGGCTTGTCATATATGACCTTATTATGTTGCAGTACATTTCCTCTATGCCCACTTTGTTGAAAGTTTTTATCATAAATGAATGTTGAATATTGTCAAATGCTATTTTTTCATCTATTGAGATGGTCATTTGATTTTCACTCTTCAATTTTTTAATGTGGTGTTTCACACTGACTAATTTGCAGATGATGAACCATACTTGCATCCCTGGAATAAGTCCCACTTAATCATGGCATAAGATCCTTTGAATGTATTGTTGAACTTGGTTTGCTAGTAACTTGTTGAGGACTTAAGTTATGTTCATCAGGGATATTGGCCTGCAATTTTCTTTTCTTATGCCATCTTTGGCTCATTTTGGTATCAGGATAATGCTGGTCTCATAAGTTTAGAAGAGGTCACTCCTTTTCTGTTTTTTGGAAGAGTTTGAGAAGGATTGGTATTAATTCTTCTTTAATGTTTGGTAGTATCATTCTCTCTATTTACTTTCTTGTTTTCTTTATTAGAATGCACTAACTTCTACCCAATGAGTTACCATCTGATAATTTGCTTTCTTAATTTGTGGTTCATGGACACCAGTATCAGATTCACTGAAGGTTTTGGCAGATGGTTCAGGTTAGTTTACTCATTGTAGATTAGAAGATAGGGAAACTTTCTCAAGACTGCCTTCCTCTTGATTCCATGTAGGATTATCTTCTGCAAGTAGATGCATCTGTAATAGTTTGCAAGATGAAAGTGAATATCATGAAGCAGAGACTCTGCTTCTGCTGCCTCCCCTATTTCTGCTGCATTTAAGGTTATGGATGTGGTCAGATTTCCCTGGGATGGCTGTAGGATAGATGCCTGTGCCTCTTCCATAGTTTTTGGTGCCAACAGGGAAGGTATGTGCTGTCCATTTGCTGATATGTGTTGTGTCAGAGATTGCTTTATTCCCTAATGACCTGATTACAGCAGGGGAAGCAGCCCTTTTGATAAGCCAGTTCCATGGTGTTGTACTGAGAGTTATTCCTGGAAGTTGAATCAGGAGCCAGGTGGGCAAACAACCCCCAAGTTTTGTAAGCATCTGGCCGCCTCCTTTAGAGCTCTTTCTTCTGAAACTAACTAGAGTTGTGTTGTTATCTGAAGCCTAATGGATACAAAATGTTTATTGTTACCCTAACAATCTTCATTTTAAACTATCTTCCTAAATGTTAAATGCAGAGTGAAATTTGATAATCCCAGCTGGGTCAAACATTATGGGGGGAGGTAAATCCCTGTAAGGGGGTCTCTACTATGAATTTGTAAGCCAGGCAATGAGCTTCAGTTTAAATCGACCCCTATAGAGTAGCCCCTTATTTCCTGCCTTACTCAGAACTTCTTTCTGGGAAGTTCTTTATAAATAGATCATCATGTTGTATGCTCTGTGATCTCACTAATTTGGCCACATCACATACTCAAAGGCAGTCATTTATATAGATCAACCCTTCTCCCGGACTCCCTTCTGGCTAGCTGTGGTGCTAGCACAAAAGATTTGCCCAAGAGACACATTTTATTGAATGGTGAGGGTCTAAAACAATAGCATTCTCTCCCCTAGGGAATTAGAATGTGAGATAAGAAGCAGACAGTAGAGTGTATAGAAAGAAGGAGGACCCATGGAAAGAATGCTGTGTTATCTCTGAAGACTTAGATGATTTAAAAGATAAGTTAGCCAGTAACAGCAGTAGCTGCAGCAATGAAAACCAGAGACAGAACACAACTGAAAAAGTACAAAGCAGAAAAAAAAGATAAAAGGTAAAGAACAGTAAGTATATGATGAGAAAGCTCATTAATATCTATTGCTATAGAGTTGCTGTATTGTGAACCATATTCTTGTTTCTGAAACTGAGCTGTGCAATATGGGAAGATATTTCTAGTTTCTTTGTTGTTGTTGTTGTTGTTTAATAGTAATGGATGCCATCATAGTTCACACATGTCCCCTCTTCGAGACTCATTCCTTTAGCCGTTGGACTTATCAACTACTAACATCATTTATTTGAGTACCTCTCCAAAACTTTAATTGAAATCATGTCCCCCTTTCTGGGAAAAAAAAAAAAAAAAACATTTCTAATAACTGCTTCCTGCAAGGCTATGGAGCCCAGCCTTTCTTGCCTTTATGTTGTACAACTTTGTAGAGTCATCCCAGCTCCTTTGGGATTGGCTGAGGCCCTTCTTTGAACATCACTGAACTTCAACTGCTTCCTTTGTCCAGTCTTATTTTCTTCACTCTTCCAGTTGTTGATCCAAAGAATACATCCCAATGAACATCTGCATGCAAACTTCGAGTCTATTTCTCAGAGAACTCAGGCATTGATTTCTTCCCACATAGCATCAAAATAAGTTCCAACTAACTGAAATAATCTGTCAGCTTATATGACTTTTCAAACCAAAGAATACAAATACTAAGTTTTAAGAAAAATTAAATATAAGGTTCAACTAAGTAAGTATTTTAAGTACTTGAAATGCTGCAGCCTGACTGATTTCCTCACAGTCAGTGTACTAGGATTATTCACTGGAGGATTTTCAATTTATAAAATGGTTTCCTTAAAAAAATATTTCTTTCTCTTACAAATATGTTTTTGTTATATCTAAGTTTCCCTAATTAACTTAGCCATAAAATTGACTAAAATTAAGCAATTCAGTCACAAGTTCTTATTTCATAATAAATTTCAGATTATCAAAGAGACCAAAACTTTTGAAATTAAATACTTCTATGTTTACAAAATATAACTAGGAATATGCTCATAAAAACTTTATTAAATTTGACCTTCTCAACTCGAGAGGAGGAGCTTCAAGATGGTGGAAGAGTTAGACGAGGAGATCACCTTCCTTCCCACAGATACATCAGAAATACATCTACATGTGGAACAACTCCTACAAAATAAAACCCTACTGAACGCTGGCAGAAGACCTCAGACCTCCCAAAAGGCAACAAACTCCTCACGTACCTGGGTAGGGCAAAAAAAGAAAAAGAAAAACAGAGACAAAAGAATAGGGATGGGACCTGCACCAGTGGGCGGGAGCTGAGAAGGAGGAAAGGTCTCCACACACTAGGAAGCCCCTACGTGGGCGGAGACTGCGGGTGGCAGAGGGGGGAAGCTTTGGAGCCATGGAGGACAGCAGACCAACAGGGGTGCAGAGGACAAAGTGGAGAGATTTCTGCACAGAGGATCAGTGCCAACCAGCACTCACCAGCCCAAGAGGCTTGTCTGCTCACCCACTGGGGCAGGTGGGGGCTGGCAGCTGAGGCTCCGGCTTCGGAGGTCAGATCCCAAGGAGAGGATGGGGGTGGCTGCGTGAACACAGCCTGAAGGGGGCTAATGCACCACAGCTAGCTGGAAGGGAGTCTGGGAGAAGGTCTGGAGCTGCCAAAGGGGCAAGAGACTTTTTCTTGCCTCTTTGTTTCCTGGTGCGCGAGAAGGGGGATTAAGGGGCTACTTAAAGGAGCTCTAGAGACTGGCGCGAGATGTGGCTATCAGCGCGGACCCCAGAGGTGGACATGGGACACTAAGGCTGCTGCTGCCGCCACCAAGAAGCCTGTGTGCAAGCACAGGTCACTATCCACACCTGCCCTCCTGGGAGCCTGTGCAGCCCGCCACCGCCAGGGTCCCATGATCCAGGGACAACTTCCCCAGAAGAACACACGATGCGCCTCAGGCTGGTGAAACATCATGCTGGCCTCTGCTGCCACAGGCTCGCCCCACATCTGCACCCCTCCCTCCCCCCGGCCTGAGTGGGCCAGAGCCCCTGAATCAGCTGCTCCTTTAACCCCGTCCTGAGCGAAGAACAGACGACCTCAGGCGACCTACAGGCAGAGGTGGATCCAAATCCAAAGCTGAACCCCAGGAGCTGTGTGAACAAAGAAGAGAAAGGGAAATTTCTCCCAGCAGCCTCAGAAGCAGCAGATTAAAGCTCCACAACCAACTTGATGTACCTGCATCTGTGGAATACCTGAATAGACAATGAATCATTCCAAGTTGAAGAGGTGGACTTTGGGAACAACGATATATATATATTTTTTTCTATTTTTGTGAGTGTGCATGTGTATGCTTCTGTGTGTGATTTTGTCTGTATAGCTGTGCTTTTACCATTTGTCCAAGTGTTCTGTCACCCGTTTTTTGTTTTGTTTTGTTTTTACTTAAAAAAAATGTTTATCTTAATATTTTTTTATTTTTTATTCTAATAACTTTATTTTATTTTACTTTTTTTATTTCATGTTGTTCTTTCTTTCTTTACTCCCTTTTATTTTGAGCCGTGTGGAGAACAGACTCTTGGTGCTCCAGCCAGGCATCAGGGCTGTGCCTCTGAGGTGGGAAAACCAACTTCAGGACACTGGTCCACAAGAGACCTCATAGCTTCACATAATACCAAACAGTGAAAATCTCCCAGATATCTCCATCTTAACACCAAGACCCAGCTCCACTCAACGACCAGCAAGCTACAGTGCTGGACACCCTATGCCAAACAACTAGCAAGACGGGAACACAACCCCATCCATTAGCACACAGGCTGCCTAAAATCATAATAAGGCCACAGACACCCCAAAACACACCACCAGACATGGACCAGCCCACCAGAAAAACAGGATCAGGCCTAAACTACCAGAACACAGGCACTAGTCCCCTCCACCAGGAAGCCTACACAACCCACTGAACCAACCGTAGCCACTGGAGACAGACATCAAAAACAACAGAAACTACAAACCTGCAGCCTACGAAAAGCAGACCCCAAACACAGTAAGTTAAGCAAAATGAGAAGACAGAGAAATGCACAGCAGATGAAGGAAAAAGGCAAAAACCCATCAAGCCTAAAAAATGAAGAGGAAATAGGCCGTCTACCTGAAAAAGCATTCAGAATAATGTTAGCAAAGATGATCTAAAATCTTGGAAATAGAGTGGAGAAAAGACAAGAAACATTTAACAAGGACCTAGAAGAACTAAAGAGCAAACAATCAGTGATGAGCAACACAGTAAATGAAATTAAAAATTCTCTAGAAGGGATGAGTAGCAGAATAACTGAGGCAGAAGAATGGATAAGTGACCTGGAAGATAAAATAGTGGAAATAACTAGTGCAGAGCAGAATAAAGAAAAAAGAATGAAAAGAATTGAGAACAGTCTCAGAGACCTCTGGAAAACATTGAATGCACCAACATTCTAATTATACAGGTCCCAGAAGAAGAAGAGAAAAAGAAAGGGACTGATAAAATATTTGAAGAGATTACAGTTGAAAACTTCCCAAATATGGGAAAGGAAATAGTCAAGTCCAGCAGCACAAAGAGTCCAATACAGGAAAAATCCAAGGAGAAACATGCCAAGACACATATTAATCAAAATATCAAAAATTAAATACAAAGAAAAATATTAAAATCAGCAAGGGAAAAACAACAAATAGCATACAATGGAATCCCCATAAGGTTAACAGCTGATCTTTCAAAAGAAACTCTGCAAGCCAGAAGGGAGTGGCAGGATATTTAAAGTGATGAAGGAGAAAAAACTACAAACAAGATGACTCTACCCAGCAACGATTTCATTCAGATTTAACAGAGAAATTAAAAGCTTTACAGTCCAACAAAAGCTAAGAGAATTCAGCACCACCAAACCAGCTTTCCAACAAATGCTAAAGGAACTTTTCTAGGCAGGAAATACAAGAGAAGGAAAAAACCTACAATAACAAAGCCAAAACAATTAAGAAAATGGTAATAGGAACATACAAATTGATAATTACCTTAAATGTAAATGGATTAAATGCTCCAACCAAAAGACATAGACTGGCTGAATGGATACAAAAACAAGACCCATATATATGCTGTCTACAAGAGACCCACTTCAGACCTAGGGCCACATACAGACTGAAAGTGAGGGGATGGAAAAAGATATTCCATACAAATGGAAATCAAAAGAAAGCTGGAGTAGCAATTCTCAAATCAGACAAAATAGACTTTATAACAAAGACTATTACAAGAGACAAAGAAGGGCACTACATAATGATCGAGGGATCAATCCAAGAAGAAGATAAATTGTAAATATTTATGCACCCAACATGGGAGCACCTCAATACATAAGGCAAATACTAACAGCTATAAAATGGGAAACTGAAAGTAACACAATCACAGTAGGGGACTTTAACACCCTACTTTCACCAATGGAGAGATCATCCAAAATGAAAATAAATAAGGAAACACAAGCTTTAAAGCATACATTAAAAAGAAGAACTTAATTGATATTTATAGGACATTCCATCCAAAAACAACAGAATACACATTCTTCTCAATTGCTCTTAGAACATCCTTCAGTATAGACCATATCTTGGGTCGCAAATCAAGCCTTGGTAAATTTAAGAAAATTAAAATCGTATCTAGTATCTTTTCCAACAACAACGCTATGAGACTAGATATCAATTACAGGAAAAAATCTGTAAGAAATACTAACACATGGAGGGTAAACAACACACTACTTAATAACAAAGAGATCACTGAAGAAATCTAAGAGGAAATCAAAAAATACCTAGAAACAAATGTCACTGAAAACACAATGACGCAAAACGAATGGGGTGCAGCAAAAGCAGTTCTAAGAGGGAAGTTTACAGCAATACAATCCTACCTTAAGAAACAAGAAACATGTCAAATACAACCTAACCTTACACCAAAAGCAATTAGGGAAAGAAGAAAAACAACAACAACAACAACAAACAAATTTAACAGAAGGAAAGAAATCATAAGGATCAGATCAGAAATAATTGAAAAAGAAATGACGGAAATGATAGAAAAGATCAATAAAACTAAAAGCTGGTCATTTGAGAAGATAAACAAAATTGATAAACCATTAGTCAGATGTATCAAGAAAAACAGGGAGAAGACTCAAATCAATAGAATTAGAAATGAAAGAGGAGAAGTAACAACTAACACTGCAGAAATACAAAGGATTATGAGAGATTACTACAAGCAACTATATGCCAATAAAATGGACAACTTGGAAGAATTGGACAAATTCTTAGAAATGCACAACCTTCCGAGAGTGAACCAGGAAGAGATAGAAAATATGACCAATCAGAAGCACTGAAATTGAAACTGTGATTAAATATCTTCCAACAAACAAAAGCCCGGGACCTAATGGCTTCACAAGCGAATGCTATCAAACATTTAGAGAAGAGCTCACACCTATCCTTCTCAAACTCTTCCAAAATATAGCAGAGGGAGGAACACTCCCAAACTCATTCTATGAAGCCACCATCACTCTGATATTAAAACCAGACAAAGATGTCACAAAGAAAGAAAACTGCAGACCAATATCACTGATGAACATAGATGCAAAAGTCCTCAAGAAAATACTAGCAAGCAGAATCCAAAAGCACACTAAAATGATCATACACTATGACCAATGGGGTTTATCCCAGGAATGCAAGGATTCTTCAATATACGCCAGTCCATCAACATGATACACTATATTAAAACATTGATGTAGAAAAACCATATGATCATCTGTAGCGGTGTAGAGAAAGCTTTTGACAATATTCAACAACCATTTATGATAAAAAACCTCAAGAAAGTAGGCATAGAGGGAACTCGCCTCAACATAATAAAGGCCATATATGACAACCCCACAGCCAACATCATCCTCAATGGTGAAAAACTGAAATCATTTCCACTAAGATCAGGAACCAGACAAGGTTGCCCACTCTCAGCACTATTATTCCACATAATTATGGAAGATTTAGCCACAGCAATCAGAGAAGAAAAAGAAATAAAAGGAATCCAAATCGGAAAAGAAGAAGTAAAGCTGTCACTGTTTGCAGATGACATGATACTATACATACAGAATCCTAAAGATGCTACCAAAAAACTGCTAGAGCTAATCAATGAATTTGGTAAAGTAGCAGGATACAAAATTAATGCACAGAAATCTCTTGCATTCCTATACACTAATGATGAAACATCTTAAAGTGAAATTAAGAAAACACTCCCATTTACCATTGCAACAAAATGAATAAAATATCTAGGAATAAACCTACCTAAGGAGACAAAAGACCTGTATACAGAAAATTATAAGACACTGATGAAAGAAACTAAAGATGATACATAGAGATGGAGAGATATACCATGTTCTTGGACTGGAAGAATCAACATTGTGAAAATGACTCTACTACCCAAAGAAATCTACAGATTCAATGCAATGCCTATCAAACTACCACTGGCATTTTTCACAGAACTAGAACAAAAAAATTCACAATTTGTATGGAAACACAAATGACCCTGAATAGCCAAAGCAATCTTGAGAAAGAAAAAACAGAGCTGGAGGAATCAGGCTCCCTGACTTCAGACTATACTACAAAACTATAGTAATCAAAACAGTATGGTACTGACACAAAAACAGAAATATAGATCAATAGAACAGGACAGAAAGCCCAGAGATAAACCCATGTACATATGGTCACCTTATCTTTGATAAAGGAGGCAAGAATATACAGTGGGGAAAGACAACCTCTTCAATAAGTGGTGTTGGGAAAACTGGACAGCAGCATGTAAAAGAATGAAATTAGAACACACCTTAACACCATACACAAAAATAAACTCAAAATGGATTAAAGACCTAAATGTCAGGCCAGACACCACCAAACTCTTAGAGGAAAACGTAGACAGAACACTCTATGACATAAATCACAGAAAGATCCTTTTGGACCCACCTCCTGGAGAAATGGAACTAAAAACAAAAACAAACAAATGGGACCTAATGAAATTTAAAAGCTTTGCACAACAAAAGAAACCATAAACAAGATGAAAAGACAACCCTCAGAATGAGAGTATATATTTGCAAATGAAGCAACTGACAAAGGATTCATCTTTAAAACATACAAGTCACTCATGCAGCTCAGTATCAAAAAACAAAAACAACCCAATCCAAAAATGGGCAGAAGACCTAAATAGACATTTCTCCAAAGAAGATATACAGATTGCCAACAAACACATGAAAGAATGCTCAACGTCATAAATCATTAGAGAAATGCAAATCAAAACTGCATTGAGGTATCATCTCACACCATTCAGAATGGCCATCATCAAAAAATCTACAAGCAATAAATGCTGGAGAGGTTGTGGAGAAAAGGGAACCCTCTTGCACTGTTGGTGGGAATGTAAGTTGATACAGCCACTATGGAGAACGGAAGTTCCTTAAAAAACTAAAAATAGAAATACCATAGGACCCAGCAATCTCACTACTGGGCATATACCCTGAGAAAACCATAATTCAAAAAGAGTCATGTACCACAATGTTCATTGCAGCTCTATTTACAATAGCCAGGACATGGAAGCAACCTAAGTGTCCATTAACAGATGAATGGATAAAGAAGATATGGCACATATATACAATTGAATATTACTCATCCATAAAAAGGAATGAAACTGAGTTATTTGTAATGAGATGGATGGACCTAGAGACGGTCATACAGAGTGAAGTCAGAAAGAGAAAAACAAATATCAAATGCTAACACATATATATGGAATCTAAAAAAAAAAAAAAGGAAAAAAAAAAGAAAAAAGAAAAAATAATGGTCAGAAGAACCTAGGGGCAAGAAGGGAATAAAGATGCAGACCTACTAGTAAATGGACTTGAGAATACGGGGAGGGGGAAGGGTAAGCTGGGACAAAGTGAGAGAGTTGCATGGACACATATACACTACCAAATGTAAAATAGATACTAGTGGGAAGCAGCCACATAGCACAGGGAGATCAGCTCGGTGCTTTGTGCCCACTTAGAGAGGTGGGATAGGGAGGGTGGGAGAGATGGGGAGGCAAGAGGGAAGAGATATGGAGACATATGTATATGTATAACTGATTCACTTTGTTATAAAGTAGAAACTAACACAACATTGTAAAGAAGTTATACTCTGTAAAGATGTTAAAAACAATAAAATAAAATAAAGATGTCTTCACTCAAAAAAAAAATTTTTACCTTCTCTACATATGAGTTGTTATCACTTTACAGTCTATTAACAAACAGTTGTGTGACTCTTTTTCTGAGCACAAAAAGACAGGCAAGCATGAAATCAGTATTCAACATAAGAACTGAACAACAGTGAACACACTTTGAAAGATATTTCCTAATATTCATCTAAATTTGTTCAAAAGCCAAGAAAATAATGTATCTAGTGCACACTCATCTACAAATATGACTACTCATAGGGCAAAGAATGAATTGAAACAGCTAAAAAAAATCAATCAGATTTGAATTAAGGATCCTGTAAAGTCAAATGTGAATTTAGACTGTAAATTGTGGCAATGGGTCTGGAATATTCTGAGTCCAGACTGCCCACCTTTTGATACATACTTTGTTAGGAAATGCTGTGTCTTTAGGAACCTGCTGTAATTAGAAATTCAAGTATAATGTGCACTGATGTCTACACAAGTTTTAACTACAGAGACTAGGGTTAGAAGTATTCAAATCTCTTCTAGTACCTCTACCTGATTAACTTTCAAATATGTGCATTGACTTTCCAATATATCTAAATCTAATAAAGCTGTTTACTTAATAGTAAACATTAACTAGTTCCTGCACATGGTTGCATTAAAATATCAATATTTCAATAGCCAAAAATAATGGAAACAATTTGAGTATTTACACTGTGCCCAATAGTGTGATAAAAATATACCTAAAAATCCTCCTTCCTCATATTTCCACTTCCCAATCTTGCTGTTAATCTGCAGCTGCCTTTTCTCTTCCCTCATTCTAAGCCACCAAAATCCCTCCCCATACTTCTGCTCTCATTTGTTCTCTTTTTCCGTGTTGTACACTCCTCTCCCACTTCCCACTCTATCTCCTTCTTCCACTTTCTTTTTATACTTCCTCCTCTTCCTCGTTTCTTCATCATTTTTATCCTTTGTTTATTTTTCACCTTTACCAGTTACCTGAATACTGTAAGCAAGCAAATGGAGGAGACAGGAAACAAAACTTCTTTTTCCATAGAAGAGGAAGTCAGTGAGTAGAGATTTCAACTATTTCCTATTTAGTATCACTTCTTTTATCTCAATCACATACAACCTCAAATGAATTAAAAACCTATCTGCCCTCAAATTCAGAGACACTTAGTAAACAAAAGTTTCTTAAACATTCCTCAACTCTGTCCTCAACTGTAAAACGGGGATAAGATGACCTATATTACACAATTCACAAGGGCATATGACAAAATGAGATAGTATGTGTCAATAAGCCATGAAGGCTATAAGCTTAAAATATGACTTATTTGATGAACTTCTCATCAAAAATTATAGTAGATATAATCTACCACTTTGTTGTGGTTTATTTTTCCTGGTTAAAAAAAAACAACAACAAAAACTACAGTATATCTATAGTAAATGATCCCCTTCTTCAATTCTGAGTCCAAGCAACTTAGGTAGATTTGAGTCTGCTCTAACGCAAAGGGTGACCTCAAGACTTAAGTTAATCACAGTAACAATTCCACTTAGCCAAATTTCAGGCATGGACAAATTAATAAATTTAGGCCTAAAAGTCAAACCAAAAACTATTCTGTTGTTTAAGTAACACTAACTTTTAACAATGGCTTTTAAAAGTAAGTTATTTCTTACCCAAAAAAATAGGTGAAAGATGAAGATGGTATTATATTTCACATAGACATTCAGGAAAATAGGCTAAAGCAAGCTATTTCATCATCAAATGTGCTTTTCAGTGTCATTCTGAGGCAACACCCACTGGTAAAAAGAGAGTACAGAGGATTATATGGGAGATTTCAAAGGGCCAGACCTAGAAATGGCCTATATGAGCTGTCTCCCAAATCCACTGGCTAGAATTCAGTCACATGCTTTTACGTTGAAACTGTTGATCTGAAAAAAAAAAAAAAAAAAGAAAAATTATCTATAACTACATTACACAATGGAAGGAGATAATTTTTTTTGGTGAAAAAATTAGCTATTTTACCCACACTGTTGGTGAAGAAAAAATTTCTATTTTTCTATCAATGGGATCTAGCTGCATGGAGGACTAAACTACATGAAGGAATTACGGTTTGTGTGTATCTTAAAAAAGAGAGGAAAACAAGAGAAAGACTTGTTAGAGAGATTTTTTTTTAATTGAATCCTGATTGCATCATCGAGGCTCTGAACCGAACTGTGAGAAGCTAAAATAATCCTGGATTTGAAAAACTTTCCTTTTTTGTGTTTTAGTTTTAGTTTTTGCTCAAGGAAGTTTGATCTGGGATTTCTATCAAGAGTTAGTGAGTCATGACTATTATAAACTAATGGTTAAGACCACTGACTTCAAAAATCCTCATCTTGGTTTTGACATTTACTAGCTGCATGAACACAGGACAGCTTGTTAATCTCTTTTTTTGTTTTTGTTTTTTTTTTTTGCGATATGTGGGGCTCTCACTGTTGTGGCCTCTACCATTGCAGAGCACAGCCTCTGGACACGCAGGCTCAGCGGCCATGGCTCACTGGCCCAGCCGCTCTGCGGCATGTGGGATCTTCCTGGACCGGGGCACGAACCCGTGTCCCCTGCATCGGCAGGTGGCCTCTCAACCACTGTGCCACCAGGGAAGCCCCTTGTTAATCTCTTTGAGTCTCTCTTCCTCATCTTGAAAATGTGGATGCAAAAGCGTCTACCTCAGAGCTTACTGTGAGGCTTAAAGGAGGTTATGTGCGTCAAATTCTTAGGAGGGCACTTAACATATAGTTCATAAGTAAATGTGCAATAAATGTTAGCTACTACTATTATTATTATAATTATTATTTGTATTCATTCTAAAATACATTACTTAGATTTTCCTATTTCTTCTGTAGTGTCATTAAGGGGATATAAAATAAATTAAGGTTAAGAATTTATAAGGCAAAGAATTGTGCCTTTTTATTTTTGCCAACACCATGTGCCCTCCAACTATGTACATTTTCACCTCTTCTTGCTTCATGTCAGTTATATCTGCCAGCTCTGTGCTTATCCCTGATCCTTGCTACCTTCACTGGTCCATCCTGACCAAGGAGCTTAGCCCCATGTTCCTGTAGCCCTAAAGCATCTTTCTGTGGATGCTTAACAAAACTGCACTGTTGTTTTCACTGGACCGCAATCATTTTTATTTATAAAGTAAGTTGTTATGTTGGATGATAGAAAACGTTTTTTAGAGCTAGTTCAGTTCATAATTTCATAATGATTTTAACAAACATTTATTAATCAACTATTAGAAATCATCCCCAGAGCTGGGATTTATGACATAAATAACAAAAGAAGACAGAATTTGTTTCCACGAGAGACTCACATTCAAAGAAAAGAAGCCAAAGGGGAAAAAAAGCATTATAAATCATTTTAGATGTAATCATAGAGTCCAATGGCTTGTGAGAAAGCCAAGAAGGGTTGTGACCTTTGTTGAGTGAGTTGAATAGGAAGGATCATCAAGAAATTCTTCCTAAGAAATTAGCACCTGACCTGATTCATAATTAAGATTAAAAGGAGGCAACCAAAGGTAGGACAGAGAAGGTGGTAGTCTAGCCTTGTTGGATGGTATAAGTAAAAAAAAAATTATATATTCTGAGCAACAAATCTCAAGACATTCAAATATAAAGAACAAAATAAGAAGTAGCATAGCTAAAAAATGTTCAGATGACTGAGAATGGGAACCTTCAAGGGTAAAAAAAGGAAGAAAATCTGATAAAGAGAAAGGAGTAACTGGAGGCTAACCTGGTAATAGACCTCAAAATGCGGCTATTTAAATATATCTTCCTTACACTATACCATGACATGTAACTATTTAAATTCATGTTTCCTGAGAAATCTTAGCTTCTGGCCAAGATAGAATAATAGGGACTAGATTTATCTTTCAGCCCCAAAATAACTAACATGCTAAATATGTGAAACAAAATTTTCAAGACTTTAGACATCTGGCAATAGAAGATAGTGATCTCTGAGAGAAAGAAAATAAACAAAAGAAACGTTCAGATTGCTAAGCCTTACTACATGGAGAGAGATTTCAGTCTGAGTCACAAGCAGGGGGACAGGCACAGCCTGCAGGACTTTCTGATTGAAGAGATAAACCTCAGAGTCTGGGGAGAACAAAGGGACCTGAGTTCATAGAACAGAGTACCAACAAAGAAAGAATTGCACAGAGAGAGAAATTAGGATACCTATAGAGTATTTCTTTTGAGTTTTCAGCAGTCCTGATCAACACTATGTAAGGCTGGCAAAGAAACACCCACAAGAATAAGAGGGAACTAAACCTGAGGCTTACCAGTCTGTGGAATAGTGCCTATTCCTACAAGCCAGACTCTAAAACCTACAATTCATGCACTGTTGGATAAAGTACTCAAAGTGTCTTGCTTCAGTAGTGGGAAATAATTAACCACAAAACAAAAGAGTTCTCCAGCCCCACCTAGCAAAATTCAAATCAAGAATGGAAGGAATGAAGCTGTTTCTGAGTAACTCAATAGCATGTGTATACAAGAGTTAACATAGCAATCGACCTGCATGCAAGGTTGGCATCGACTGGCATCTGGGAACTTAGGTCTGTGGAGAGTTCCTATCATAAACTGATAAAAGTGACTCACTGTGCCTAAACTGGTTAAACAAAAACATGGCTTAGGCTGCACATATTCTTTCCCTCTAGGACTATGGGATTTGGGTACTTGACAGACTGGGGGTACTTCCCTGGTTGGGAACATGTTGTCACAACTCATTGCTGGGGGCTTTATGAATGTCCTTTGTGATTCCACTCTGGGAGGACCCTTGAAAGCTTGGCCCTGGTTTCCTTCAAACTTTGCCCTATATGCATTTCTCCTTTGCTGGTTTTGCTTTTTATCCTTTCCTCATGATATGTTATAGGCATGCGTATGACTATATGTTGACCCCTCTGTGTTTTCCTAGAGGATCATTGAAACTCTGCCTGTTCCTAAGGACTCTGACACATTGTCCAAGAACAAAACTCGATCCAGAATCTAATAAAGTAAAATTCACAAAGACTGGCATATAATAATAAATTACCTGGCATGCAATGAAGCAGAAATGCTTGAAATATAAGGAGGAGAAAAATCAATCAATTAAAAATTGCACAGAGCTGGTAGATCTTAGAATCAGAGGACAAAGGATTAAGACAGTATAATTATATTGCATACATTCCAAAATATTGAACATATTTAGACACAGAATGTATTTTTTCAAAGGACCCAAATCACCATTCTAGAAAATAACACAAAAATGTCTGGGATAAAATATCACTGGATGAAATTAAGAGAAGATTAAAAATTGCAGAAGAAAGCCTGAACAGTGGGACAAGACCAAGCAGTCTAATATATGTACAATTAGAATACTTGAAGAAAGGAGAAAGGGTGGAAGAAAAAATTACAAGAAATATTGGCTCCAAATTTCTCAAACCTGATAAAAACTATAAACCAAAAGAACTAAGAATCTCGGCAAACCTCAAACATGAGAAATATATAAAGGAAACTACACAAAGGTATATCATAATCAAATTGCACATAACATGTAATAAAGAGAACATTTTAAAAGCATACAGAAAGGAAAAAGACACATTACAGTGGAATAAAGATAAGGAAGAGCACAGATTTCTTGTCAAAAACAATGTAAATGAAAAGACAATAAAGCAGTAAAATCAAAGTACTTAAAAAAAACTGTCAATCTAGAATTTTATACTTATGGAAATTTCCTTCAAAAATGAAAGCAAAGAGGCTTTTGAGACATACAAAATTGAAAAAATTCATCACCAGCAAACTCACACTAAAAGAAATGTAAAAAGAAGTCCTTCAGGCACAAGAGAAATGATACTGGATTTAAAAAACGGTTTGCCAAAAGAATGAAGCTCATAGGAAATGATAACTCTGTAAGTAAATATTAGATTTCTTTTTCATTATTTAAATAACCTTAAAATGTAGTTGACTGCTTTAACAAAAATAATAACAGTGTAGTTGTTGTGATTTATAGCATCGGTTGTGATACAATATACAGCAATAACAATACAGAGACCAATAAGTAAGAAATAAAAAACTACTTTTGTAACATACATAAAAAGATAGTAGGTAAGTTATCTACTGTTTCTAAATTCTGTAGAAAGAAAGAGAAAAGAAAGAAAGAAAGAAAGAAAGAAAGAAAGAAAAAGAAAGAAAGAAAGAAAGAAAGAAAGAAAGAAAGAAAGAAAGAAAGAAAGAAAGAAAGAAAGAAAGAAAGAGAAAGAAAGAAAGAAAGAAAAAGAAAGAAAGAGAGGCAGGAAGGAAGGAAGGAAGGAAGGCAGGGAGGGAGGGAGGAAGGGAGGAAGAGGGAGGAAAAAAATGAAATGTTGAGCTGCATCATGCTTGGCAGAAACTTGACTTAATCAAGGATAAAAGCAAAATATAGTTGTAAATTCTCAAAAAGTATCAACAAACTCCAGTAACTTGCTGATGGAAAAAAAGTAATGTGTTCATTTTCAAAAATGGATAATCCTGAAAAATCATAAAGGAGAAGGTTTTCTTAAGAGTTTATATATGTATATATTATGTCAAATAAATATTTTTCATGTGAAAATGTACATATTAAAACTATATATATTCACTATTTTTCTAGAATTGCAATCAACATATAATATTTATATCTTAACGTTTTATTTTACTACAGCATATATGCTCCCTGAGGTCCAAAATTGTGTCTTTCATATTGTGTGTTATTCTAATAATAATAATTGACATTTTTCAGCATTTATTGTATTCCTGAAGTTACACTAAGAATTTTACACATAGCATTAATTCCTTATAATGATAGAATAATATATGAATGTTTAACTGCTGTTAATTGATTGATTAATGTTTGTATTAAATATAAGTTGTATTTTAGGAGTCTGAAAATTAAGTTTTATGTAGTAAGTATTAACTTCTGATAATAACAGTCCAACACACTGAAACATCCCTGTTACAAAAACAAAACCAGCAAATGCTGGATTAAATATTTAAAACATGAGGGTGTCACTCTGAGGCCAGAATAAAAGAGAAGACCTTCAGGGAAGTGGCCAAGAGCAAAAGCCTTTGTTTATCTGAGCCATCTATAAATCCATGGTGACAGAGCTTCAGCTACAATCATCATGATTATGAGGGGCAGGAAATAAAGTCAGACTGGGGAACTTCCCATGAAGTTAGAACTCAAATGAGTATACTCTCAGTGAAAAGGTTCAAGTAGAAAACATCCAAGACAGATGTAGGAAAAAGATTTGTATCAGCTGTGGCTCTGGGTAGAGAAGGAAATTCTCATTTGAGACTTCAGGAGAATTAGACTCACCCTCCTGTCTTTCGAAATGATTACTCAGATTTACACTAACTCTGTGAACTAAGAGGTTACAAGTTAGGAACTTTAAGTTAATTTAAATTTAAAGTAAAGTGTTCCTAGGCACTTAGCAAAAGGAAATAAAATTTCTCCATGGAGTACTACATTCTTAAACCAGATTTTAAAGGATTCCCACAAAGTTTTAATAAACGTGAATTCAAACCAAATTTTTTAAAAAAATATTAAGATAAGGCTTTAGAGAGAATCAGAAATGCAATGAATGCAAAATCAGACCTCAGTAATATGATATTGAATTATTAGAAACAGAATAAAAGTGTGATATTATACATGTATATCACAATACATAAAGAAATGAAAGAACCAAACACATAAAGAGGGACTATCAAGAATGACTAAGAAGGTTTGAAAAAAAACAAATAGAATTTCTAAAAAGAAAAATAAAATAATTGCTATTAAAAATTATATGCAAGTGTTAAATAACAAACTGTATACTTAGTAGATTGAAAGATAAATCTGAAGCAGAGTTAAAGAAACAGCATATGTGTATGAAGGTTAAGAAACCTAGAAGTTAATAGAAAAGTCTAACTTAGAACTAAATTAGGATTCCAGAAAGTTGCAAAAAGTACAAAAAACAGAAACATTATTTGGAGAGGTAACGGCTTAGAAATTTCAAAATTAAAGAAAAACACCTCCTCAATTATTGGGGGAGACGTCAGTTCCCAAATATAATAAATAAAAATAAGTTTGTACTTATACACATTATATTCAAGCTGCAAAGCACCAAAGACAAATAAAAATTATTAAAAACATCCAGAGAGAAAAGACAAATTCCCTACAAAGAATAATATTCAAACTACCTTTTCAAAATATCAGTGGATGCCAGAAGTCAATGTAAAATAGAAATTGCTAAGATAAAATTACTGAGAACCTAAAATTATACACTAAATAAAAATACTTTTTTTTTAAAGAAGAGTATGAAATAAAGATATTTTACAACTACTAAAAAATAAATGTTTGTTTGAAACCTCGGGAATTCCCCAGGTATAATCTGAAACTGGTCCCTGTACATGAAGGGCAAGAAGAGACTAAGGAAAAAGGCAAACAACTCCAGATTGGTAGGTATCAGTTTTGAGAAACAAGGGAACTTACTTACTATACTTGCCTTGGGTGGCTACAAGACAAGTAGGTCTTTGCACCCACCTACTAGAATCTTAACAGTTATATAGAGGCCTTAACCAGGTTCAGTGCTGTAAACAGTCCAGATGGTCTCAACAACATATTACTTTTTCAAGGCTGTGTGGAAATGGTGGGCAGAACATACATTCCAAGAACAGGAGGCTGGGTAAGAAGCATTCGAATTGCCTGGGTCCAGCTCAAGGGTCAACTAGGGGTCACGTTTTCTCAATAACCTCCTTCAAAACTCTGCCCCTTGTGACTGGCCCATACAATCTCACATGTTCCCTTTCCTGCCATGTGCCCTGAACAGTCAGCAAGGGGTTTTATTAGAATGGAGGTGGCACATTTGGCAGCTCTCTGGCTGCATTGGTGGCAGATTGCACAGCAACAATATAGGCACATGCAAATATAGGTACGTGCAAAATGAGTAACAATTTTTCCCACCAAGAGCTTCATGATAAAACCACTGATCTACTAAGTCCCCTAGACTGGGGGTTGGATCATTCAGGAAATTCACTTTCACCCTCATTTGATTTAATAAAGACGATACATGAGCAGACTCCTCAGGTCTGGACACACGACAATCTGTTTGGATACTGGCACAAGTGCCTCTTTGTGAGGCAGTGATAATGTCCAAGGCCATTCAGTTTTGGAGGGCAGCTTTTCTCATTAGAGACATTTCGGTGTTCAGTAAGGACAGGCTTTGCTGGTTCTCATTCAAGGTTTGCTGGGTGGATTTAGTAACGGTTATAATGTCCTCCAGGCCAGTGGAGGGAATAAAGATGATTGCCAAGTAATCATACCAGTGGGAAACAGAGCATGTCCACCTGTCCTCGAGGAGAGGGAGCTGGCACTTTAGCAACATGACTTGTTTGTGCATATTACACACGTTGGTGGAGGTAGGCAGCACTGTCAGTTGTAAGGAGATGGACTGGGGGTGGGATATGCCAGACCAAGACCCCCACCTTCTTCCCTCTTTCAATGGTGAATGTTCTATTCCAGGTGTAGTGAGTTTCAACAGCATCAGCTTGTAGCTAGACAACAAGACCCCAGTGGAGACTGAGTCATAACCCCTTAAACAGGGGTGCATAGTAACTCATCCATCCCAATGGGCTGTCCCATTACAAATTCCAGTAGATAATACCTTTCCCAAGGCATGATGGGACATGGTGTTCTCAGCAGCATAGTGTGTTGATCTACTGTGAGAAAAGGGGCAATGGTTGTTTCCCATGACTTCCATAACTTTATAGTGTTGGGTGGCTCAACAGGGGTCCCCAGTCTGGCATATGGAGCAGTAGGCCCTACTAGTTGCTCATTTAAATGTATTAAAGCGGGGGATAATACCTTAGTCCACTGGCCAAGGTAGTTTTACCTGTTAGTCATTTAAGCTGCTGCTTTGATATTCCATTCTTCCTTTCTACCAACCCTGCTGCTTTCAGATTATGGGAGAGATGGAGCCTCCATTCAATGTCATGTTCTTTTGCCCAGTCTTGCACAGCATGACCTTTAATATGTGACCCACGATCACTGTCGATTCCACCAGGGTATTGGTACATTGTACTCAGTTTCTCTGATTCCGTGATGGTGGCAGCCTGGTTTGCCCAACAACAGAGCAAAGCTTGGGTTAGGCCAGATATAGCATCCATACAAGCCAGGGCATATTTAGAGCCCTCACTCAGAGGGAGGGGGCCAATATAATCAATTTTCCAATTTCTCACCAGTTGGGAACTCTGGTGGGTGGTGCCAGACTCATTTGGCAGTTGCCTTGGGCATTAAATAGAATATACAGGACATTCTGTTACTGCATTAACAAGGTCAGTGTATTTCAAGGGCAATCCAGCATCCTTGACAATACACCATTGTAACCAGGCACTGTGCTGGCTGATTGTCTATGTACCTAACCTGTTGTATTTACTGAAGTATAAGTTGGTAGGGTCCATACACAGCTTAGGGCTGGGATGAACTAGTGGGTTGAAACAGTGAGGACTGTCTCAGTCTCTTGCAAGATAACCCAACCATCTTTCCACATATTTTGACCCCACAGTGCTTATTCATGATCATCCACCCCTCAGTTTCTCATTGTCCAAGTCAAAAAGTTAATCCCTTTAGAACGGCTTAACTGTTAATGCAAAGGGTCAATGTCCTGGGCTGCACTGATCACCAATCAAACCTCTCTGAGTTCAGCCCACTGGCTGCTGCAATTCCTTCTTTTTTCCAACCACATGGTATGTGTTGGGCTGAATAGCAGCTGCAATCCATGTGGGTGGCTTAGACCCAAATATATACCAGGCATCAGAGGGAATTTCACCTACTCCCTCTCTACAGGCTACAGGGTCCACTGGAGGAATAGTGGTGGGGGCATTTGAAGGACCTACATACTCTACAGAGCCTGGTAGCATGTACCTTCCTATATGTGTGTGCATTTACACTATTGTTTATGTTTCTCTGGAGAACCCTAACTTATACAGAAAGGTAGGGAGAGACATTAATGATTGTAGCTATAAAAAGGTAGCATGAGGGATCCCTGTGATGGAAATATTCTGTATCTGGACTGTGGTGGCACTCATAGGAATCTACACTTGTGATAAGATTGTACAGAACTAAACATATTTAACACACACACAAATGAGTGCATGTAAATCTGATGGAATCTGAATAAAGTTGGTAGGTGATATCAATGTTTATTTCCCGGTTTTGACACTATACTATATTTATGCAAAATGTTATCCTTGAAGAAAATGTGTGAAGTGTATATGGGATGCCTCTTTATTATTTCTTATAACTGCATTGAGTCTATAATTATCTCCAAAATATTAAAGGTAATTTTTGATAAATTAATCAATAAATGAATAAAATGGATACCACCTTCCAAGGTAAGATGCAAGGTCATCATGCAGAGCTTGCAAATAGCTATCTGAAAACTACTTTTGTGGCCTCAGCTGTCCATACACCTACAGACTGTAAAAGAGATGAAAGATACGGGGTAAAGAATTGAGGTAAACAGATTGTTGTTGTTGAGGGCTGTGGCTTTTTCTAGGTCCAATCCCCTCCAATCACCCATAGGAGGTGACAGGTGTCTGTCTCTCATCTAAAATCTAAAGACACCTCAAGAGGACCACTCGGAGGATCTGAGGTTATTGGACACAGAGGACCAGTGTCTATCTCAGGCTAGAATTTCACCTGGTAGAAATGTGTGTCTGGCTCACTCTTCTGACAAAGGTACAAGGAGGGTTGGCTGCATTTGGAACAATGCTCCAACATTAGAGGTGTTTGTTGGGGTAAAGAATACCTAAGTGCTTACTGTGGATACATGTGGTACAGATGCAAGAATGAGCAGAAGACCCCTGGGCCTAACACTGAATACTCAGCAGATAAAAGAGGACTCCTAAGTAACCTACCAAAATAGACGTACATTTGGCTACACTGAGGCAACTGCAGGTGAAAACTTCCCCAGGGATGAGGTGGTGTCCCCAAAACCTAGAGATAGCTTTAAATACTTGTCAAATCTTGATGCTAAAGCATCATTTATGTTAGTCAATTAAGAATTTTCTACCACACCCATCTTGACTGTTCTCCCCTAAAACTACATTGTTCTGTTAGATGATTTGCCTGTTGGTTCCTTGATCTGATTCTCCATTCTTGACCAGTTCTGTTGACATTGCTGGGAACTTCATTTTCCAAGAACTTTCCCATTTTCATAGACCCTGTTGTGTACCTATTATCTCATAGTAGCTATCTGCGGGAAAAGTGAAAGCAAAGCATGTAAAGCATATACTAAGAAGCATCAAAATTTATTAATGGAAGGAGCCAAAAGACATTCATCATAAATGAACTGAGGCACGTAACAACCAGATGGACTTAAAAAAAAGATCCATCTCAATGGGAGACTCTTTTCCTTTGTAAATCTAAAAAAATGAGTTAGTAAAAAAGAACTGACTGGTATCAACATCAGCTCCCCACACTCGAGGTATAGGTAGAAGTTAACAATGGGATTTCTAAAATACAAATGTTGGTAGGGGAGGGATAAATTAGGAGCTTGGGATTAACATATACACACTACTGTATATATAAAATAGATAATCAACAAGGACCTACTGTATAGCACAGGGAACTCTACTCAATGTTCTGTAATAACCTAAATGGAAAAAGGATCTGAAAAAGAATGGATATATGTATATGTATAACTGAATCACTTTGCTGTATACCTGAAACTAACACAACATTGTAAACCAACTATATTCCAATATAAAATAAAAATTAAATTAAAAAATTAAAAACAAATGTTAACAACTTAATAGTTACCATTTCAGTTTCTACATTAAAAAAATAATCAGTTTGAAATATATTATTGGATGTGAGTACACCCAATAAGTAGAAAATAGAGATGCATTGTGCTAGAGATGTATCAACCAACTTATCTTAATCTGTAGTAGTAGACAAAGTTTGGCACACAATTAGCATTGTTGAAAGAGCAGCCAAAGTGCCTAAGAGAGGTGGAAACTACTAGCAAAGTTATCTTAAAGTTCTTGATGAATTACCCTAAAATATTTACTTTTTATCTGGGCACTAATCTTGCTACAGTGTTGAATTCCATTTTGATTTACCTGTATTCTTGTAGAGCATATATATTGATAACAGCACTTTCAATGGTCGCTCCAGGTATTACGTTCTGTATGCAAAACTTATCACAAGTCTACTTGTGTTGATTGACATTTTACCAGTTCAAATAAAGCATAGAAACATTACCTCCTTTCACATGTAATTTCCCAATTACAAATTAATTGTCTTAAATATTCCTCTCCTCCACATTGAGAATTACACCACACTGTGTCAATTTTTTCTCCCACAAACCTGGAGTCTCTCCAAAGGGAAGGGCTTAGGACAGCTTCTCGAAAACTAGATTCTAGGCATGAAAACTCGAGGGGTTCTCCCCAAATGGTATGGACTGTGAAAAATGTTTGGACTGAGGTCATTCAGAGGGAATAAGCTTCAGTAATGATTGAAATAGAATTTTTACCTCCCTGTGTAGTTAGTTCTAAGGTCATATTAATCAATAATTTTATCTAGAAAAAATAATGTGGCTTCTATTAAACGTGATTGGGAGGTTTGTAGATTCATATTCAATTCAGAATTAGATTCACAATGCTAGAATTACTTTTTTAAAATATATGAATTATTGTATAGATTTTATGTAATTTTTATGATTTTAAAGAACTATTAGTTGTCCTTTATAGTGTCTGCATAGCTCACAATGGCCCCCACTCACTCCAACTACCCCCCTTACCCCACAACAGAAGGCCCACTAGTCATTTTCTATGTAATACTTGCCATCCTCCCAGACAGTGGTCCTCAACTTCAGCTGCTCATTAGAATCACCCTAGGAACTTAAATATCCTGATGCCACAGCCCCAATCCCCAGAGATTCAAATTTAATTGGACACAGTAGTTTCTAAAATTCCTCAGATTCATCTATTTGTAGTGCCAAGCTACCTTACTGCCATGTGCTCTGACTCCAGACAATTAGAACTCAGGGATTCTGACTTAAGACAAGAGAGAAAAAATGATTGGTTCACTTCGGTGGGTGTGGTCGTATGCTCCTGAATAATAGAGGAATCAAGAGGAACATACGTCAGCAATGAGAGGAGAAAGAAGCAGAGTCACTGAGAGGAGCAGAAAGATGGAAATTGAAGAGGAGCCCTGGTCCCTGGGGGTTGGTTGCAATCCTGGCTTGAGGTCCCATGTGCATCCCTCTGTCGTCCTAACCAATTCCTTTTGCTCTTTAGACTTGCAGGAATTCGTTTTGTTACAGCCAACCAAAGGAGTCCTAACAGATGCAATATTTCAAGCCAAAATCTCTAGCTCATTAACTTATAAATGTAAATGATGCTGCCACTACAAATGTCACTCATTACCTAACACACTCATTCGGCATTTAGGAATTTATGCTCTGTGTTTGAATCATTTTAGGCCATTACTTGCCCTAACCACATAGATGCTGGATGATAAGAATTGAATATTGTACCTCTATACTCAATAATCTGAATATTAGGAATTTACTGTTTGTTGATGATTTTTGCAAACAGACTACTTATTTAAAACAAAGTTTGTGAGCCTTGGTAAGAAGAGTGATGTGACTGAAATACATGAAAAATAACATGAAAAGAAAATGTATTCATCCCCTTTCTCAATCTCTACAGAATTGTCTGACCCCCAAACTGTCTTATATTAGTCGCTAGAAGATGAAGGTACAAAATGGGTCACCAGATTGTTACCACTTAGTAGGAAGGCGTCTAAGCCCATGCCCTCTTAATACTAGCTCTATATCCATGACAGCCTAGAAGATGCTGACTGAATCTTCTCTTGCTGAAAGTAAGACTTCCTATTCCAACAAAATTATAAGCTCCTCTGGGAAAACAGCTATGTTTTCATTCATTACAACATTTAGCACAGTGCTTTGTGCAGAACAGAGGCTTTATTAATGAATCTGTTTAAAGGAATAAATGAGGTTTGGTTCAGCTTTTATATACCAGTTGTACATATGAAAGATAAATGTTAGCACCAAGCCTACACATGAGCAAAAGTGATATATTTACAATGTCATTTACAATAATATTTTAATTCTATTAACATCCCTACTTCTCATATGTCAAAATGCAATCCATGTAACTTTTATTTATAATTTACTCTTCTCTAGTAATAAATAACTTTTGTCATATTGTAAATTTGCTAATGCCAATAAAAACACATGGGGAGAAACCTTAAATCATCACCAAATGCCACTAACATCCAGAGGCTGTATGATGTTCTAGTACAAGTCTTAACTGACAAAAACATATGAGGACAGAAGACAAAAATGTGTTTGTAATGGTCATATAAACATTTGAGGTTTTATTAGGGATAAATCATAATTTGTTAATTCATTGAAATAATCTCTTTAGACAGAAAAAAATTCATTTTCCATTCTTTTGGGAATGTTTAGAGTATTCACAGAGATAGTAACCCAGTATTTCTTTGAGTGCTGCATTGTGGATTGATAAAAACGTTTATATATTATTAAAGGCTATAGGAATTGCAAAGTTTCTAAAGGCATTTTTTTCCTATGATAGAGACTGAAAGCAAAACACTGAGTTAGAGTTACAAATCTACACTCTTATAGATATGGGAATAATATATTTTGTTCCATCAACATGTCTACTTTACATTATTCAGCACAAAGCTTTGTGAAATAAGAATCATGGGAATATAAGAATATAAAGGAAAAAGGTACAAATAACAGCTTCATAAACTGAGAAATGTACATAAATAAATCATGTATATGTGGGCAGTTTGCTTAGCTGGCAAGAAACAAAATATGGAAAATCTGCTTGTTAAACAATAACTACAGAGTGTGCTTTTATGATGTTTTTCACCACAGTGATTCATATTAGAGATAGAAGCAGTTGCATGTTAAATAAAATCATTGAGCATTGTTCCCTTCATATTGTAAAGAGCTGACTTATGTTGTTTTGAGATGCCTCCCATTAGAAAGTGAATATTCCTTCAATGCTATGCATTTCACAAAATTTAATAAAGAAGAACTGTAAATAAAGTCACAGGGAGATTTCAGACAGTTTTATTAGGAGATTGTTGAAAAGAAAAAGAAAATTAAATACAATAACAGTAAACGTGGTTCTCACATTGAAACCAGGCTCAAGAACTAGGCTACCATAGAAAAATTTCCAATTCTTGCATTATGATGTAAAAACAGATTTTTGTACAGATTTTGTACAACAAAATTCGTAATAACCTTTTATCATTTTTAGAAAACTTTAAATATATAGATAAAAATAGACAATTTTCATAGGTCCTACATGAAGATGAGTATGTTCTGTTCCAAGGGCTTGCATAGAGCGCAAATGTGGTTATAATATAGAACAACCAGACATTAATAATTTTAGGATTACAAAAGCATGGAAACCATAAAATGGGCACAATTTTACTTGTTTAAACCAAAAAACAAATTTTAAACCAACCTGTATAACTAATAAAGGGGAAAAAACTTAAGTTACAGACTTAAAATAACATTTCATGACTTGCAATATTTACAACATGTTAGTAAGATTCTCTCATAGCATATAGCTGATAGCTTTTTTCTTTAATCCTTGCTAAAATTTCCTTTTATAGCAAACCAAACACTAAAACATTCTCAAAGGTCTGGAAAGTATGTATTTTAAAACTATTTAACCTACTTAACAGGTGACTCTATGCAAGAAGCGGAGCAATGGCTGATTTTACTACTTATGGAAGTTGTAGGCTTTTAAAAAAACTTTCAAAAAATGTATGATTCAAAAGCTTGCCACAAGTTCCTCTGTTTTAAGTGTTGTAATCCTTTAAAGACTGCATACAGGGAAAAACAAGAGATACATACAACAAGGAATAGAATCTCTTGTGCTCAAATAACAAAAGAAGGTTATGGAAGAACTATGCTTAGAAAACCAAGTTTCTACAAAGCATTTACTAACAGTGTTTTAAATAAAAATATTGCTCCCTTTTAAGCAAGCTAAAAATAGGAACTGTATATATAACCTTTTTATTGCATTAAAAATGGTCTTAGCTGGTTAATAGCGAGCTACACAAAAGAAATATGTTCCAGTATTGCAAGGAAGACCTAAAAAACTATAGAAGCTTAGTGCCAGTGTATCTATAATGTTAATTTCTTTTCAAATCATTAATACCCAATGAGAACTATCTTTAAACATTTTTAAGCTAGTTTTCTTGGTCATTTAAGATTTTGCTATTTATGGTAATAAATAATGTTATGATCATAAAATTGTAAGATGACAGCAAAATCATAAAATGTCCAGCAACTATACTGATTCACGTATCAGTCTTTAAAGGTGTAACTCCAAATATGTAAAAACAAAGAGAAGGTAACTTCAGCATGTAATAAGCACTGTTCGTAGCTTGACTTCCAGTTATCTGCACAAAAGTGAAAACACATACTGTAACTTTCAAAAAGACAGTGAAAATAACACGTAGGCACCCTTCCCTCTGACCAGGGTGGGAAGCACAACACATTTTAACTTTATCACTCAGCGCTACATGGTATTGGACTGATACATCAAGGATCAAGGGTTTGTTAGGTTTTGTCTTTCAGCAACATTAACATAATATGACATTAACATATAAAAATATTTCTGGTGTTTTGATTTACTGTTCAGCCACAGTCCATTCTCAATAGTGCAGTTTGGGGCACTAACTAGGGTTCAATATACAAATAAAAGTGGCTGACACAGAGTTCTGATGTCACCAGATGCTTAAGATCTCATTCATTAATACTGTGACTCCAGACAAATATTTACATGCCTGCATGCGTTAAAACCAGAAAGGTGTCTTTCTGACCAACAGGGTGACAAAACGTATTTTCTAAAATTTTCATTTTCCTAAACTCTAGTATACTACTGCATACATAATACCTTCCTTGTATGTTTTATGTTTATATACTGTACATGTGACCAACAGTTTGAAGAAGAAGCATAATGATCATTTTAAATTCTATATACCACTACCAGTTTGGAATGAAAACATGTTACGTTTATATATTTTTAAGGAAAAAAGACCTTCGGTGAAACTTTTTGGCTTATCTCCAATGCTTCTTTTCAGGTATGCAAAATGTTATTTCACGGGGTTGTTGTCAATATCCATTTGTTGGTCTTTTGGAAAGTACATGAACAAAAATCTTCAGGAGAAAACCCACAATTAGAGAGTTTAAAATAGAATGTAACAGAATATTACTCTTTGATTTATTGACTTTTTAGGAATCCTCTCTGTCCCCTACAAGTTCATTTCCAAGTGTTCTTGCTGGTTTCTGGAGGACATAATTCTGTAAGTCTGGGTGACCAGTGCTACAAGCGTCTCTTGATGTGCTCAGATACAGAATTTTCAGAAGAGGAAAATGGTTCATTCCATTAAAAAAACAAAGCTAGGTCTTATTGAGACCTGCCTTTGACTCCATATACAAGTGTCCAGCAACAAAGTTGCAATTATTAACTGTAAGAAGTTTGATACTTGTACATTTACAAACATTCTCAGGTCTCTGGTATGAACCACAGGTGAAAATCAATGAAGGAAACTTTTTTTTTTTTGTAGAATACTTAAACTTTTAAAGAACATTAATACACAAAATTGAGGAAGTTCCCTTAAAAGGACTTTATTTTTTTCCCAAACTTTCCAATGACGAATGTCTGACTGCAAAGTTCTTTACTATAACATGGACTTCTTCAACAGGAAAGATTCAGTACATGACAGTAGTTTTCAAGTACAGTCTTCCATCTAAAAATGAACAACAAAAAATAATTACTTATATGACATCTGGGGGACAAATGTGAATATAAAAACTACATAGCCTGATATAAAATTTGTGGGTTTTATTCTATCTTCACTTATGTAGGAAGTAACATTTTTCACATATTCTCAAAGTTAATTTCATAGTTACATTGAATTGAAGTGACTGAAAAGAATACAACGTTTCTAGTTCTCATAAATATATATTTGATATCAGTACAGAGCACTCAGAAAATAGATAAGAGTGTGTGTATGTGTTTTACTGATATGCAAAGCTAGTTGATTTCTGTTGAATGACAATTACTTCCTCCAAGCTTGCAGAACCAAATTTTCTTTGAATGCACTCAGATATATCTCCATCAGGAAAGACTGAGCTCCCATCTTACTTCTTAGAGGTGTTGTTAAATATACCGTGTAATGTAACAGTTGTGCACATTTGTTGCTATTTATGTGAAAGCTACTTGGGTTATTTCATCAATATCAATGAACTATAGCCTTTCCACCTTGAAGTGAGATTAAATGAACAATTAAATATTAATATATTACTCAGCTTTTACCTATTGAGAAACACACAGCTATGTGAAAAAGAAAAGTAAATCAAATCTTCAATAAACCCACTTGAATGAAGCAAAAATAAGGAATTAAAAATCCAGAGGACAAACAAAACAAAACATAAGCCTGTTTCCCAAATGTAACACTCTCCCAACTGTCCACTTTGTGGTGTGGTCTAAACCTTGGAAATATTTGTACAAAATCTGTTTAAATTTCACGTTTTAATATCTACAGTAGAAGGTAATCAGAAAAGTAAAGTTTTCCAAAATTTTTTTAAATGTATATTGTAATGTAAATGTTTGCAAAATGTCTGATAGCTTCAAGAATTAAAGCATAAGGAAATAGAAATAGCCTACAGTAAATTTAGGAAATAGAGAGTCTAAATATTTGCAGATTTCACCTTCAACGATAAGCTAATTGAGTGCTTATACATAATCTGTGGTAGATACAGTAATTAGTAAGGAGCTTAAAACCAATGTTAAACTATTTTTCTACTTCACAGAAATATTGGTGTGCCTAAGTTTTATATTCCTACAACATGTTTTAGCTTAGCGTCGTTTGTACAGTTGGACTATTACTTCCAGGATGTTATGGAATGCTGTTTGGCTTATTAATACAGTCTAAGCGCCCAGTATATGTTCAATAAAATGTGTTTGAATGAACAAATGAATGAATAAATCAGATATAGCTTTCATGTGATTTATACAAAGTAGATAAATAAACCTAATAAACTAATATTATAAAAATAAACTGAAACTTTTCTTTCATATTCTTAGTATCATGTGGCTAAAAACTGGACCTATTAAAAGATAATTTTGATCTTAATGTTTTATTAAGAAAAGCAACTAAATTGTTTTAAAATTTAGTCATAGAAATAACCAAAGAGGTAGAACACTGATGCTTTTAACCAAAATTTTCTAATTTTTAGTCCTTATTTAATTTATCCCTACTTCTCTCTCCTTCCAATTATCTCAATATTTCTATCATGTATTCACTTAAGTTGAGGATATCATTCTCATTCTTTTTTTTTTTTTTTAAATAGACAACGTTTCCTAGGATTAGACGGGCGGAGAGAAACATTCTCAATTTCCCCTAAATTTAAATTTTATTCAGTGAAGTCCTTCAAAATACTTGTGGAAAAGAAATTATTTTCTCAAGATTAACATTTCATTCTATGGAGTTTTAAAGAATCTTGGTACATTAATGAAAAAAAAATTATGGGATTTGCTGGTGGTCCAGTGGTTAGAACTCCTCGCTTCCACTGCTGGGGGCCCAGGTTCGATCCCTGGTCGCAGAACTAAGATTCCACAAGCCACAGGGCACGGCCAAAAAAAAAAAAAAGGTTGTTAAAGAAAAAAATTAAAGTTTTGAAAAATTGTTTTCTAATCTTCTGTGATGTCTATAGCGTATTAAGTAGAAGGAATGTAGTAGCAAAGAATGGATATATAGAAATTATTCATTAAGTATGAATCATTGTTTTAAAAGGTCCACTAGCCAAATTCTTCACCAAAGTGCTATGTAATTTGCTACTGACTTTCTTCTCTAACCTTATATGTTACCCCTCTCCCTCAGTCAGTGACCCTGGCTCTCCTTTTCATAGAATGGTGTGCCATTCTACATATGGCACACCAACCTCTGCACTGCTTTGGAGTATTCAGGCCTGTTATTCCTTCTAAATGCCTCAAGATAAGTACCTCCTCCTTCCCCACTTACATTGTTGCTCCCATCTATTAAACTTCTCTATATAGAGTCTCCTATTTACTCTCCAACACAAGCACCCTAAGAATTAACTCCATAGCACTTTGTCTCACTTTGAAGTTACGTATGGGAAGCTTCTTACATGGTGAGACCCACAAAAGCAGCAGCCATATTTCTTTTCCCATCAGTATCAGAAGGAGAGTGCTTCAGCATGATACTTGCCTTAAAAGTTTTAATGCAGTCTCAAATGTTAAACTTTCAGAGAAATCAATTACTTATGCTTATGTATTAAAAATAATTCCCTTTAGCATGTTAGAAATTTTAAAGTCTGTCTGAAACTAAATTTTAAAATAAAAATATAGTAATTAAAATTATAGCATGAATAATTATTTTATAAGATCCTTTAGATCATATACAAAGCATGTTTATAAAAATTATATACATTGTATTTATGTGCTCAGTACTTGATCTACTATAATAATCTACTTTTAATAAATGTCTCTTTAAATTTTTGACTAATGTTCCTAACAGATGGACAAAAGCATCAAGCATTAAAGATGCCAGCTATAAAATAGATCCAAACTGCTATAGTTAAGGCATTTCCATGATTAAATAATACTTACACATCAGAGATTATCTGCCTTAGAATTACCTGGAAACAGAAACATACCAGGCATAGACAGACCCTAGAGAGTAACTCCCTCTCCCTTTGTCTATGGAGCCTAACTTTCAAGGCAATTCTACCATATAATTTTGTCATCTTTATTAAAACATACTTATGGATAATTCAAAGTCTGTAAGAAAAAAAAGGTTTAAAGTAATTTTATGTTGGTCCAGAGAAGTTATATTGGCCCGCCAACCCGCAGCAAATAACCACATATGGATGTACCCAGAGAGCTACCAGCAGGCTTCTGAGTTATGGGACTGTAGGTTTATCTCAGGCTTCTGATAACAAACCACCGGACAGCAAGCTGAATGGCAAGGGTGCTAGGAAGAATACATGGGCCCATAATTCAAACTGTGCCATGTTTTTTTACGTTATGTAATAATGGTGCCAATAATCTTTCCTTCCCCAACTCTTCAAACAGCAGGCAACGTGATGGAGCCCTAGAGAAGGCCCTGTAAAAACAAGCGCAGGATGGAGATTATTGGAATCCCTGAGTATTTTCATGGCTAAGACTTCATTATTCAGAGGTGTGTTGTTTGCATCTGGAAACTCAGAGGCTTATTCATGTTTTGTTTTAATGGCTGCCCTTTGTGCATTATACTTCCCTTCTAACTAGATAATCTCACACCTACTCACCATTTCCTATATTGTCTTTATTTCTGCATTTGTTGGCCACAGAAAAATATGTTTTCCTGATGCTGAGCAGTGTTTATGAAACAATCATTCCTTGATATCTCAAACGGATGAGAACTTTTTTAAGATCAAGTAAACTGGCAATAAAGGCAATAATGATTACCAACAGTATAGCTAATATTTTCTGAGCACCTATTGTGTTCAGGGCACTTTATAGATTTTAAATCTAAACTTCTCAACAACTCAAAAAAATAGGTATTCTTAGTGCCTTTTACAAATAGGATATTAAGGCTCAAAAATGTTAAGTTATCTGGCACATTTTCAAAGAGCTAGTGAATGGAAGTGCAGTGATTAGATATTTGTGTGAACCCAAATCTATTCTGTCACTTCCTCTAATAAGCAATTGCAAGATCACTGGAGGAAATACCCTGTCTCTGATTTGCAGAGGTAAGGGACTGACTCTTGGATACCTTGGTACCATCAGCCTCCTTGCTTTGTGAATCTGTCCCTCACCATTTTCTCAGAAAACAGAGGTTTTCTTTTAGTATGCAGAGCCTCAACTGAACAACTTGAAATCAGAACTAAAATTCTTATAGTTTGGTTTCAGAGAAAATATCTTCCGTTGACACAATGATTATTTGCTTTCGTAAGGGAGGTTGATATGAAAAAAATCATCAAGTGACATTTTGTGCATGGGAGTACTTAATTAAAAAGTCTCTTCTAATTAAAAGCATGTGGGAGTAGGCACTGAGTGAAGCTATTTAGATTACAAATTCCTAATAGTTCCAGAGTTCATTGTGATTTGATGTTTACAGCTCTAATTTGGTGTATAAGAAAGTATCTAGGTCACTGAATAGTTTATTGCAGGTGTGAATTTTTGTATGCTGCTTACTGTTATTATGCAGATTTGAATCTACAGATGAGTTAAAGAAAAAATTTTAAACTCTCGATAAAAATGAATCTCAGGTTTTAACATTAAAGTTGAAATCTTCAGCTCAGACCATTAAATATAAAGATTCTATCAGTTATTTGTTAGCTGTGGATGAGGAGGGAGAAATGGAGAATGTCACAAAATTTCCAGTTCTGTTTTGTGTTCATGAATTAAGTTTGTTCTGTTTTAAATTTAATTTTTATTTTATATTAGAATATAGTTGATTTACAATGTTGTGTTAGTTTCAGGTGTACAGCAAAGTGATTCAGTTATACGTATACACTGATTTAATGTTTTTGCAGCTACTCTTATGTGTAGTTATTTGTAACATCTAATGCATATAGACAGATATATAATTTAGCTTTTATTCCATATATAAAACTAAAGTATTGAATAGCTTTATCATTTACTTTAAAAAACTAATGATGTTTGTTCAATAACAATCACAATATATGATGAGATTTTATATTAGAAGATGGCATACAAATTGGAATCATTTCAAATTACTTGACACCAGAAATTCAATGCTTTCATTGTATGAAAACTAAGTGGAATCATTAACAAGGGAGTATGTTACTGAAAAGTATTACTCAGTAGGCAAATATGTATATATTCCAGTTTTGAATAGAACTCCCTTGCAAAAACATCCACAAGGATCTTTTACTTGCCTTTAGCACAAAGGGCGTAATAAATTACATTTCCTGTTAGAAAGTAGTTTTATTAAAAATGGCATCTATTTGTTCAAAACGTATATCCAGACACCTGTAATCTAATGAAGTTTGCTGCTTTCACAAAACAGTTGCATGTGCCCTTATCTCACCCCTCCAGAGCTGAGGAAAATACGAACATAACAGAGGGCAAACATATAAGATCATACATCTAGAAAGTTTAATATTTACATAAATAATATTAGGTCAATATGAAATATAGTAACCCTGAGCTTCTCTCAACAGAATGTCTTAATCATAAAAAGTAAGGGAAACCAAAACAAGTGATGAAAACAAATGTTAATGATTCATGTGATATTTGATAAGACAACGAAAGGAAGTCAAAATAAAAGCAAACAAACAGGAACAGATGGGAAGGATCTTTGTCAAGTCATAACCCTTCTTCTAAAACCCCTAAAGGAAGAAGCTAATTAAAGAAAATATTGTTTCTTGCTTTTTTTATAATTTTATATTTAGAGTAAGAACATTCTGCTACTGCTGAGGCAAAGAAGCAGAGACACAAAGTCTACATTTAACATGAGAAATATTTTAAGAGAGATTGATGTTCAGCACAAGCTCTTTTACAAGAGAATACTGGGTAAATATCATTTCTTCTCATGAAATGCAGATAATAACAGTATCAGTGATTTCCAGAAGTTATAGTCAAGGTTGTGTTCAAATATAATGAAAAAGTAAAAACTGAAAAAGTTGCAAAAGATTTTGAATTTTAGGTATTTCAGGGTGATAGCTGCAGAACCTGAGGCCCACAGAGCTGGGTCAAAGTGAGAGAGGACTGAATCCCAGATCCCTTTTGAATGCTTTCTCTATAAGCACCCAGTGCCATTCTAGAGAGTGGGCACGGACTATGTGTAAGAAGGCACACCAAGTTATTCTGTCTATACAAGCCAAACATACTAGTACAAGCAGTAGATAATGGATTACTCAGTAGACCAACATGGCCCAGCTCATTTGAAATCAGAGTAGATAATATGTTTATTACAAGGCTAGTATGAAGTAAAGCTCTTGACTGCAGCTAATATTGCAAACAAAAATAGTTTTATAATTGAGAACTGCTTTTAAATATTTTTCAGTTTTCTTCAGAGAAGAAAGTACATGAGAGAACATAGTCTAGTTTAAAACATGTCTGAGAACAGAGGATTATCTAAAGTTATGATAAAGTATTATCTATCTATCTAATCCTATTATGATAAAGGATTATCTAAAGTTATGACAAAAATAATGAAAGTGAATCCCTGTCCTTTACATGAGAAGAAACTTTGTATTAGACTCTAGGTAAGCACACTAATAGGGGAGAGACCTGAACTTTGACAATTTGACAAATTGGAACAGGTGGAACTAGACTTTAGTTCTTGGGAAGCTAGAAGGAATCATCACTGGGCAGCCTGATCTAATCACACATTCTTTTAAAATGGGAAACTAAACAGACAAACCAGTAATGAAAGCTGAGCTGAAGAACGTGGAGAGAAGGCATTTGAAGATATGCAGATGGCTATGGTTAATCTTAGCCAGCTTGGAGTTATTTCGCCAACTCCAGCCCTGGGCAAAATACATTTTCCAGGGCTTCCCTGGTGGCGCAGTGGTTGAGAGTCCGCCTGCCAATGCAGGGGACGCGGGTTCGTGCCCCGGTCCGGGAGGATCCCATATGCTGCGGAGCGGCTGGGCCCGTGAGCCATGGCCGCTGAGCCTGCGCGTCCGGAGCCTGTGCTCCGCAACGGGAGAGGCCACAACAGTGAGAGGCCCGCGTACCGCAAAAAAAAAAAAAAAAAAAAAAAAAAACATTTTCCAAATGGCTAGATCAGTGTAAAGTATCTCAGCTCTCCTGAGAAGTGACATTCTTGTTGTCAGTATCTTAAAGAGTCCCTTTGCCTGAACTTCAGGCTCAACTATGATGTTGATGCTCTCTGTGGGCAAAGAGGAATTTACTATCAAAGGTTAAGATAATTTTGGTTTAGTGGGTATTAAATATCTTTTATTCTGTAACTCAAAGATATTCCCCAATTGGGGTAGAAATCTAGACCCTGTGGTTCTATGAACTGATATCTATTTAAGAACTTAATGTTCTTAAAACCATATCTCCATGATTACAACCAAGCAAATTTGATTTTTAAAACATCATCAACTATCTACTGCTTGTCTATTCAAGAGGGAACAGGCAAGTCTATACTTCATGTTAAAAAATTAGCCCTCTGACAAAATGTTTTAGTTGTGAACGATCAGCCTATACTCATGCAGATAGGGTTTGGATTCCATACATTGTATTACTAGGACCTAAGTGTTGTTACAACACTTGTCATAGGATCCAAACTCTTGTCCTCTCCTAAGTTGTTTTCACTATGCCAATACTTGTACAGCTTTGCTATCTTAGAGAAATTGATTAAAGTCTAGCTATAATCTCTTTAAGAGTAGGTAACATACCATATGACTTTGTGTATTTCTAGCACCTTGAACATTGCCTGGAACCTGGCAAGTGCTCAATAAATACATACAGAAGGAACTATCAAAGTAACATTACAAAATGAGGGATGGATATTATGCACCTTTGGATATTATACCTTGAAAAGAACACAACGTCACTTGGGTAGTATACTGGCTTAGAATACACAACCTGATCTAATCATGAGGAAACATCAAATGCAAAATAAGAAACATTCTCTTAAGACTGTTTGTTTCAAAAAAGTCAATTTTACAATTTTTTTAAAAGGCCAAGAAAATGCACAAGATCAAAAAGACTAAAGAGAAATTACAACTTAATATAATGTGATCCTAATTTGGATTCAGGAAGGTTATAAAGGACATGATTGGGTCAAATGACAAAATTAGAATTTCAATGTCAGTTTGAATAAAAGTACTGTGTCAATGAAATATTTACTGGGCTGATAAATATGCTGTGTTTATGTATGAGAGAACATCCTTATTTTTAATAAGTACCCTGTGAAATACGTATGCGTAAATATAACAGGTAAAGAACCATGATTTATACATCTCACTCTCAAATACTTCAGAAAATACTACGCAGATAGAGAAAATTATAAAGCACATGGAACAAAACATTAACAATAAATGAATCATCGTAAAATGCTTATAAGAGTTTTAATATTTTTGAACTTTTCTATAAGTACAACTTTTTCAAATGTAAATTTAACAAATAAAACAGTTTGCCTAAGTGAAATGAAATTTTAATACATCACCAATATCAGGTATTTATTCATAACTAGTTGAAGGTTTACGCTATCCACTATCCACATACACTTTTTCACTGATTATATGGGAAGTATTCTCATGGTAAATATGTTTTCTGCTTAGGAGCAAGGTTTTGAGAAGTCCTATTCAAGTATTAGATAGTAAGATGATGCTTAGTGATTTTCTTAATAGAGTTCTTCAGAAAAACCAGGTTCAGATTCATGAAACTTAGTGGACTGAGGGTATGCATATAAGCTGGATTCTGGTCTCTTGGTCCATTATGTTTGAATGGTAAATTTACAATTGTAAAGTTTATGAAGTCTACCTAACTGTATTACTTGTTAGTTAGTGAGGGCTGTGTATGCTAATGTGCACTTGTTGGTATAAAGAAATATTGTTCTGTTTAGCTGTTTGAAGCACAGGTTATCTTTTAAAAGTTTATGAGAAACAAAAACAAAAAGCAGACATTGTTAAAGTTTTGTTTTATTTCTAAAACAAAGAAAAATTATATTGCTGCTAGTTCTACTATGCTAAAGTATTTTTTTGTGTGTGTTCTAATCAAGTATTCATTAGTAAGACGTGAGAATTCATCAGAGAGGCTAATGTACCATCAAGTGAGAATGGGGTACTTTGCACTTAGGTTACCTTGTCCTGATTGGAAGGTGAGACCTCCCAACTTCAGCAAAGAGAAGCACAATGGAATCTCTTATTACTTTCTCCATTCTTCTATTCATTTCTGGGAGAACAAAGACTAAGACACAGGGATGGAAGGAAATCATTTGAGGGTATATCTGAACCTTAGTGATGATGGAAAAATTGTCTACTAAGCTTAATAAAAATGGAGCATAAAAAAGTGATGACTTATTTGATAAAAATAAGATACTGCAGAGAAGAGAAACAAGGATCTTTCAAATCAAGCATCTGTATCCTTTAGAACTGCAAGAAACAAGCAAAATCTGCAGTGAGTAAATTGAGTTTTCAGAAAAAATGTATGTGTTATCTCTTGAGAACAAACCAAAGGTGGCAATTAGAAGGGCAGTTCTTATCAGAGCCTAGTTATTTTCTTTTAAGTTTGGCAGAACTTTTCTTTTAAAAGTTTAGCATTTTTATGTTTCTCTATTTTTTATAGCATGACTAATACAGCAATTTTAATAAAATTATATTTGTTTAGAGAAGTAATTGTGAATGAATAAAGTTCTAAATACCTAGAGCTTGATTTAACATTTATACAATGCTGAACCAAAATTCTGGTCTAGTGCTAAACTTAACAAATGTCAAACTTCAATGAAAGCTCTCAAATGTTTTCAGTAAATATGAGAATTGTTTTTAACTAAAGAAATGGCACTTTTGTGGGGAATAGCTTTTCTTAACATCTCATCCAATGGAATCAAGTATTTAGACCACATGTGGGTGAGAACACTAACATGCTATACAAGAACTCTTAAATAAGTTCTTTGTGCACTAAACTCTAAAACTAATACATAAGGGATCAGTTCAGAGATGTGCAGAGACAGATTAAAGAGACAGATTATCAAACAGACAAGAAACTGTGTTGACAGAATTATCATATCCAAAGAAAGAATATGAGAATCAGTTGAGTGTTTGTCAAACAGAGTTGATCAGGCAAGTTTTGGCAAATACCCATTAAAACATGAACCAGGGATAAGGTTTCCATCAAAGACTGATGTGGACATCTGGTCTACCTATACGTACATTCCTGAACTTATAAAATATTTGAATTATATAATACTCATTGGTCCGATCCCATTCTCACCAGGTAACTTGACAATTTTATTTTTTGCATAGCTCTCTATGGTAGGAATCCTCTAAGATGGTTAGCAATGCCCCCTGCTACCTGGCAGTCACATCCTTGTGAGATACCTCTCCCCTTTAAGTGTGGGCTTTATCTAGTGACTTGCTTCTAATGAAGAGAATATGGCAAAAGTGATGAAAAGTCACTTCCAAGATGAGACTATAAAAAACTGTGACTTTCTGCTGGCAGACATTCTTTCTCTGGATCTTTTCACTTGCTTGATCAGATGAAGTAGGTTACCATGTACTGAGTTGCCCTAGGAAGGGTCCAGGTGACAAGGAACTGATGATGGCTTCTGGCTAATAGCCAGCAAGGACCTGGGACCCTCAGTACAAAACCCTTGAGGACGTGAGGCATGCCAACAGCCATATGACTGAGCTTGGAAGTACAGCCTGACTCAGTTGAGTCTAGAGATGACTGCAGCCCCAGCCAAAATTTTTTGCAGCTTGAGAGAGACCCGAAGCATAGGACCCAGCTAAGCTACTCCCAGATTCCTCACATACAGAAGCTGTGAGGTAATAAATGATGTAAACCATGAAGTTTCAAAGTAGTTTGTTGTGCCACAATATATAATAAATACTCCTTCTTTTATAAGAAAGATGTGCTGGTCAATGTCACAGGTAAATATTTCAGTTCTTGTGACTTACAGTGTTTTAGTATATCTTAGTTTGCTTTCTTTTAGAACACAGAAAAGATTGATAACCCAACTCTGCATCTTGTGGAACTCACCAAGCCAAATGCTGCCTGTGAGTGCTCCTGGAAGTCTGCCTGCATTTCACAGAAACAGCAAAACCAAGTTGCATAATTCCCAGTACAATATTTCTTGTCTTACTATATCAAAATAAATTTTAAAAACCTCTCTGGTTTGCTACTAATGGAATAAGTTATTTTAAATTACAGAATATTTATTTTCACAATTGTAAAGGATTTGTTTTGCTCTTTAAAAATATATATATATTTTTGTGGAAGTGGAAATTATTTGTATTACCTTAGGGTACTTTGATTCTATCAGGAATAAAACATAGATATTCCTTACAGATTGATGATCTTATTTCACGATATATGGTGACCTTCTCAGAATTAAAGACAGTAACTTTCAGTAGTCTAATCCTTATATTAAACTTGTTTCAGAATAATGACTGTATCATCAAATCACTTGATCCAATGTGACAGAAGTAACCATCCTAGGAAATATTATAGCTCCATACTGCTGGAATTGTTACAATTTAATGAGCTATCAAAAAAGAAAAGAAAGAGAAGGAAAAAAAAATTCTAGACTCTCTATTAAAGCCACCTAGAGATCAGACAATCCTTGTAATGTTTTTCAGAATCTTTGGTTCAGTAGTGGTGACTGGCTAAGTTCAGTTTTGGTTAAATCTAGTATCTTGCAATATTTGAAGCAATATTATTATACTGCATGTTTTCCAAGGAAACAAACATAATTCTTTGCAAATCGATCAGGAAAATATCAACAAAACAGTCACAAACAATAATAAATGTAAGACACTAAATGCTTTCTAAAATGGAAAGTAATAAAAAAAAGACAAAATGTGCTATCACAAAAATATGCAATGCTAATAGACAATTTGGCATTTTATAAATTTTCTGTCTCTGTATACACAAAGAATTTCAGGAAACATCTGAACACTCTAGACTTACTTACAATTTATGTTTAAGTTCCAATTAGTTTTCAGCATATATTAAATCCCATGAGATTGCCAAATTTCTTTAATACAATTTCAAAAAATAAACACAAAAATTATACAAATAAACATCTTAAGTATAATAAATGTGCATATATTTAGAAGGAAGATAAATGCTGATATATATATGTTTCATGCCCACTTTGAAATTCTTCCCTGGGTCATTGTAATATAGGCCACTATTTCCATTAAAATTAGCTTCTGGCTGTGGTTACTGTCAGTATTGCCTTATTCTCCCATCGCTAGCAATTGTGACATGAATAAATTAAGTTTTATCACCATGTAGATCATTATATACTGAATTAAGGTTAGATTTCAAGAAACATTATGAATTTAAGGAACTCATCTAGGATTATGTCAAAACTACTTTATAATAAAATCTTTATTTTCCTACCATAGGGACTATACACTACTCTTAATTTAGGGCTATTTCTCAGTTGCACTTGGACAATACCAAATTGTTCAATCAGGAATGCTTATTTTATCTTAATAACCCTGATTCATTTCAGTTGGACTTCAGTTCCACCTCTTTTTAAGGTAACTTACTTGTACAGCATAAAAATATTAAGTTGTAAGTCTTGGATAATAAACCTTGCCTTTTCTCATCCAGTCTTTGATAGATAGCATCATGGTGTCTGAATGAGGAGTTCACTACTTTATCAGGCTTCTTTAACAAGTCCTGTTTAGGAGTTCAGTACTCAGATGAGGATTCTCTAAATGCTGTAACTCTAACCAGACTCTTGATGACTCTATTACCAAATGCCTTATGTATTGAAAAATCATGGTGCTCCTAAAGCTTAAAATAAGACTAGTACTATTTTGGCAGATCACAAACTTGTTGTGATAATTCAGAACACTATTATATGAGCACTTTTTCTTTACTTACCAAGTCTAAAAAAATAAGTGTAATTTTTACTTTCCCTTCATCAAAATAAGAGTGCATTATACTGTTCAAATGATTGCAAAGAATATCAGTGCATTAGAGGGAAAAGCTAACAATGAGAGTAAATGATTGCTGCATTTTTTTATGACTCTATTCAATGCAGTTTGATTACTTGAAAGGACCATACGAAACAATATCATGAAAAATACATGTCTCTTAATGCAAAGTTGAACTGACAGTTTGTCATAGGTAAAATCTGCAGAATCAACAAAGATGCAAAATAACTAAGTCAAAATATGAATTATCTAATATACCACTATGTATTTTTAGCCTTCTTTATTCTAATTTTATGTATATAATATAGCACTGTAAATTTTTTGGTTCCAATTTTATTACACTCACTTTAATGGACAAAATTCAATGCTGAGTAATCCATCCTTTCTAACTGCCATAAAAAAAGCTACATTATCTTTTCTCTATTTAAAAAAATATGTATTAGGTTATTCATCACAAATAAGGATGGTGCAAAGTGAGAGAAATCTGTTAACTCATAACCATTTGAACATACTTTGCTTCTCAATGTTGCATTTGTTACTTATCATAATCTTTTCTTGGGGTGGAGGGAGGGTGGCTTGATACTCTGGCCTTTTCAGAAGAATGGCAATATCAACATTATGCAAAAAGATTCTATATTTTCTCCATAAGACTTTAATGGTGCCCAAAGATGTGTCTCTTGTCTAGACTTTACATTGAAATCGCCTCACATTCAAGTGCCAGCTCTATGTCTACCTAGATGGATACTCTTCAACTCTTATCTAAAAGCCCAGTTGTCATATCAAAACCAGTAGCAGGAAGGCAAACTCATCATCCTGTACTCTAGCCTGGATCTCTTTCCCAGATTATCTATTTCAAATTACCAACCACTATTTTCTAATCCCTGCAGTTTGATTCCCCTTGCATTTCAAATGCACCTTCCTATTTATTTTTTGCCCACCACCATAATTTGGATCTTCATTACTTCATTTGTGAATACATTACATTCTTCACTTCTTACTCTTTATCAACTCCTCCTATACAATGTTTATATTGTATTTAGGATTTAGTATATTTATTTCAGATGTAAAACAAGGGGAACCAGGTTTCCATTTTAATAAATATTATTTAAGAATCTGTTTAAAGCCATACTCAGAAGCAGCCATAATATTTATTTCTCTTGTTTGCAAAAATTATATAAAATATATCAATAATATGGCTTCTCAGAGATTTAGACTTACATATGTAGACTTAAATGAATCTTCACCAATCATGTAATTGGAATCAATTGCTTTGTTTGTGTTCTGAATGTACTTTGTTTACATTTCAGAAGCAGTAGATCAAAGTGTTATTCATTAAGAGAGAACAATAGATCTGTTATAGCTTTTGAGAAAAAAATCAAGTTTTCTAAATTTCAGATTTAATCTATTAAATTGATTTTATGCCTTGGAACATGTATGTTCCCAATAGTATACTAGTGAGTTCTTATAAACAACAAATATAAAAATGAATTACACTGGAAAAACTTCAAAGTTTGGCTACCTAAAAGGTTTATAGAGTATGTTATTTTTTAAATAAAGGGAATGTAGACACATGATATAGCCATATTTTAATGTTAAAATTATTCCTGTTTCATATAAAAATTTAAATGTATAAATATTTCATATTTTTATATAAGTAAAATTTGACTTATAGTTCTTACCATCCCTGAACAACACCTTGACACCCACAGCTTTATCAATAGGAATTAACTCAATATGTATTTTATTAGAATTATTTATGTTTCTCTGTATCTCGTGAGAGTATGAATTATTTAGGAAAGATACCATGTCTTTTGCATTTTTTCTGGCCCCAGCACTTAAGTATTAACCATTTGTTAAGATGAATTAGTTACAGCAGATTATATGTTAAAAAACTCAAAAACTACACTAGTATTAAAGTTAAGTGCTAGTTTAACTTTTTAGTCAAAGATATCAGTTTTAAAGCAAGACATTGTTTAATTTTAATGCAGGGCTTTTGGAGTCTGCAAAATACTAAAACGTGGACTTTGAAAATCCAAGAAGATATATAATTTTTTTTAAATGACACTCATTTTTCACAGGAAACCATTTAAAAATTTTGTTCTCGCCAAATGTTCATGAGATAATTCTCAGACGAGAACACTGATAGCAGTCTGGAAGGTATGTTGGAAAAGCATGTTTATCTATGCTTTTCCATTCCACACTGTAGTGAAGATTTTACAGTAATTGAAATGAGTTGTTAAAGTTAGAGGAGTTTCAAAGAGAGAGCAGATGAAAAATACTTAATTGAAAGTAATGAGAACAGAAATTTTAAGGTTTCATTACAACTTAAATTCATGGTTTTGGCACTGCTAGAATTTTCCTTCATGAGATATCTTTATATTCTGTATTTATTAGCCTAACCATATGAAAATGTAGACCTTCAGTTAGTGTTTAGAGAGGGAGAAGACAAAAACTACAGCAAAGAAGAAGCTAAAATTAAAAGTAAGCAGAAAAATGTGAAAAACAATATTTTATTATGTTTGTCACACTGCTAACTTGTTTTATTGAGAAATCATAAATGCTGTCAATAGTAAAAAGCAATAAAAGTCATTATTTTCAAGTCTCTAAACAGTCACTTATCCATTAAACATTGCTAAAATTGCATGCATACTTGTTCCCTAATACTTCATGTAAAAGCACCACTTCAAGTGTTAAAATATATAAAGCCTATAGATTTGGAATGATGAGATAAAAAATTACTCCTTTGTTGACTATAAATTTTTAACATTAAGAAAATATTTGGAAAGGTTTTTTGCATTACCTTTGTTTTGTAAAAATAACATGCAAAGGAGCCAACTGAGTTGTGATAATTCACAGCTTTTCTATGTGAATTGTTCCATTTAAATAAATGCTTGTGTTCTAATTTTCTCATAAAGAAATAGAATTGCATTTTGAAATGCTATTGAAAACAAGGCACCCAAGAACTGCTTTTGAGATCAAAGTTGGCAGTTAGTCCACAATTTTTATGTGACTTCACTAAAACAAAACAACTCCCCCAAAATCTAGCTATACTGAAATGTAAGTATATAAACTTCCTAAAAATATTCACCTAATTTTTGTATGTTTATTTACAACCACTCAAGCATTGATTTTCATAACATTTTAATTTCATAACATTTTCACTGTATAGATCAATGCTATCAGAACTTTTGGGATTAGTCGGTCAAGATTTTTGTTGTGGATGTAAAATTATGAGATGAGAGAATGTGGAAACTAAGTTAAATATTATTCCCATCTTTGGACCAAAACGAAGTTTGCTCTGTTGTTAACAAGATAGCTCATATTCCTTAGTGCTTTTACTTCTTTCAAATGGATCATCTGTTGCGGTGGGAGCCAAGGTTTATTGATGACCATGGATTTGGACTTGACATGGGTAACTTTGTGAGAGCCAGTAAGGAGGTTTCTGTATAGCCTGCACTAAAATCAGTTCAATGCAATGGGGCCACCTTGCCCTACTTTGCTATATTAATAGGTGTAACAAGGAGCTGTAAGCCACTAATCGAAGTTTGCCTGCATTTTAACTCATTGGAAGGCTACAATAAACTATCTACAGATAGTGGGATAATATGATATGGAAAAACAGTTTCTTACAGTCACATTTTGATTCTGCTGCTGATAAACCTTGGAAAATTAGTGTAAATATATCACATATCTCAATAAGGGTCCACCCGGGAAAGCTATGAAGAATTATAAGAAATTTACTATTCTAAAAGACCATAAGCATATGAGTTCTATGCCATTAACATTTTTCTTTGTATCTACCACATTTACTTCACTCTTTTCATTTACTGAAACTTGGATATGTTAACCAAGACTGGTTCTGAATTCTTAGGGAAATATAAGCCAAGGAGCTACATTATATAATTAACCAAACCTTTAAATTAAATGACCTTTTGCATTTATTTAAATGCATCTCATTCTAATAACTTTTTTTTTTTTTTTTTTGCAGTACGCGGGCCCCTCACTGTTGTGGTCTCTCCCGTTGCGGAGCACAGGCTCCGGACGCGCAGGCTCAGCAGCTATGGCTCACGGGCCCAGCCGCTCCGTGGCATGTGGGATCTTCCCGGACTGGGGCACGAACCCGTGTCCCCTGCATCGGCAGGCGGACTCTCAACCACTGCGCCACCAGGGAAGCCCTCATTCTAATAAATTAAGAAGTAAAATTAGAATCTAGGAAACAAAAAAATTCACATTTTTAATCCTTTGCAATAATCAAACCACTAAAGTGCCTGATAAAATGGAATAAATCTGAATTGTACACATTTGAAAAAAAGATATGGGCAGGTGGTCCTCAAAATTCTATCTCAAAAGTATGTCTGAATTCAAAGCAGTTAGGGGAAGTCACTGCATTCACTCTAAAAAGCTTGGAGAGCTGTTCTTTTTACTTGTGATTTATTGTTATTTTCAATTTGGTTTACATATTGACAATCTGATATACTATGAGTTTTTTTATTGAGAGAATTTTTTCTGTTTTACTATTATCAGAGAACATAAATGAACATTTATTGTGTTAAGGCTTCCACATTTTTTAAAAAATCTGTCATTTTATATAAAAATGTGTATCTTTGAGTTACCTTAGAAAACGTATATGGTCATACCAAACTTATGGTCCTACTTGGGCAATAGTTGGCTTGAACCCAGAACCATATGTGGGTTTAGAAAAGGAATGTACTTTCTATCCTTATTGTCTTATATCTAATCTTTTCTCATTTGTGAAATTTCTCTTTATTCCCAACATTTAAACTAGAGATAAAGTCTAGACTCTGAGATTTCATATAACATTGCTGGAGAAACATAAAAATAGTCCAAAGACTGTGATAACTTGGAACAAGGTAGACCTAAAACTATATTAGCCAGCATGAGCCATGAAGAAAAAATAAACACATTGAAATTATTAACACAAGTAAATACCAGTTCATCATGGAAATCAAATAATTAATCTTAATCTGTGAAAATGGAAATTTCATAAGTAAATGTAAAACCATAATATAGAATCAAAGTTAAACACAGCACACCTGATTATGTATGGGAATAATTTATGGTCTAAAATCTCCCCATCCAATGCTCTTTCTGCCAGGCAGAAATAAATAAAGAATGAGAGTCAGATCCAATAATTTGTAGCCATTATTCATCATTTTATAGGTGTAATTAGTAAGCTTAGGTGAAACTGTGTTTGGAGATTTACTATCTCTGGAGTATGATTATCTATGAATTAAAAAAGTCTGCAGTTACTCAACACTATATGAAAATACAAACCATATTAAAAGAAATTTGCCAAAATATAATACAAAAATTAAGAAGTTCTAACACTTTTATCTTAAATGAGTCAAAAACAACTGGCTTATCTTTAATTTGAAAAGAGATAAGTAATAATACAGAGCTGAAAATAAATCTCCTTAAGCCATACTGTTTACATTGACATAAATATTGAAACCTACAATTTGTCATGTATTTTTTAAATGCCTTGAAAAAGCTGGTGAATATTATTTTCATTTTCCAGCTTAAAATATACTAAAAGAAAAAGTATGTGCCACATATTGAAAAAAAATTCATTGGCTTAAGATAATTTTTAAAAATCCAAATAATGTTTAATGTTCACCAAAAATGAATAATATTGCAAGTACTATTACATTAAATTTGTGCATAATTGTAGAAACAGCAAATTCTTTATAGCATAGCCTTTACTTACTTGTAAGTTCTTATATTAATTGTAAGTTCATATATTAATTCATTTGATCCCTGTAACAACTCTGTGAGGTGAATATCATGATCATTTTCTATGTTTTATGGATAAGGAACTCTCATAATCAAATAGTTTAATTTACACACTCAATGTTATACAGATAATAAATAGCAGTGTGGAGATTCGAACCCAAGCAGCCTGTATCCAGAATCTACGTACCCGTAATGGACCATGAACACACTGTTTGGGTGTGAGTGTGTGTGTTTATACTCATAAAAAAATCACATGTCTCTGCCATTTTGAAAGGATAAAAATATCAGCAATAGAGCAGGTCTTAGCAGGTAAAATCACAACATTAATGAATCGTGGTATCGATACTAGACTATGGCTTCCAGTCCCACACTGTTCTCCTAAGACTAAATTGTCTTAGTGTTAATTCTAATAATTTAGAAATCAGTTATTTAAATAAATCACCAATGTTAATGCTAGAGAAACAATCTGTATTGGCATTTACTTTGTAACTGATTAATAATTATCTTTATAACCTAATGGATTTATTTTTCTTTTTATATTAGAGAAAACTCCATGAGAAATTGCAAATTATGAGAGTGGTTTCAGGGCTAAAAAATAACCATTGCCTAATGAAAATGCCTTTTTACTTCCCTGAAGATGAATCCTACAGGAAACCAATGTCAATTTCTTTTTTTTTGTTTTTTGCGGTACAAGGTTATCTCCCTGTTGTGGCCTCTCCCGTTGCGGAGCACAGGCTCTGGACGTGCAGGCTCAGTGGCCATGGCTCATGGGCCCAGCCGCTCCGCGGCATGTGGGATCTTCCCGGACCGGGGCACGAACCCGTGTTCCCCTGTACCGGCAGGAGGACTCTAAACCACTGCTCCACCAGGGAAGCCCCCAATGTCAATTTAATTGATATTATCACATTACTAAACTTTACACGGGAAGAACTAGTATATATTTGCATTTTAAATCTTAATCCTTAAAAAATTATGCCACCCTCATTATTTGGTTGAACATTGAGCCAGTCACAGCCACTTCATAAATTATCATGAGATACAAAGATGGATGTCATGTAAGAGCAAGGCATATGGAGTCAAAGGGATGAGAAGGTCCTGAGTTCACAGTCTGATTCCAAACAATTTGCTTTAAGACCATGTTGCTCAGTTTCCTCAAATATAAAATGGGCATGCTGTGAAGATCAGCACAAATAATGTATTTGAAAAAGCTGTGCAAACTTGCAATTGTTTTAGAAAAGTTAACCGATGTTCTCTGTAATATCCTGAATCACTGCTGCATCAAAAAGGATGAGTACCATTCTCAGGTCACCAACGTCCCTTCCCTAATGTCTTTTTAACTTCCAGACTCCTTCCTCATCCCCTTCCTCACCTCTTTTGAATATATACTATTTGGCACTTGATGAAATTTTGGCTTTCATTTCTCCCAAGACACATCTCTTGCTTTTCACTATGATCCCTTAGTTTGTGAGAGAAGAAACACCTGCTGCCTTTCTTCAGCAGGCAGATTTAGAATAAAGTTAGCACTGTAATGCTTCTTCCAGGACATACTGTCAATCCAGCAGTTATTAAAAACAGCAAGTGGATTTTAATGGACTAATTTCTTTGAAACAGCTAAAATATTTTCAACAAATGAACCATTTCCCAAACAACTAAACATACTGATTTTTCATATATATATCTCCTCTGGTTGTCCACTATTTCAGCATAAAAATATCATTACCATTGAAAGAAATGATCGGGTCTTTGTAAATCTTACTTTTAAAACTAAACAGTTATATTCATTTATTCATTTACTGACTGCCTTGCCACCTTTGAGAAAGTGAAATTGGACTTTTTTTTAAAGTGTTACTGTTGTAAAATGATACTGAATGCTAAATAATGTGCTTGTTTGTTTTTCAGCTGTTGTAAGTCTAAAGAGGTTTTCTGAATACTTCAATTATAAAAACATTTAAAACATACAAACTTGTGCAATTTTTATTTTAATGAAGATGAGAAGTTCATTAAAGAAGATAAATATTTCATTAGATGTTAAATAAAACAAAGAGATTTTTTGGCTTCTCTCAGCACAAAATTCCTTTGAAAGATTAATTAATACTTGCAAATTATGCAAATTAGACCCATGCAAATATTTTATGAAGACAATTAAGGGAACCATTAATTACTGCTTTTTTTGCTTCAGTGAGATTCATTCATTTAATTTTAATTTCACTTTAACTGTTTTGATGGATAATCTTGCAGCTAAGAACTTTATCTTTCCTGGCGGGTCACTTAAACTTATAAATTTCATCCAGTGAGCGAACAGAAATCTGTAAAGATATTCTCTAGACTATGTTAAGTATCAAGAGAAATTTCTGACACAATGCACTCCCAGAAACAGGGAAACTGGAAGGGAATGTGAGCTCATTCTTGGACAAGTTTCAACTGCTGGAAAAGCAATTAATTTGCTTTGGCTGTGCTAATATAGGGGAATTAGAAAGTGTGACACAAGACAAATAGAAATAATTAGTTCTCCAAAATGATGTTCTCATTAATATGGTTCGAACAGTAGAAATAAAAAACATTATTGTGGCATGTCTGCATTCTGTCCCTAACCATGGGAGGTAGAATAATGCACCATAAGCATTTTTACATTTATAGTCTAAATGATGATGTTTCATTTTTTTTCTAAAGGAGAATTTACAGCAAAGGGGATAATATATCTCAAAAGTCTAGACATATACATGATATAAATTGATCACATACTTTCCATCATCATGTTTTTATGTACCAATGCTTAAAATGTTGTTCATACAAATTCTGAGTTTAGTGAATAGACTTTAAAATGAGAGTTCTTTTTCTGTAATTTAAATATTTTCAGATCACTTTTATAACTCTTAAAGTATCAATAACATTTCTCAGAAAATAAAAGAAAACATGTATAGATGGCCAGGGTATTTTTACTTTCTAAGGGTGAATATAAAAAGAGAAAACAGATTTTATGAATATGAACCACAAATCTATATTACTAAATGGTAGCTGTCTTCAGCTTCGGTAGACTTTATATACATTTTCTACTATTACGATCTCCAGTGAGCAAGTTAATTGGATACAAAGGCCATCAAATTTTTCCCTTGATAATAAGGGTGAAAAATACTCAAAGCAAAAACTTAAATAAATTTTCCTTAAATCTGAAGGTGATAATATATTGTCTAAAAACTAATAAATTAATTTCTTGACCATAATGAAAAACAATGTCCTGAACTGTCTAGTTAGTCATAATAATAAAAGTATCATTGATAAATATACATATAAAATTAAAATGACAGAGGCTATTTTCCTACCTATTCTCTGACACTTCTGTAGTGCTGCAGCCAGTCACTGTTAGTATGGTCCAATGAAAAGTTACAAGTAGACATACATTCTCATTGATATTTGTTGAGCTCTTTAACATTTTCTAAAAATAGATCTTAAAATTAAATTTTCTTTCTTACAAGGATAATCTCATTCCATTCATCCTGAAATTCTAAATTCCCTAGATTTCTTTTGCATATTTACACTGCCCACACAGATGTATGTTACACCTTCTAAATTAAGATCATCTGTGACTTTCATTGACACACTGTTTAACCACTCTTCCATATCACTAGTTACGATGTTAAATCAACATGGATCTAGCATTGATCTTTAGGCCCCCCTGCTAATATCTGTCCCAATTTCCATTTATCAATATTCTTTGATTATGGTCTTCAGACAGTATTCAAGCCAAGACAAAAACATGTTCATGAACAAGCCAATTTAATTCAATTTTTCAATTTTATCTATACTAACAAAATATTATTATATTTTCCATTAATAACTGCTCTATTTCAATCCTTAAAAGCAATTTAGTTGTACAATGTCCATTTCCCCTCTCTAAGCCTCCAATTCCAATTCATTCTTCCTGATATTCCCTATATCCCCTAAAATCTTATAGCACCTACCACCTATTATATTACTTTACTAGGAAATATGATGTCGAATATACTACAAACTATGCGCAATCATTTGGCCTTACTTTACTCTGCCTAAATATTTGGGCAATGGAATAAAAATTAAAATTACACCACAAAACCTCATTTTATGTCACAACTCAACACAAACATATAAAAATGACAATTTTTTTTTTGTAAGAACCAGGAGTTTAGAAAATTAGCTCTATGGAAATAACACATTGAAAATAATTTTATGTAAGTATAATTCTAATGAATTACTATTTAATAATATTTTGAGCAACTTCATACTTCTCACCACGTCTGATTTCAGGTATAATTAGTTGAAATTACATAAGACATTTCCAACAGACCTATAAGAGACCTTCAGCATTTGGAGTTTAAGCATATCTGCCTACATTCAAAAACAAGATTTACTTTTTGATATATGTCTTAAAAGAATAAACATGGTTATACTGAAATTATAAGAAAATGTTATTCTAAAATTTTATAAAATATTACAACTCATGAGTATCACTGAGACTTTCTATTTAATAATAATAACTCTTATTGTCTAGTTAAATGAGTAAACAATGACCTATGATAACTATGGAACATTAGCATGTTTATTGATTACTGCCTACAATAAATATCATCTTTTGTTCAACTTAATCAATGTTGTTTAGATTGATTAGCTGCATTGAAATGCTGCCAAACAACAGAAACCAGTGCCAAGGGACTAGAAATAAATTTATTATTTTTTTTTTGTTCATAGTAATATAATTCTAGTATTTATTTTTTAAGATCAAGAAAAATAGTTTGAGGCAATCCCTAAGGTGATTACACTTTCTAAATGAATAAACAATAGTCAGTATGCACTGCAGGCAGCCCAGAAATCAGTATTAAGCAAACCTTCCCTTTTTTTTAAATGAAAGCCTCCCTCTTTTAAGCTAAATAAAGACATTTTATACATAGAAAATTAGGTTCAGGTGACAAAAAATTTCTTGTAAATTTCTGCAAACACTTTACTGTGAGACTAAGTCAACATTATGTTATAAATAGAGACCAATTTTCTAAAAAATAGAAAAGTAAATTATATGTTAGAGTAATAATAGCTTCAGTGTTTACCAGTTGCTAGGCACTATAAATGTTAACTCGTAATAATAAAATTTAATATTAACAGCTAAAACTTAACTGTGTACATACTATATTGCTCAGCATATGCTCAGTGCTTTACATGGGTTATTTTATTTAATCCTAACAGTAAGGCTCTGAGGTTAAGCAATTACTATACGAAAAAATAGTGGAGCAAAGATTTGAATCTAGACCTGACTCCTAGCATTTCTTAACTGGTAGATTCTGTAGAGGTGTCTAGAGAACCTCCAAGCCCACATTAAACTTATGGGTCTTTTTTAAGGATTAGAAATAGAAATATGCATAAGACAATTATGTGAAATCAAATTTAAACCATACTTTCATATAGATCTTTAAAGTGGTAAATTTAAGTAAGATTCAGCGTAGAACCTTCACAGTGTAGAAGTCTTGGGATACCATTTAGCAACTCTGTTAAACCACATACTGTTGGAGAAATGAAAATGCTCTTCAAATGTCTTACACTGAATCAAAATTGGATTTGTGTCTGATTTTAAATTTGTCCTAAGTTCATTGCATGCTAAGTTGTAGGAGTGTAGATAAATCTTTTATCTAAATATGATTAATCTCTTAATTTCTTTTATTGCCACTTTCTTCATTTAGAATGAGGTTTTCCCTAGCATGTCTGGAAGTGTCTGTAAACATGGTATAGGCATAAATGACTGATTAAAAAGTAAAAAGCTGGAAAAGAAACATTTTTTTCCAACTACACATCATTCTCTAGCTGCTATCAGTAGACTGTTTGAATTTTTGAAGTCATTAACAGGCAATGTGCTCTCTAACCACAATGAGTGACGGGACTTCAAGTAGCTATCCTAGAAGAGAGACACGTAAATACAGAGAGCAAAGCATGGAGGAAAGAACAAAGACTCTGGGGTCATAAGTCTGAATTTAAATGTCAGCAACCCCACTAACTCATAGTGCAAATGTGAGAATGTTAATTAGCCATTCTGCATGTTCGTTATCTTACATTTAAATTAGAATATACAGGAAAGGCTCAATAAATATGAGCTCCTAATCCACCTTACTATTTTAATAAGCAAATACTCCATTTACTGTGTAATATCACTAAGTCTAAATAAAAGAAAATGTATTACTAGGACTTTTAATATGTGCTGGAACATTTGACTCAATAGAAATAGCTTGATAAAAGATACAAATTTCACTCAGAAATTTGACATGCATTATAATGTTTTGGATCTATAAGTTACTAAACAAAAAATAATAATAACATAGTTTAAAAGAACAATATTTTAACAATCCTAATTTAAAAACAATCGGGAAGAAAATAGGGAATGTGAAAAACATTTGGACATGTTGTATTCCCATCTCCAATTAACTCATTGTGTAACCTTTATCGAGTCATGTACCCTTACTAAACCTTGGTTTCCTCTCTTGCAAAATGAAGAGATTTAATTTATCTTTAAAGCCCCTTCCCAGTGCTAAGGCAGTAACATCATATAAGTGTGCTTGGCATTTCATCAGTGTTCAATAAACATTTGTTGAATAAATGAATAATTTTCAAATTTTGCATGTATCTTCACATATCTAGGAAACAGAAAGAAGATATGTTTAAATTGGAACAAAAAGATTGTTAATTTGAAGGCAAGTCTTTTATGTCCTTTGATTGGAAGAACATCTGGTTTTCTATGATCTGAGATCAGTCAAAAATAGAATAAAAAGCCAAACAGTTTTGATTATGGACATTGGATGTAAATAAAAGAGATGTACTTTCAAGTGGAGTCAAGATTTTGCAAGCATAGCTTGCAGATATCCTAAGATGTCAGAGGAACTGTGGTCCACATTCCCAGTGATTTCAACAATTACTTTTTGGTTTAAGAGGATGGGTTTTTACTTAGAAGGAAAAAGCAGAAAGCTGTTATTTTGCAAGTGAAATTTTTAGACTTTTTGAAAATTTATAAAAGACATAGAGTAAACAGTACTAATTCATGATTCTCCCATGTTATAGTTCATATCTATATATTGAACACCTAAACAATATACAGAGATTAAACCATTTGAAATTATAGGAAACAAATCAGGAAAGAAGCATGAGGTTAATGATTATTAAACCAAAGAAGAAAGTGTTATTTAAGAAATGTGATTATGGTATATTAAGTTAAATATAAATTTAAAATGGATGTAAGTGAATATCCACAGAATCCAAATCTTGGGTCAAATGTGTAAGAAAAAAGTAACATTAGAAATGCACACAGGAAGAAAAAATACATTCTGTTAATTCAGCTCTTACATAGAAAAATTCTGCCAGAATTTGTCAGTCTGACTTTCCTGGGAGGAATCATATTATCCTTTGCTTCCTCCCATCAGTATCTCCAACCAATGTCTGAAAAATGTCAGGACAATAGGGATCCTTAACATCTATCCGCAAGATCTAACAAAGGTCCTAATTTCTTCGGGGAATATATAGCAAGCATCACAATGTGTCCAAAATTTGGGGACCATAAATGTGACACAAATGTTTGACATATTAGGATGTAAGTGTCAAGCATATAGACACTAGGAGCACAGTGGTGAACAGAACAGGCCTGGTTCATTCCCTGCCTGGCTACCATCCCGAGAAAGGAGGAAGAATACATTAAAAAAGGAACTACCGATGAACAGCTGTTATTGTGAAGAAGAGAAAGGTATGATAAGAACCTCTAAGTGGAGGAACTAGACCCATAGAGCAGGGAGAAGCTGCAGGGGTAGGTATGGAGTCTGGAAAGCATTCCTGGAGGTTGTGACTTCTAAGATGAGACTTAAAGGATGGGTAAGTAAAGGCAGCAAAGAGGGGGAAATGTAGTTGGTAGGTGGAGAAAGACGTGAGGCTTTACGGAAAAAAAAAAATCCAGTATGACAGAAGAACAGAGAGTGAAGGGCAAAAGTTTCGATTATGTGTAGAAGGCAAGGGAGGGAAATGTCAAGCTTCACTTCCCTCACTGTATTTAAGGAGGATATTGGATTGGACAGATGTGGGAACCATAGAGAAGGAACACAGAGGAAGACAGGTTTGCAGAAGGGAGGAGTGAAGAATCCTTTAGGTTTGGTGCCCTGGACTTTGACGTCCCTGTGAGACAGCCAAATACAAATGTGATATTATTTGGAACTCTTAAGAGATGTCTGTATTGGCTGGAGAGATATTTTTAAAATTGTTAAAATATATAAGTTAAATAAATCATTGAAGTGAATGCTATTGCCTATGGAGTGAGAAAAAAAAATAATACAAGAAGAGATTAGGATTTAGTTGAAGAAACACATAATATTATAGATTTGGCTGCATACATTTGTGTGGATGTGCATTTATATGTGTGGTGGCTCAGGTTTTGGAGGATATTTATTAACTAGTCCAAAAAATAGTTAAATAAGTATTTATATGAATTCTGTCTATGGTATATATATATATATTCAAAATATCTTACAAAAAGCTTTAAAGTAAGATAAATTTTTAAACTTCATAACAAATCATGACATATAACTCTGTAAGACTCAGGCATGAGAGAGTTAATTACCATAAAATCCAGCTCCTGAAACAAGCTGTTTTTAAATTTTTTAAATTTTAAATTCATAAAATGACCACATTCATGAATTTTGAGTTAGTTACTAGAAATATCAGCAACAAAAACATTATTCCTGTGCAGTATGTGTTGATTTACCTTACTTTTCAAGATAAGTAAGTCAATTGCATAGGGCCTCTATGCTCAGAAACATTTCCTAAACTGCTTTCTGTTTTCCTCTTCCTCACCTCTATAGTTTTACAGAAATGATGCTACTAAATACGGATGAGGAAGACGGCGGAAGAGTAAAACGCGGAGATTACCTTCTTCCCCACAAATACATCAGAAATATATCTACATGTGGAACAACTCCTACAGAACACCTACTGAACGCTGGCAGAAGACCTCAGACCTCCCAAAAGGCAAGAAACTCCCCACGTACCTGGGTAGGGCAAAAAAAAAAAGAAAAAACAGAGACAAAAGAATAGGGAAGGGACCCGCACGGGTGGGACGGAGCTGTGAAGGAGGAAAGGTTTCCACACACTAGAAGCCCCTTCACGGGTGGAGACTGCGGCGGGCAGAGTGGGGGAGCTTCGGAGCCACAGAGGAAAGCGCAGCAACAAGGGTGTGGAGGGCAAAGCAGAGAGATTTCCGCACAGAGGATCAGTGCCGACCAGCACTCACCAGCCCAAGAGGCTTGTCTGCTCACACGCCGGGGCGGGCGGGGCTAGGAGCTGAGGCTCGGGCTTTGGTCGGATCCCAGGGAGAGGACTGGGGTTGGCGGCGTGAACACAGCCTGCAGGGGGCTAATGCGCCACGGCTAGCCGGGAGGCAGTCCGGGAAAAGGTCTGGAGCTGCCGAAGAGGCAAGAGACTTTTTCTTGCCTCTTTGTTTCCTGGTGCGCGAGGAGGGGGATTAAGGGTGCTGCTTAAAGGAGCTCCAGAGATGGGCGCGAGCCACAGCTATCAGCGCGGACCCCTGAGACGGGCATGAGACGCTAAGACTGCTGCTGCTGCCACCAAGAAGCCTGTGTGCAAGCACAGGTCACTATCCACACCTCCCCTCCCAGGAGCCTGTGCAGCCCAGCACTGCCAATGTCCCGGGATCCAGGGACAACTTCCCAGGGAGAACACACAGCACGCCTCAGGCTGGTGCAACGTCACGCCAGCCTCTGCCCTGCAGGTTCGCCCCACATCCGTACCCCTCCCTCCCCCATGCCTGAGTGAGCCAGAGCCCCTGAATCAGTGGCTCCTTTAACCCTGTCCTGTCTGAGTGAAGAACAGACGCCCTCAGGCAACCTACAGGCAGAGGCAGGGCCAAATCCAAAGCTGAACCCCGGGAGCTCTGCGAACAAAGAAGAGACAGGGAAATCTCTCCCAGCAGCCTCAGGAGGAGTGGACTAAATCTCAACAATCAACTTGATGTACCCAGCATCTGTGGAATACCTGAATAGACAACAAATCCTCCGAAATTGAGGAGGTGGACTTTGGGAGCAACGATATATATTTTGTTTTCCTTTTTTCTCTTTTTGTGAGTATATATGTGTATGCTTCTGTGTGTGATTTTGTCTGTATAGTTTTGCTTTTAGCATTTGTCCTAGAGGACTGTCTGTCCGTTTTTTTTGTTTTGTTTTGTTTTAGTATAGTTATCAGTGCTTGTTATTATTGGTGGATTTGTTTTTGGGTTTGGTTGTCCTCTTCTTTCTTTTAATTACTTTTAAAAATTCTTTTTTAATAATTCTTTTTTGTTATTTATCTTAATAACTTTATATTTTATTTTATCTTTTCCTTTCTGTCTTTCTTTTTTTCTCCCTTTTATTTGGAGCTGTGTGGATGACAGGCTCTTGGTGCTCCAGCCAGGCATCAGGGCTGTGCCTGGGAGGTGGGAGAGCCAAGTTCAGGACATTGGTCCACCAGAGACCTCCCAGCTCCACATAATATCAAATGGTGAAAATCTCCCAGAGATCTCCAACTCAGCACCAAGACCCGGCTCCACTCAACGACCAGCAAGCTACAGTGTTGGACACCCTATGCCAAACAACAAGCAAGACAGGAACACAACTCCACCCATTAGCAGAGAGGCTGCCTAAAATCATAATAAGGTAACAGACACCCCAAAACACACCACCAGACATGGACCTGCCCACCAGAAAGACAAGATCCAGCCTCATCCACCAGAACACAGAAACTAGTCCCTTCCACCAGGATGCCCACACAACCCACTGAACCAACCATAGCCACTGGGGCAGACACCAAAAACAACGCAAACTACGAACCTGAAGCCTGCAAAAAGGAGACCCCTAACAAAATAAATTAAGGAAAATGAGAAGACAAAGAAAAACACAGGAGATGAAGGAGCAAGGTAAAAACCCACCAGATCTAACAAATGAAGAGGAAATAGGCAGTCTACTGAAAAGAATTCAGAATAATGACAGTAAATATGATCCAGAATCTTGGAAATAGAATGGAGATCATAAAAGAAACATTTAACAGGGACCTAGAAGAACTAAAGAGCAAACAAACAGTGATGAACAACACAACAAATGAAATTAAAAATTCTCCAGAAGGGATCAATAGCACAATAACTGAGGCAGAAGAATGGATAAGTGACCTGTAAGATAAAATAGTGGAAATTACTACTGCAGAGTAGAATAAGGAAAAAGAATGAAAAGAACTGAGGACAGTCTCAGAGACTTCTGGGACAACATTAAACGCACCAACATTCGAATTATAGGGGTCCTAGAAGAAGAGGAAAAGAAAGGGACTGAGAAAATATTTGAAGACATTATAGTTGAAAATTTCCCTAATATGGGAAAGGAAATAGATAATCAAGTCCAGAGAGCACAGACAGTCCCATACGAGATAAATCCAAGGAGAAACATGTCAAGACACATATTAACCAAACTATCAAAATTAAATACAAAGAAAAAATCTTAAAAGCAGGAAGGGAAAACCAACAAATAACATAAAAGGGAATCCCCATAAGGTTAGCAGCTGATCTTTCAACAGAAACTCTGCAAGCCAGAAGGGAGTTGCAGGACATATTTAAAGTGATGAGGGGAAAAACCTACAACCAAGATTACTCTATCCAGCAAGAATCTCATTCAGATTTGACAGAGAAATTAAAAACTTTACAGACAAGCAAAAGCTAAGAGAATTCAGCACCATCAACCAAGCTTTACAACAAATGCTAAAGGAACTTCTCTAGGCAGGAAACACAAGAGAAGGAAAAGACCTACAGTAACAAACCCAAAACAATTAAGAAAATGGTAATAGGAACATACATATTGATAATTACCTTAAATGTAAATGGATTAAATGCTCCAACTAAAAGACATAAACAGGTGAATGGATACAAAAACAAGACCCATATATATCCTGTCTACAAGAGACCCACTTCAGACCTAGGGACACATACAGACTAAAAGTGAGGGGATGGAAAAGATATTCCATGTAAAAGGAAATCAAAAGAATGCCAGAGTAGCAATTCTCATATCAGACAAAATAGACATTAAAACAAAGACTATTACAAAAGACAAAGAAGGACGTTACATAATGATCAAGGGATCGATCTAAGAAGAAGATATAACAATGTAAATATTTATGCACCCAAAATATAAGCACCTCAATACACAAAGCAAATACTAACAGCCATAAAAGGGGAAATCGACAGTAACGCAGTCATAGTAGGGGACTTTCACACCCAACTTTCACCAATGGACAGATCATCCAAAATGAAAATAAATATGGAAACACAAGCTTTAAATGATACATTAAACAAGATGGACCTAAATGGTATTTATAGGACATTCCATCCCAAAACAACAGAATACACATTCTTCTCTAAGGCTCATGGAATATTCTCCAGGATAGATCATATCTTGGGTCACAAATCAAGCCTTGGTAAATTTAAGAAAATTGAAATCGTATAAAGTATCTTTTCTGAGCACAACACTATGAGACTAGATATCAATTACAGGAAAAAATCTGTAAAAAATACAAACACATGGAGGCTAAACAATACACTAGTAAATAACCAAAGGATCACTGAAGAAATCAAAGAGGAAATCAAAAAATACCTAGAAACAAATGACAATGAAAACAAGATGACCCAAAACCTATGGGATGCAGCAAAAGCAGTTCTAAGAGGGAATTTTATAGCAATACAGTCCTCCCTTAAAAACAAGAAACTTCTCAAATAAACAACCTAACCTTACACCTAGAGCAATTAGAGAAAGAAGAACAAAAAAAAATCCCAAAGTTAGCAGAAGGAAAGGAATCATAAAGCTCAGATCAGAAATAAATGAAAAAGAAATGAAGGAAACAATAGCAAAGATCAATAAAACTAAAATCTGGTTCTTTGAGAAGATAAACAAAATTGATAAACCATTAGCTATACTCATCAAGAAAAAAAGGGAGAAGACTCAAATCAATAGAATTAGAAACGAAAAAAGGAAAAGTAACAACTGACACTGCAGAAATACAAAGGACCATGAGAGATTACTACAAGTAACTCTTTGCCAATAAAATGGACAACTCGGAGGAAATGGACACATTCTTAGAAAAGCACAACCTTCCGAGACTGAAACAGGAAGAAATAGAAAATATGAACAGACCAATCACAAGCACTGAAATTGAAACTGTGATTAAAAATCTTCCAACAAACAAAAGCCCAGGACCAGATGGCTTCACAGGTGAATTCTATCAAACATTTAGAGGAGAGCTAACACCTATACCTCTCAAACTCTTCCAAAATATAGCAGAGGGAGGAACACTCCCAAACTCATTCTACCAGGGCACCATCACCCTGATACCAAAACCAGACAATGATGTCACAAAAAAAGAAAATTACAGACCAATATCACTGATGAACATAAACGCAAAAATTCTCAACAACATTCTAGCAAACAGAATCCAGCGACACATTAAAAGGATCATACACCATGATCAAGTGGGGTTTATCCCAGGAATACAAGGATTCTTCAGTATATGCAAATCAATCAATGTGATACACCATATTAACAAATTGAAGGAGAAAGATCATATGATCATCTCAATAGATGGAGAAAAAGCTTTCGACAAAATTCAACACCCATTTATGATAAAAACCCTTCAGAAAGTAGGCATACAGGGAACTTTTCTCAAGGTAATAAAGGCCATATATGACAAACTCACAGCCAACATCGTCCTCAATGGTGAAAAACTGAAAACAAGGTTGCCCACACTCACCACTATTATTCAACATAGTTTTGGAAGTTTTAGCCACTGCAATCAGAGAAGAAAAAGAAATAAAAGGAATCCAAATCAGAAAAGAAGAAGTAAACCGGTCACTCTTTGCAGATGACATGATACTATACATAGAGAATCCTAAAGATGCTACCAGAAAACTGCTAGAGCTAATCAATCAATTTGGTAAAGTAACAGGATACAAAATTAATGCACAGAAATCTCTGGCATTCCTATACACTAATGATGAAACATTTGAAAGTGAAATTAAGAAAACACTCCCATTTACCATTGCAACAAAAAGAATAAAATATCTATGAGTAAACCTACCAAAGGAGACAAAAGACCTGTATGCAGAAAATTATAAGACACTGATGAAAGAAATTAAAAATGATACAAACAGATGGAGAGATATACCATGCTCTTGGATTGGAAGAATCAACATTGTGAAAAGTCTTTACCACAAAAAGCAATCTACAGATTCAATGCAATCCCTATAAAATTACCACTGGCATTTTTCACAGAACTAGAACAAAAAATTTCACAATTTGTAAGGAAACACAAAAGACCCCGAATAACCAAAGCAATCTTAAGAAAGAAAAACGGAGCTGGAGGAATTAAGCTCCCAGACTTCAGACTATACTACAAAGCTAAGGTAATCAAGACAGTATGGTACTGGCACAAAAACAGAAATATAGATTAATGGGACAGGATGAAAGTCCAGAGAAAAACCCACGCACATATGGTCATCTTATTTATTAATTTTTTTTTTTTGCGGTGCGCGGGCCTCTCACTGTTGTGGCCTCTCCTGTTGTGCAGCACAGGCTCCAGATGCGCAGGCTCAGTGTCCATGGCTCACAGGCCTAGCCACTCCATGGCATGTTGGATCTTCCCAGACCGGGGCATGAACCCATATCCTCTCCATTGGCAGGGGGACTCTCAACCACTGCACCACCAGGGAAGCCTGGTCATCTTATTTTTGATAAAGGAGGCAAGAATATACAATGGAGAAATGACAGCCTCTTCAATAAGTGGTGCTGGGAAAACTGGACAGCTACATGTAAAAGAATGAAATTAGAACACTCCCTAACACCATACACAAAAATAAACTCAAAATGGATTAAAGACCTAAATGTAAGGCCAGACACTATCAAACTCTTAGAGGAAAGCATAGGCAGAACACTCTATGACATAAATCACAGCAAGATCCTTTTTGACCCACCTCCTAGAGAAATGGAAAGAAAATCAAAAATAAACAAATGGGACCTAATGAAACTTAAAAGCTTTTGCACAGCAAAGGAAACCATAAACAAGATGAAAAGACAGCCCTCATAATGGGAGAAAATATTTGCAAATGAAGCAACTGAGAAAGGATTAATCTCTAAAATTCACAAGCAGTACATGCAGCTCAGTATCAAAAAAAACAAACAACCCAATCCAAAAATGCGCAGAAGACCGAAATAGACATTTCTCCAAAGAAGATATACAGATTGCCAACAAACACATGAAAGCATGCTCAACATCGTTAATCATTAGAGAAATGCAGATCAAAACTACAATGTGGGGCTTCCCTGGTGGCGCAGTGGTTGAGAGTCCACCTGCCGATGCAGAGGGTATGGGTTCATGCCCCGGTCCAGGAAGATCCCACATGCCGCAGAGCAGCTAGGCCCGTAAGCCATGGACACTGAGCCTGCACGTCCGGAGCCTGTGCTCCGCAACGCGGGAGGCCACAACAGTGAGAGGCCCGCATACCGCAAAAAAAAAACAAAAACAAAAAACAGACAAACAAAAAAAACTACGATGCGATAGCATCTCACACCAGTCAGAATGGCCATCATCAAAAAATCTACAAATAATAAATTCTGGAGAGGCTGTGGAGAAAAGGGAACCCTCATACACTGTTGGTGGGAATGTAAATTTATACAGCCACTATGGAGAACAGTATAGAGGTTCCTTAAAAAAACTAAAAATAGAACTACCATACGACCCAGCAATCCTACTCTGGGCATATACCCTGAGAAAACCATAATTCAAAGAGTCATGTACCACAATGTTCATTGCAGCTCTATTTACAATAGCTAGGACATGGAAGCCACCTAAGTGTCCATCGACAGATGAATGGATAAAGAAGATGTGACATATATAGACAATGGAATATTACTCAGCCTTAAAAAGAAAGGAAACTGAGTTATTTGTAGTGAGGTGGATGGACCTAGAGTCTGTCTTACAGAGTGAAGTAAGTCAGAAAGAGAAAAACAAATACCGTACGCTAACACATATATATGGACTCTAAAAAAAAAAAAAGGTCGTGAAGAACCCAGGGGCAAGACGGGAATAAAGACACAGACCTACTAGAGAATGGACTTGAGGACATGGGGAGGCAGAAGGGTAAGCTGGGACGGAGTGAGAGAGTGACATGGACATATATACACTACCAAATGTAAAATAGATAGCTAGTGGGAAGCAGTCGCATAGCACAGAGAGATCAGCTCGGTGCTTTGTCACCAGCTAGAAGGGTGGGATAGAGAGGGTGGGAGGGAGGCAGATGCAAGAGGGAAGACATATGGGGATATATGTATATGAATAACTGATTTACTTTGTTATAAAGCAGAAACTAACACACCATTGTAAAGCAATTATACTCCAATAAAAATGTTAACAATAATTAATAATTACCCCTAAGAAAATAAATAAAATAAGTAAATACTGATGAGGCAACATCAATTTGGGGGTCACTGAGTAGTATTTAAGTGCCTGACTGCTAGGTGACTAACTCCTGGGCCAAGCATGGCATTTATTTATTGCCAAAATGTTAAAAATAAAGGAGTATATGACAAGTATAAAGAAATGTGAGTTTCCCTTTTTTTTCCTAATTAAGTTGAGTTTATTTTGGAGTGCAGCATAATTTCAGTTATGATTGGATTGGGAGCAAGAAAGAATACAAAGACTATCATAATGCCTGGGCTTGGGGACACTGAGAAAAAAGTAAGTGAGGGGAACAAGGCTGTGTTTGTGTCATTCTTGAAGTGTGAAGCAACACGTGCTCATAGCTCCCAGAATGCCTGACATAGGCCATTTCACAAATTAGCAATGAATTCTGGCTCTTTCTTCTTTGCCTTTCCCATTCTTGATCTTAGGCTCCGAATTTTACTAAATACAGTCTTTTTTTCTTCGATATTGTCTCTTCATCATTAATTTTGTTATTTTTGTTAGCTTCCAAATTTATGAATTTAGTTTCCAGGTTTAAAAAAAGTTTCAAAGGGCCAAATGAGCTTATTTACTGGGGTTCAAGTAGCAAAAGATGATCTCTGCTTTTGTATATGAAAAGTCTTAGGTAGTTCAAGTGCTAGTGAAATAACTTTTAGCAATTAACACATAGAAATGCAGATTCATCTAAAGTGTTTTTTTTTTTAGATTACATTTGAGGAAAAAATCATATTATGTAATTAAAATAATTAATATTAGTTAAATGTTTTACAGAAAACTCTTCAATGAACAGTATAAGAAAATCACTAAATCCAAGTGCAAGTATACAAAAGGTAGAATATTGCTGATCATTCATATTAGACTTGAAGAACCCATCTTTTTAATCGACAAGCTGAATGAATGAATGAAGTGAAAAAATGTTTTATATTACAATTAAACCAAAGCAATAAATAACCCCATAAATTTTATATTTGCTTAAAGTAACTATGAATAATTGTGTTCAAATGTTTCATTTCCTTAATCATTAAGTTGTTTGAGTGGGTTTTCTATGTTATACAACTGACAGCATTCCGGATGGCAAAAAGAAGGCAATTTATTATTAAAATTTTTCTTCAGAGTATTAAGTAAATCGTAATAGAAATTGAGAGTTGTCAGAACTTCAACCTAGATAGCAAGATCTTATCTATATTGAAATATATTAATATATTTGAATATATGGAGTTTTACAAATTCAAATAAAAATAATTATGGCCTTATTGATGGGCAAAATATTGCTGATTAGCAAACTCATGAACTATATATTATGTCAACTATGCAAAAATGTTTAATCATTGCCTAATCCTTTCTTAAACCTCCCATTTGTGTGAAGGAATATATTGTCTATAGTTTTTCTTAATTTGAGTTCTGACCACCTTGAGAATTCTGTGGATATCAGATAATTTATATATCACATCTACCTAGAGACTTATGTGCTTCCTTGGACCACTTTGGACATTAGCTAAGTTAGTGCCTGAGTAGTGCTCAAACACACAAACCAGGGCTGATTATCTACATTGGCCGTATTGAGGTTATTGCCCCTGATAAAGAGGACTGGCTTTGTTATTAGCACATATTGTTTACATGTGTGTGCAATTCTTTGGAGATGCAACAGAAATCTTTTGATTTTAATAATATTAGATGCACCCACATATATAATTTTACCTAAGTCCGTAATGCTCTGAAACAATGAAGTCTTTTCTACATCTACAGGTGCATTAATCTTGTATATCCAAGAAGGTGTCTCATAATAACATATGGTTCAAGCCTTAGGATTTAAAAAATAATTATCATGATGTCAGTTAAAATCAACAAGCAAAAAACATTCTCCAGGAATGTTTCAAGTTTCCAATTTTTATTTATTGCATGTATGATACTTTACAACATTATATTTCCTTTACACTAAACCAAGAATGATACTTTTGAAACTGATTAAGTACCATGATTAACGTCAAACAATATCCCTAAAATGATTGAGCCTAAAATGCAAAATAAAAGCAATTGAGAGGATTTTAGCAGTTCAAGGCTTCCCTTTGAAGAATCACCTTCATTTAATGCTCTTTTTACTGTTTAGTATTCATGCTGTTAGATTGAGTTTATTGTCTAGAATAGATGTTAGACTATAAGTGCTACCTTCAGATTTTGTTCTTTCCTTAATAGTGTGGTCTCGGCAATATAAATATTTTGCTCTTCTGAGTGTTTAATAAAACTCCCTTTAGTATTCTATATATGATTTTGCTCAGCAGATTTGTGTTATTAAAATGTATATAGTGGCACACAGAACATTTGGAAAACCCACATAAGACCAAACAATCTTATTTATTGTTAGCTTTCAACTGGCCTATTTTGCATGTAATGTCACAAGAACAAAAAGAAGACAATTTCAAATTTTAAGAACTACCTAGTTGATTAACTCATGAATTTACTGATATAGAACTTATAAACCCTTCGTGTATTAGATTGGGCTTCAAGCATTCAATAAAACACATTTAATGTGTTCAAGATTAAATCATACATTGTTTAAAATTAATTATTCTTTTTTAATTGCATTGTATAAACAGAAATGACCTGTTAATTTAAAGAAAGTCTATCAGCACAAAATGAATTCACTCATATAAACAAGCAAGATGAACTTGACCTTGTTTGAACTTGTTTTGATGTGGCCCAGATGGTAGGCTACATGCTTGAATAGCAGGCTAAAGCGGAGGAAAAACTCATAGAGTAAGATCTAGATTTATAGCCTTTTGCAAATTCCTACCTTGTATTGTCCTTTCGGCATCTGTTCTGCCGCCACTGCGGTCAGCTTCTATCTCTGGGGTCAGAGAGTCTAAAAGCACAGAAAGTTAAGAGTGACACACATTTCATTTGATTCCCATTGTCCTTTTTAAAAAAGCAACCTGTTACTTTGGTGCTGAATTAAAATTACATAAATCTTTGTCATCTTTTAAAGCTTGAACAAAGACTATAACCATGAGAACTATCAGAAGATTTGAATGGATAAATAATGCAAAATTGTTCATGAAATGAGATGGGGGGTTGGGAACTTCTCAGATTAATATTTTATTATGTTTCAGTACAGACAGATTTGGTTAAATAGAGAAGCAATGTCAAGTCTCAGATACTGAAGTAACAAAACTGTGGAAGCACCTATGAAATAAAACATTTCCCCAACACATATGACTCTTCTTCCCACCCTGCTTTCAAGCACAGCTTAATGAATCACAAGCCATAGAAATATACAAAACCACAAACACATGTCTAAAATTGCCTTTTGAGTATTCAAAATGAAAGTTAGTTAGCCATGCATAAAGATGCATCCTCTTACCATTTAAGACCCTGAGACTATCTGCTGAAGCTGCCTGTTTTAGTGTTTGTTCGGCTTGCTCACGCCGTTTTGTCTCAAATTCAAGTGCTTCCTGCAATTTTCTCTTTGCCTTCTTCTCCTTCTTTAGCCTCTTTTGAACTATGGCTAGAAAAGAGTATATGTACATTATTATATTTTAAATTTTTTGCAATGATCAAATTTCCACAAATGGTCTGTGTTTTATGTAATGTTCTTCTTCTTTTTTTTTTTCCTTGCTGGACTGCATCTGTCTATGCAGAGGAAGTTTAAAAACAGTAACCCACTTTTACCTAAAATAAATCTAAGTAAAATATCTAAGGAGGCCAATTTTTATTTAGCTTTGAACTATGACAAGATTGACTCTAATTGTCATATGTGGAGGCAGATTTAATGGGAAACTAATTTTAATAGATATTTCTATTCACTAATAAAGGAAGACTGATTAAGTAAATTTTGTGGCTTAGTCTCTGCCCTGGAATCAGACTAACACAAAGTAGTCTGAATAGTGCAAAACTTTATGACTCCTATCTCTTTATGAAGCATCAATTTTGAGTAGTAAATGGAGCATTTCCCCTATAAATGCTTTACAAAGATGTTGCACCAGCAAAATTTTTAATAACTCTTTCTTGAAATTTTAGAAAATGCAACAAATATTACTGTATATGAGGAGCTAAATAATCTTAATTATTGTTAACACATATAAGCAGATATTTTTGGATGAAGCTATTGCAATTTTCTTAGAGATATTAATAATTTCTTCATAGCAAATATATATGCACTATAACATATTTCAAGAAAGTTTTACTTTTACTCTGCAGGAATCTGATGAGTATAAAGCTTCACTGCTACTTATATAAAAAAGTAGCTTATGATACAAAAAGTTAACTATGATGAATTTTTCTCCTACTGGACAATTTATATATTTGTATATAACATGTAATCAATAAATAATGACAAATGTTCCTCACAAAATATACGTTAACTGTACTTTCATACATACAATAATTGATCATTGTTTTAACTTTTATACTATATATAAAGTAAGCAATCAGCATATGGAAATCATAAAAGTCCTTTCTCTGAAATAATTTGCTCTTGGATAGTTGATAAACATTGTGGATGTGAATGTGACAGAATCAGTATTAGAAAATCCTTCTGGTAGAGTTAGTCACAAGAAGTAATCATTCCAAGTTTATTATATGATTACTTACTACAGATTAAAGAACAACATTTTTTATTTAGCACAATATTTACTCAAAATATAAAATAAGGTAATAATGGCTCATGTAAGAGTTTTACTTTCAATTTCTAATTTACACAAATCCCATTTTTATAATCATTATTATTAAGATGGCAGACCATTAACTTGTCTGGTTTGTTGTTGCTGGTATTATATATTAACAGAAACTGTATTTTATCAAAATGTACATTGAGTACAGTCTTATAAGAAAAACAAAACTGGTTTCAAATAAATGATAATTTCCTTTATTTAATAGTGTGAAAATCATATGCTTATCTTAACAAAATTACTTGCCTACTCTTTCCCTTTCCAAAGATGATTGTTTATAAGTCCCTTTAAATAGAAACAGTAATTTCTGAATTATTTATTTGGATTGTGTACTCCCATGGCACTGAAAGCTCAATATCCAGCGCCTTGCCATAGACGGCTCACTGCTTCCTCCTGTGTGACTTGAAGCAAATGGGATTGCCATGTTCTCTCTTCAAGGTAATATGCTGCTTCAATAGACACACTCATAATAGATAATTACTGATAGTTATTACTCTTAATTTGTTGTTCATAATTAATTAAATGGGAGGTGCATGACGTGATCTGTGAAACATTTTGCCCTATACCTCTAGTGGTTAAAGGAATAAAACAGAATGTAAATCTTCCAACAGTTGTGAACCAACAAAATTCTGAAAGTCTCTCAAGTAACCAAAAGGTTACTTTAGGAATTCAAGGGTCTGCTTTTAAGTCTTCTAAAAAAAAACACTTCTCCAAGTGAGAACAAAATCAAGACATGGCTATCTCATGGAAGATCGTTCCACAGAATGAACCATGTTCACTTAGAACATACCCTGCTATCAATGTTTATCTTGTTCTGATTCCTCTAGTATCTAAATCTATGCGAAATCACATTATTTAGAACAGTGCTATACACCTGGGGTGACAGTTTCCCAAATCAGCCTCATCCCAGGACCCACTAGCGTTGCTTCATAGTAACTAATGAAAAACCTTTAAGTCCTGCCAGTTTTGAAAGCAAAACAGAAAGAATGATTTTTAAATGACCATGTCAAACATATCAAAGGAGAAAGTGTGGAGTATTTATAATGAGTACTTATTAAATGAGAGAAAAGGAGCTCCCCCTTCTAGAATACTGAGGAGAACCTTAGAGCTGAGACAAACGGGAAGTGGTTGTAAAGAAAATATTCTTCGATTTCATACATAAAATAAACACATAAATATGAATGACCTTCAAAATTATCTATACATGCACTGTAAAGTGTGTAAAAAGCAGATCATAGATTGATAATATCATTATTTTTACCCAATAAAAATTCATATCAGTTTCTACTCTGATGTGTATTTGACCTTGTTGGATAAAAATGAGGCATTCAGAAAGAAAATTATACAAACACTCAACTTTGGTCATTTGTTCAGATATTCATCAGTCTCCCATTTCAGTTGATAAATATCTTACTAAATCTGCTTCGCCTGAATAATCAGTATTTTCTAGTTTAGCTTTATGACTTTAAGTTTTTCAAAGGGCAATTGTGAATGAATATAAAATTTTTCTTCATGGCTGTCATCTTATCAGAGCACCTTCTTATCTTAAAATTATGAATTTGTTAAATGCTGTAAGCAATAAAAATTATGTGATTAATGATATAATTGATATATTTCAACCCCCTGAGGTATGAACAGAAGAGAAACAATGTACTTTGGAGATTAAGAAGCACAGTAAGCCCAGGATTCAAATCCTGCTCTAAAATTTAGCTAAAAGTAAAAACAAAAAAGTTACGGTCTCACAGTAAATCACGAAACATAGTATTGTTATGTTGAATATTTGACATAAAGTATTAGACTTAGTTGGAAGTTTGAAAATACCTCTATTCTTTTGTTCCATCGCCAACTGCTTCTCCAGTGTTTCCCTTAATTCTCTTTCCCTTAAAAAATCCATCTTCAGTTCTGTTTTTTCAAGTTGAACCTGTTTTTCTTGAGCTCTGGCATTATCTATGGCAACTTTCAAGAGCCCCTGTACAAAGAAGGTATTCAGAATTGTAATATTTTGGTATGAAGCACATTTCATTCATTACTTTAAAGTATTTTAAAAGAGAACAACCCACTTATCAAATTCTTTGGCTCCTGTTGTGCAGTCACTCTGTACTCACTAGGACAAATAATATAACTAAAGCAAAAAAAAATCTAAATTTAATTAAACTATTTTAGAAAGACAAATATTTTTGGCATGGAGGTTCAACTGCTTCTAATTAGAATATCTAGATTTAAAACTATATGAGGGTAGCACATAAGCGTGTCTAAGAGATAAATACCGTGGAGAAAATTAGACTGGAGCTGTTCCACGTGTAATTATCTGACATAGTTTATATAAGCCCACGTGATGCTGGCAGTACCCACCTATCTCTCAGGGCTCATTCTCTACTACTCCCTACTGAGATTATATGCGACACCAGTGGCCTTTCGTTTCTCAAGGCACTGATTTGTTTCTGCACCAGGGACTTGGGTCTTTCTGATACCCTCCTGAATGCTTTTTCTCCCGAGTTTGCATGGCTCATCCTTCATTCATCGCACGTTTGTTCCGTCACCACTCAAGAAAGGCCTTCTCTTCCCATCTTATCTGGAACAGCCCTCCAAACTCACCTGCTTATTCCCTCCTTAAAATTCTTCATAGTATTATTATGTAATTTTGTCATATATTTATTCATTTAGTGCGTTATGTTGCATCTTCTCCACTGAAAGTTAAGCTCTCTGAGGCAGGGACATTTTCTCTCATTGGGTACTACGTCCCTAAAACCTAGAGAGTGCCTACCATAGAGTAGCTTTTTAAATTTTGATGAATAGAAATTATAATACTGGTATATTTTTCTCGAGCTACATAATATGTGTAAGGGATCCAAAACTTAGTGGCTTAATAGTGCATTATTTTTAAAAAGGCAATCAAAATGGCTATAAACAGAAGATAACTTTTAGGGGACTATTTGACAGTATATATAATAATTCAAGAGCATATGGTGAAGGCAAACTATATTTATTTATATAACATAAAGTCATATATATGTAATTTGACTGTATTCTATTTTTAAAAATTAGTAGTATTCTCAGGTTTTTGAAAATGAGATTATGAGAATATGTAAAACATATACAAAGCATTCTGCATGTGTTCTCTTCTAAGATGCTTTAGAAAATTATTAGTAAACTTATTAGTAAAAATTGGAGCTAAAATTTCCATCCTTATCAACTCAGCAATACAAAATGCTGTTTTGAAGAAGATGTTTTGCTTTGGTTTGTGAACATCAGCCCCTGAATTTTTCAATTGAAATTAGAAATGAAATGGAAGTTAATGCCAATTGTAGATATATTCTAGAATGTGACCCCTTTGCAGGAGACACCACAAGCAGTTTGATTCAGGAATTTCAACTCCAGCTTGACTTGTTAGTGCAATAGGAATGTACCTTCAGCTCAGCCCACTGATGTAGCATTGTCACAAGCCATTTTTAGTCTCTTTTCAAGCACATATAAATTATTTCATATTTGTTGTTACTGACCCTGAGTTTTATGGATTAATTCTTGTGATATGAAACAAACCAGAGAATTTCTATGTGGCAGTTCATCCCTCCCTACTATTTTGTTTTTAGCAATAAAACATAGCTGCTAAGAAAACTGCCATCTTAATTCAGTAACATTCCTGTGTATGTTTCTTCTTCATCTGAAACAAACAATTAGTAACAAATAAAAGAGATCATTACATCAAGTGCCCTTTTAGATCACCCCAATTAAAACTTTAGTTTTGCTGTATTTTAATTCTAAGATACCAAATTCTAATTTTCTGCTCTGATTGCTCTTGTTGACTTATCTTTGAAAGATGTACTCTCTGTGCAATGTCTAGATATTATTTAGCAAGATGCCAATGTTGGCACCACTTAATGTGTTGATTGGTTGTATTACCAGTAGCTGTTTAAAATAAATTACTATTAAACTATTATTGTCCTTGGCTGACAAAACACAATATTTTGGCATTTTTAAAATATGAAACAATCATTATGAATAAACATGTTGAATAATGTTAAGCTGCAACTCTAATTTGTATAATTTTATATTAATATTTGTTGTAAAGTATGAAGTTGCTAAGAACATTTATATTTACTGTTTCCTTTTGTTACTGTTGCTGCTAATGTCACTAATGGTAATATATTACCTATTCCTGCTGATTATGTCTGAAAAATATTAGCTTATAGGATCCAATACCATCTAGGGAATACTTATAAGCTGTATAAAATTAAGTTTCATTTTTAGACTTTAAATCAGTGCACATCAGGAGTCCAGTGTGAACAAAAATCTTCACTAGAGTCAAACAGATGCATATGCAAAAAATATGGTATTGCCTGTGACCGCTCTGCTGCAAAAAATACAGAAAACCGATTAAATTTCAGTGCAGCAGGGAGCTGGGAAAAGCAATAGCAAGTAGTGTTCACAACATCTACAAATCACTGGGACACCATTTTAACCATCACCGATAATAGTACTTTCAGATTTGTGTGACTTCTGTAAGTTTTCCAGGTAGATCATATGCAAAAGGTCACACTAAATGCTGGGTCTCATGTGGTCGTGCAGTATCAAGAAAATTCTACGATGACAGTAAAATACACGGGGCTTAAAACATGAATTTGCTTCCAAGGGGAGGTCAGTTCTCATGATGTTGAAGTTGGACCATGACAGTTGTGAAGAAATGCATTTACTCTATGCATTAGCTCTATGCATAGCTTACTCTATGACACAGCAGTTGTTTGACCTCAAATTTCTTTTCTATAGGTCAGGCATAATGGTTGTCATAATACACAAACATTTTTGTTTTCTGAAATGATCTACCATGTAAATTAAATTATTTCCATAATTTTCAGAGAATGAGTCTATTATATATATAATATACATATATATATATTTAAGGACACTGATTAATCTAGCAATATCTCAACTATTTCTATAGCCTAGGAAGTACAAATATCTGTTTGTATAAGGGAACTACAAGATATACTGATATAAAAGAAACATTTCTTAATTTGCTAGTTAGATCCTAGAGGAAGAAAAGCTTACTTAATCCATATTTGTATTTTGTACACATTTATTTCAGAATCAGATGACACGTAAGGTTCCATGAATGTCACTGAAACTCACGTGCCAAAATTTGTGCTCAATAATTTGCTGCTTCTAATGAAAGTAAATAACTTAGTTGGAGGAGATTTTTAGCTGTCACCTATTCTAACTAAAACCTTTTAAATATTAGAAAACCAAGGTCCAGAAGGAACAGGTGACTTATCCAAGATCCCAAACTAGTAAGTTGACTAAGCCTGGATCAGAAATCCCTAGCTTATTTAACTTTTTTTTTTTCTTTTGTTTCTTTCCAGGATGAGAAGGAATAGAGTGCCTTGAAACCAGGAACTTTTATAGACAGAAAAAAATATATAATAGCACAGTATCAACTAACACATTTTCACAGCTCTTGTGACAAAAGTTATAGCTATACTTGGTTTAATGTTATGGTTACTGTTCTCCGAAGTCGATTAACAATGACCTCTCCATCAAAAGCACTTCTAGGTATCCTACACTGGATATTGGTGTCTAGAGATCCTACAACGGGTAGAATTTCCTAAGTGATAAGAGCAACAGAGGTGAAATGGGTCGTCTGTTATTCACGATAAGCCCCTTGCAACTACACCTGAGTTTCTGTTACTAAGTAGACTTTTGGAAAGCCCCTAAAGGATGGGTGAGGTTCCGAGAGCTTCTGGATTGGTCAGCATGTGGAGGTACTGGCTGGGTGGCATGTGCAGAGGGCACAGAAGCTCTATGCCTCATCCCACATACCTTGCCCTATGCATCTCTTCTATCTGGCTGCTCCTGAGTTATATTGGACAAGTCATCTGCTCCTTCTTGACCTTGGTTTTCTCATCTTTCATAATAAACTGGGTATTTAGTAAGTAAAACATCTTCCTAAGTTCTGTGAGCTGCTCTAACAAATTAATTGAACTCATGGCGGTGGGGGGTGGGAACCTCCAATCTGTAGCTGTTTGGTCACAAGCACAGGTTATAATCTGGATTTAAAATTGACAATGGAAATGGGGGCAAGGAGTGCAGTCTTGTGGGACTGAACTCTTAACCTGTGAGATCTGATGCTATCTCTAGGTAGATAGTGCCAGAATTGAGTTAAATTGTAGGGCACCCAGCTGGGGTTGCAGAATTGCTTGGTATGGGAAAAACTACCAGACATTTCTTGATCAGAAGCGTCAGAAGTTAACTAGTGTTGGAGTAGAGTAGAGGAGACTTATACAGGAGTATTTTTCCTGTATAAGGACTCATTAAGATTACTCAGTAAATATTAGTTTTTACTATTTATGTTATTATCATTGTTGTTGTATACAATATAAATTAGTAAATACAATATAGAGTCCAGATTTTTAAGAGGTTAATGCTACTGTCTTCATTATAGTAAACTGGGTTAAAAATACTGGCTATATTTTACTGGTTTTTTTTATATGATCTCTTTTCACAAGTTGGTAATGGGAAAAAAGGGGAGAAGATTAATATATTATTATGATTAAAGATAAAAAGATATAATGTAAGACCAATATATCTGATTCTAGTCTACCCATATTTTGAAGCCAGTGTCCTATTTTGTTGTTTACCTTTTCGAAAAGTTTCCTTCTAATTCTCTTATCTGACTCTGTTATAATTAAAAATATGTATTGATGATGCCAATGAAAAATGATTAATTTCTTTGAAATGTATAAATTATAACATTACTGGCATGACATTGAAATGTAAAGACTGGAATATGTATAATCAGAATATTTGGTCAATTTTTTTTTTTTTTTTGCGGTACACAGGCCTCTCACTGTTGTGGCCTCTCCCGTTGCGGAACAACAGGCTCCGGACGCGCAGGCTCAGCGGCCATCGCTCACGGGCCCAGCCGCTCCGCGGCATGTGGGATCTTCCCGGACCGGGGCACAAACCCGTGTCCCCTACATCGGCAGGTGGACTCTCAACCACTGCGCCACCAGGGAAGCCCTGGTCAAATTATTTTTCATTGTCTTCCCTTAAATATAGAAGTAACGAATACTTCTTAAATACAACATTTAGATTATGTTTATTTATTAGACCATAATGAACCAATCTGGGACTGCCATGCATTGTGGTTTTAACATCCCTTTTAGGTCTTCCTTGTTTGTTTAATACCACCACATAGACAAACCACACTGACCCAAACTCCTATCCTCTCTCCTCTTATGGCATATATCTTTAGTGCTAACTTCACCCCTAACTAAACTTTATATTCTCTACCTTATTTTACCTTTCTACTTATTTACCTATTCTTATTTTAATATTTGTAAGTCATTTAAAATAATTCTTGTAAATAGGATAAACAATGTAAATCATTTGTTCCTGGTCCTATGTACAAATAGATCCCAGTTATTCTTTACAGCGTGAAAGCTCAGATTGAGTAAGTAGGTAAAATTCTCCTTTCAGTTTGTTCAAATGGTAGTCAATGATCGAAGGTGTCACATCCAGTAAATTGACACTAAAATTCTACTTTCCTCACCTATAATCTCACAGGGAGTTCTCCACAGATGTGTTTGATTAAGGAAGCCATAATGAAAGACTACCCACATTGAAAAAAATAAAATAAAATTCCATATAAAATACATTTTTAAAAATCCTAAAAAGCAAAATCTAGAATGAATCCATATCTCTCACTAAAGTGAAATTGCTGTCTTTTACTGAAGATATCTTTATCCTTCATTACTTTTAATTTCTGAAACACTCAAATTTTAAGAAAGAACAGTATAGTTCTAGAAGGTTGCAAAAATCTAGTGCCTAAAGGTATATAATATATATATATATTTTCTATACTACATATATTTTTCTATACTATTGATATATATAAAATATGTATTTTCTATACTATATATAGTACATATATATTTTAAAATACTGGTCTACAGTATTTTTCCACAGGCCCTCTTTTAAAGCACTAAGAAATAACATTTATGAAAATTCAATTCTGATAACACATTATGGAAAGGACATCTGTAGTAATCATTACAAATTTTAAAATTGAAAATTATCAAATTATAGAATATCATGAAATTAACTTATTGAATATTAGAACAATAACTCCTTAAATTATTCTTAAGAGATGTTTGGTCATTAACTTTAAGGAAAAATAGAGTCTATGTGCACTAAATTTAAATATAACCCAATGTCTTGGGTTTAATTATAATAACAAATATACATAAAAAACCTTTCGTTTCAAACATGAAATTGTATGATGTAAAAAATATAAACATTTTTAACTCAATTCTTTTTCATTGTCATTGTGATAAAATACCTTCAAAGGAAATATGGAGCTTTAAACTTACCACGCCAAAAGAGTGTTACCATTTGAAACAGAAAGCAGAGAACCCCATTATATATAATTGAAATTGCAGAGGAAATTGAGGTAGACAGAATGTAATTACCCAAATTAGAATTTGGACAGCAAACACATTTATACTGTATGCCCCATAAGCCAGGGTCATGACTGTTTAAACATTCTATACCATTTCTAGGATATTACTATAACTCAATATATGTGGCAATAATAAAAGAGCTAGCATCTATGACCTTTTGCAAAATAATGTGAAGCCATTACTTAACATAAATCCAGTATGTGTGTCTAATGAGTGTGTATATATATATATATATATATATATACATGTATATATGTATGTATGTATGTATTGTGTGTTTGTATTACTGTGCATGGAACTCAATAAGATTTTTCATCTTTATTTTACCTTATGTACACATATGTGCATACACATATACATGTATATAGGTATTAAATCCATACATATAAATATATAATATCTACATATATATACATACTTATATATATGCAAGACTGAAGTGAACAAGCATAATTTATTTTAAATGAAGTATTCTTATTGTAAGTGTTCTAACTTTATCAGACACAGTTTCCTATGATTTGGGACTAGAAATAAATAACTTAGTTTGCCTTGATGATCATCCTATCATCAACTCTTCCTAAAATATACCTCTCAAGGCTGGTTGGAAGGTTAGAGAGTATATTAAATCTAGAGATATATTCAATGAAATAAATTATTTGTCTAAAATTTGTACGTTTTAAAACTGAAGTTTCCTTTTTTTTTTCTTTAAAGAAATAATTCCAATTTGAGGTGATGCAGATATTTCCAGTCTGAGTATTACTGGCCAGGGGTGGGTGGAAAAACACTCTCAAACTGACAGAATTTGACTTAGTGATGTGGTTTTCACACACAATGCAAGGGTCCCTGTGTAAACCCACTCTTCAGATGAGCAAGCTCGTCTATACTAGTGAATGTTTACACAGAAATGTTTTCTCTGCTGAAATTGAAATTAAATTACCACTTTCCTGGTTAAAGAGGTTTTAGTTAGTGAAGATACAGACACCTAAATGGAGAAATTTAAGTTAAATGCTTAGCTTCATATGGGGTTATATACATAAGAAAATAAATTGTTCCCTTACTTCTCAGAGTGTCCATTTTAAAACGTTGAGGGATATTTTCTGAAAGCATTTAATTTGACAAAGGAGAAATTCATTAAAAACTCTACCTTGGAAAACAATAATATGGGCCAAATTTTGAAAAAAATAAGTTTTATGTTTATTCTAAAATATAATCAATTATTTAGCCTTGATTACATTTAGGCTAGACTGATGATTTATTTCAATTACTGAGATATAAAACCTTAAAGTTGAATACAGTTCTGGAGACTCTAATTACGTTAGTATTAAAAATGCCATATTAATAGATGAGAAGATATGTTACATTAAAGGCCTTCTGTTATGTCCTTGGAGGGGTAAATAAAATTAATTACATTTCTACTGGGAGAAAGTTTAATATGGTAGGAAATGTGTACAGAAAAATATCACTAAGGATCGAGTGCTTGAGCAAAGATTAAAAAAAAAAAAAATTACCAGCACTGTATCTGTAAGCGTATGCTTACTACTAGCTATTCCAAGTGTGTTGAAGTAGATGGCAAAAATCTCCATCTGGGGTCCACATGACCACTTCATGTGTGGGCAAGAAAATTATGCTTTCTTTTATCCCAAACACTCTTATTATTTTGGCTCCATGCTCTATGTTATTGCTAACTGTAAGTATTTTTGATTCATAATGTACTGTACGTAAAATATACATCCTGAAGACTACATAGGAAATCCGTGGAAAGTTTTGTATGGCTTTTTGAAGTCTATTCTTTGAAGAAACCCTATTAACTGAAATAAACTTATTTATGAAAGAAGGGATTTTTTGGATTCTTTTACTTTAGACATATTTGAACGACTAAACATATCATTTCCTCACCGAAAGGCCAGCAGTTTAAAAATAGCTAAATATTTATTAGCACTGGTATACTGTCATTTAGTACATCAGACAAACTTAAACAGTTAGATTCCTCCCATTAATTGTCAATAAGGAAGGCATTTAGGCAGAATAATTTTTAAAAGGCCTAGGTCATTTGCATCTAAGTTTTCATTAAGGTGTATACACCTTAATGTGTGTATATTAATGTGTGTAATATACACATATTTGAGTATTTCTAACCAATTTGATTTGTGTAGTAAGTTTAAAATCTTAAATTGCTAGAAAAATTTCAATACCATGGTTCAGTCAGTCTCAAGAATGGATTAAGCTGGAATAGTATGAATTTGGGAAAAATAGACAACTGAGCCTTCCACGTTCCTTTCTCCCAGACTGTGAAAAAGTCCTACCTGTATGTTAGTCAGAAGGGTCTCTATGGAAGACAATCCATCAGGAAACAGAAAAGGAGATGGGAATCCTGGAGGTAGTGGTTGTCCGTGCCCAGTTAGAGAAAGTTTGTCAAGGCTGTCTCTTGCAGTTGGTGTGGAAAGCGGGGTCTCATCTGTATGTGATTGAAACAAAAATATAGAACAAGTTACGCTTGTCTGTTTTTATTAGACCTCAGTAATGGCTTCCCTAGTGGTTTCCAGAACATTTATTGCAAATTGGTTCCTGCTATCAGGAGAAAATGCTTTCTGCTGAATTTTCTTTAATGAAAAAGCTGTGGAGATACAACAAGATAACATTAATGAGTAACTTTATAAGCCTCTTAAATGCAGTCTCTAATGAGACTGAGTTTACAGTGCCATAGAATCTTTTTAAAACAAATATTATCTCATATATAGTTGTGATAATATATTCAGGCTGACTTTATGGGCACCTTCCCAATTATCTCATTTTAGTTTGTTCTGTTCGGATTGACAATAGGGTATTTCTAGAGCTTCATATAGGAGAAATGCTATGTATATTAGTGTCTCTTTCTCAATTAACCCTTCCTATATATCAATGATTTGTTCAAATATATTCTTAAGGAATCTACAAGTGACTATACAATTAAAACCTTTAATTCCACGACTAAAATAAAAACTAGAATCAAATATATTCTTTCTCAATTATAATTGAATAATTCAATATCATGAAAACTAAAGATCTAATTCTTTTGGCCCTGAATACCTCTCACCTCATATTGAAAAACTAGTTTTTTAAACATGAAAAAGGGGTCTAAAGAAAGGGTAATAATATACAACTCTCAAAACATTTCAAAAATCAAATATAAAACCTAAGATAAATTAACCTTTACTTTGCTTATTGAACATTCTCCAACATTGTAAGCAACTTAGAATAACGCCCAGATACAAATTCTTTTTACTCTCACGGTGAAATCTTCTTATTCAGTTCTTTATTATTTAAACATTTTAAAATACATACTTATTATGGTTTATTTTAGTCTATTATATCACAGAGAAAATTTTATTCAGGGCGGGATTCTCAGTTTTGTAAATATTTTCATAATTCACCCCAGGAAAATTAGAGCAATATATTTGCACAGTCCTGATAATATCTCTTAATTTTGCAAGTGGCTAAAAACTTCAGCACACTTACCTTTATGCTTATAATTTGATTCCACTGTTCTCCTGAATCATTTCTTTATTTTTCATTACAACACCTAACCACACAACACCTTTTCCAATTCCCTCTCTCTGGGGCAGAAATATTCTGGAAGTTGCCGCACTTCTCTGTCTCTGACTAATGTCAGGACAAGTTAAATTCATCTCCCTCACCTTTCCACATTTCTAGTTAATGAACCAAAAGGGAAGAAAGGTTGGGGAGGGGAGTGACGGACACAAGGCCTTCTGTTAACTACCCTGCTCTCATACACACTCACTCATTCCTTAGCAGTTTCTCTTTCCACTCCCTCCTCTGTTAACTTACTGACAGATGATCTGAGGCAGCAGGTACTAGAAGAAGAAACAGAGTTAGCAGCCTGCGTAGGACTCATTGTGTTCTTTATTTTTTTAATCACTCTTGTCACCAGGGTTAAAGAAAGCCTGCAGTGCAGGGGTAGGGCTACTATGTGGCTAATATGATCAAGGTGATCTTGGACACCATTTACCTAGCTGTCATAAATTACTCCTCCAGACCAAGGCTGCTAGCATTTTCTCATGATAGCTCTGCAAAGGCACTTGTTAAACATCTATGTGCATGTGAAATAGTTTAAGAATAAAGAGCTATATTTTTTGATCAGCATCACCTTAGCTGTCACATACTAAAGAAAGTGTGGCTTAATAGATCATGGGGATAATAATTGCTTGTCTCTTGAAGAAAGGCATAGAACCAGACGACCACCTGAGTTTGCTTTCAGCATTAGAGTCTATGACTCCACAATTCTTAAAGGTTGTCCAAGCAAAAAGCATCAAATGTATGTATACACACACACACACATTTGATTATAAGTTCCATAATTCCCATGACTACTTGACTTAACCAATACATTTATGCTTGACTACGTTTGGCTATTGTGTGAGTTAATTCATTAATCACTCATGATATATACATTTATATATGTATTTACTTAATACTACCAATATCTACTTAAACAATGTACTAGAAACTGGAGAAGTGATGTTAAAAAATACAATTTGCAAGTCTTAAGAGCTCATCTAGACCCTAGTGACAGATTCCAATTGTAAAGTAGCTAATTCTTATAGTTAGTAAAACATTTTGTCTTCCATCATTATTCTGTTAGCTACTCCAATTTTTTCCCAATGTAGGATTAAAATTGTTCCTTGTTTATGTGTAGGAATATGTGGGGGGTGTGTGTGAATGTCATTTTTTTTTTTTTTCTGCAGTTGCTTCAGTGGAATGCTCATCTTTGTCCTTACGGCTTCAGGTAAGTGTGAACAGACTATCATGTAGTATGGTATTATGTGATTAGATTCATTTATTTATCATTTTATATGGTTGAGATACTGCATTAAGCCACTTTCACTCAATCAAATTTAGGGCACAATGACAGCTATAAAGAAATGAAAAAAGAGTGATTCTTAAGATCAATAAACATATTTGAAAAGAAGACAAATAAATTAATCAAAGATCGAACAAAACAAAAATATTTCTTTGGGCTTCAAGACCCTACTGTCTGAGAAAAAGTTGTCATCTTGTGGCAATTAACATCATAGAAAGTCTCAGTCTTCCTACAAAGATAGTAAAATTGGGAACACAGTTATTCCTTTTGAAATAAAAGTGACCTTTGATATCCTAAATGTCTTAAGAAGATTAAAGCAAAAGTTTGAGAAGCCAGACAACATGGAAGAGTGTTTTGACATCACATAATCTCCACTGACTTCAAACAATGAATGATGATGAAGCACAAATTCACAAAACACCTATTGCAGCTTGATATATCTGTACATTTTTTAAAGTTTTATCTTTAAAAGAAAGTTAGTTTGTCAGATGCTATTCTCTTTGAATTATTATGGCATTTGACAATGTAATCTCTGTTTTTTGTTCTTTGATACTATGCTTTTAAATAATTGTAAACTTATGGAGAAGTTGCAAGAATTGAACAAAGAATCCCTATATACTTCTGTAGTGTATTGAATGGTAGCCCCCCGGTCCCCACTATAAGTCCATGCCCAATCCCTGGATCCCAGTAATTCTAGCTTATTTGGAAAGAGGGTTTTTGCAGGTGTGATTAAGTTAAGGATCTTGAGATGAGATCATCCTGATGTAGGATAAGCCCTAAATCCAATGACAAGTGCCCTTATAAGAGAAAGGCAGAGGGAAATTTGAGACACAGAAGAGGGCCACAGAGAAGAGGAGGAGGCAAAGTGGAGATGGAGACAAAGATTGGAATTTGGGGGCTATAGTCAAGGAATGTTGACAACCACCAGAAGCTAGAAGAGGTAAAGAACAGTTTCTCCTTTTTCGTCTCTTGGAGGGAGCTCATCATGCTGATACCTTGATTTTAGACCCCTGGTCTCCAGAACTATGAGAAAATAAATTTCTATTGTTTTATTGTGGTAATTTAAAATGAATTTCTATTGTTTTATTGTGGTAATTTATTAAACCAGCCCTTGGAAACAAATTTAACTCCTTCCTCAAATTAAACAATTGTTTACATTTTGCCATATTTGGTCTTTAATTATTTCTCTGTCTCTGTCCGTCTCTTGCTCTGTGCATGTGTATGTATGTCTGAACCATCTTCCCTCTTTAATCTTTAAACCTTCACTGCATATTTCATAAGTACAAGGGCATACTTTTTCATAATCACAGTATAAAATCAGAAAGAATAATGTATATAGAATACTATTGTTCAACCAAGAGTCCATATTCCAATTCCATTACCTGAGACGTTTTACTATAAAGACTTAATTAATAAATAAGTATTTTAATTTACTTGACAAGTACTGGGGAAGTATTTTCTCTGAGCAGGTGGCAGGTATATAGTAGCCTACAGGATGGCCTCTGATGATTCCTCCCTGCTGTTATTCACATCCCATATAGAACCTTTCCCTTAGTCTGAGTTAGACCTAACAAACAGAATAAAGCAAATGTGATGGGATGTCACCTCCAGGATTCAGCTGTAGAAAGTCTGTTTCCATCTCTCTCTCTCTCCCTTTCCTTATATTTCCTGCCATGGAGGAACCAGCTGTAATGTCATGAGACAGCCCTGCTCAGGGACAAAGGACAAGAGACAGGGCTGCCAAAAACCACATGAGTTGGCTTGAAAGATTCTCCGTGCCCAGTCAATCCTTTAGATGAGGCTGCAAGCCACGCTGATGGCATAACTGCAAACTCTTGAGATCTTAAACCAGAGGTATCCAGCTAAGTTGTACCCAGATTTTTGATTCACAGAAATCATGAGATTTTAAATGTATGATGGTTTAAGCCACTAAGTTTTAGTGCAATTTGTTCCACAGCTATAGATAACTAAAACTGTGCACACTACTTTCTGAATACATTGGGATGTATAATGAAAATAATTCAGTGTTCAGTTAGTAACAGCTACTTCGGACATGGGACAACTTCTTCAGGCTTCAATTTCCTCAATTTTAAAAAACTGGCAGGTTGAATGAGACAAACTCTAGTATCACTCAAATCTAAAATTACACATTCTCTATTACTCCTTATACGAAATCAGAAAAATTAGTTAAGTGGAAATTTCACTTATATTGATTGGAGGGTGATAGTGCATCAATTTGGCATCTGAATTTCAATATCTTAATTACAAATTCCAAAGAGTTATGGATATCTCGTTAACATCTGAAAAAGAATGAGTCACACAAACACGAAATTTCAGAGAAAGCTATTGATTATACTTAGGTTTACAAACTCTATTTTATAAGGAGTCAAATTATCTTGCTTCATTTTATCAAATTAGACAATTTGATAAATTCTAATAAAATTTGAAAAATTTATAAGACAGTCATTCACAACACTGAGGACTGATGCAATGATGGGTACATCTTCCTAGGAATAAAGTAAGCACTTTTGAAAGCTGCATTAACTAGGGCATAATCTTTTTAAATACTCCACAACCGTAGGGGTCAGTAGTTATGCCAATTCTCTAAAGAGTTCTTGTTGTTTTTAAAGTCCTAAGAAAGAGTGGTTATTAACTTTAAAGTATTCTTGTATTTTAATTTAGTTCTAGGGAACTACAGTGATTTTCTAAAGGAAAACAGAACAGCACATATTATAAACTAACAAATGATTTCATCTTTTGAACAGAAAAAGCTACTGATTAACATCTTAATAATTATAACAAATATAATTATGACAATTATAACAAGACATAATCAATTAACATCAATTAGAACATAAAGGACAATATAAAGAGAAAGTAAAAAAGAGAAGAAAATATTTTAAAACTCCAAAATCAATAAAGTATGAAAAAATGATATTTCATTCTTCTCATCATTTCATCTCATGATTCTACTCATATTTTAAGTCACTTATCAATTAATGACTATCACTAAGATTGATGCCGCTGTAAGACAGGCTTTTTTCCATCCCATCTTATCACACATAACAATTTAGCAGGATATCCTAAGGAACAATGCTGTTTGAAAAAGTAATGAGTCTCTACTTTTAAAATGTTTTCTTTCCTGTTAATATGTTATTTTCATAACTAATCCCTTTGGGTTTGAATTATATATTCGTTTTCAAGTGTGTGTGTGTGTGTGTGTGTGTGTGTGTGTGTGTGTGTGTGTGTATCTTTGTCTCTGATATCTTTTATTATATCATAAGGTCCAAGTAGAAAAATACTCCCTTTTAGAAAACCATACATTCCAAGGGAATTCACATTTATTCATAGTAATGTGAAGTAGATACCAGCAGTATTAAAATGGAAAAATTTCCATATTTAATGTTTACAAGTGATCTGAAAGTTTGCATGAAACTGTTATATTTCTGTACTGGTAAAGTAAAGAAAAATGTTGACAAAAATTCTGGAGAATATGGTACTGTCTATAGAGAAGTGAATAGTTATTTATAGAAATAAAAATTTTTCTCGGTCATTTTGATAAATTCCCATCACAATTGTATATAAAGTTAAGTTTACTGGTGTTTTTGGAAACTCATCAGCCACATTGTCCAACTGGAGTAGAGGCATGAATAATTTAAAAAATTAAGTATTGGTGTTTAAAAAGTTTGAAACTTACATTCAAATGTAAAACACAGTCATTTAAATTGAGCTCAGTCACACCTCAACCATGGTTCATTCTTACTCGAGACACTCTGGATTTAATTTGACAATAGGAACTAATAATTCTGATGCCACAATGTAATCTTAAATCAAAAACTGGTCACAAACTTTCATGTATCTATTCCAATTCTTATAAAATATCCAGGAATATCACAACATAAGTCCTTTCTCATATTTTAAATTTTAAGCCCACTTTCCAAATTCTGGATTTAAAATTACTCCATTTTTTTACATAAAATCGTTACCATAATATGATACAGTTACAGTAAAATGAGAAGTAACCCAGGCTAGATTCAGAAGGGGTAAGTTTAAGTCCTGGTTCTACCAAGCGTTAGCAAATAACTGAGCAAAGAATCCATCTGTTATGTTCTATGAGACTCATTTGGTCTATTTATTAAAATGAAGACCACAGACTGAAGGGACTGTAGTTCAAATCCAATTAGGTTATGTATATGAAAGTGCTTTGTGAAATATAAAATGCTAATAAATATAAAGTATTAATAATTAAGAAATAACTAAATTTATTCGAAATTTCCTATTGTAAACTTGGCTTCAACGTGCCATGGAGGGAAACTTAATATTGTACCATGAGCCATAAGCCTGTGGTTTCTATATTATTTCTCTCTAATGAGCCTTGTGATGATGAAATATCATGTTGATAATAAAATTACTACTGTATATTATTACAGTTGCCATATATAAACTAAACCTGAGTTAGTTCAGTGAACAGTTAAAATTGACTATGATAGAAATAACTTGAGAAAGGGCCAAAGAGGATGAACTAGTTTACTGATTTTCTTCAGGTAGCAGGTCCTAAAGAAAATGGGTAAATTTACTTACACAAAAAGAAAATAGTACAGATTTTGGAGAAATAGACTGAAAAGCATAAGAACACTTAATTGCTTGGATATACTGGAAGCAGTATTAGAACTCTGGATTTCAAGTTTGGGTAAACAAATGAGAAGATTTAATACTCAAAGGAGATCATTGTAAGTGCATCTTTGGCAGGATGATGGAGGTGTGCTAAGAAATACACCAAGCTCACAGTTCTGCCTAATTTAAGGCATAAAGTATTTATTACACACATATGCAACTATCATGGGTTGTTTGCTGTTGAGAAGCTGACAAAAGTTCGGGACCACTCCTTAAGGGAAGAAATAGAACATGTATTGCAGCTCCCTAACATACGGTAAGAACTGATTGATATCTGTTGAAAGAATATGTGAATGAGATGAGATGAGGCAGAAGCTGAAATGAGAAGGATATAGACTCTGCTTACTACACCCAGGAGAATAAAACTAAAAATACTTTCTACTGGGAAACCTCTCTATTGATTACAAGGCAATTTCAGAGACATTACCTTGGGTTAGGAGGAAGCCCTAGGAAGAAGATAAAAAAAATACATGCAATTATAATCCTAATAAGGGTATGTGCCAAAAGATTGATTCAAATGACACCCAGTGGTTATTTAGAAAAAGAAGAGATTATACTTAGATGATGCAAGTTGACAGCAGAATGAAGAAAAATAAAATTTTCATGGCAAGGTGCATTCGAAATGGGCATTGAATACTGGGAAATATTTAAACAGGGAAGGTGAAAGGGTTGTGAGGAAACCACACAGGGATAACGGTTCAAGGAAAACAGGGATACTAAGTGTCCTAAAGAAACTTTGTATATTTAAGGGGAAAGTGTATATTTTCTACCATTATTCTCAAAAGAGAGTCTTTAATTTCTGTCTATTCTGCATTTGTGTTTCAAAATCTATGTATGGAGGAAACACTAAATCAAGCTATACATTAATTTTAATTTCTAAACTTGGCCTTGACAGCAAAATTGTCCTTTGGCCATTGAGAAGATGAAACTAAAATTCTCAGGCATCTGTGCATAGATTTTTTTTCCTCCCACAAACTGTAATTTCTTGGCAAAATACAATGGTGCCACACATTAAACACACACACACACACACACACACACACACACACACACACACACACTGATTTAACTTTTAAACATTTTGGGTGGCTTTCACCCCTGCTTGTCTCTTAAAGTCTTAAGCTGTAAGTATTTATGAAGGAGCTGGTGTAGCTTATGCCAAAAAAATCCACTTAATTGACCTTTCTGTCTTTTCCATGACCCTGTAGGTTTAACCTCACTGCTGATATTGCAAGTGAATATGGGAAAGCATTTATTGAAATCTGCATAACAGACACGGTTATATTTCCTAGGTTGATGTTTTGCATATCTGCACAGTAGGGCCATTAAGGGTTCTAAGAGCACAACGGAAACAATCATAACATTTGTTTTTAGATGACTGACTCAGGACATGTACACCAGGCTTTATATAGAAACTGTTTTTGTTTTATTAAGGGACTGTTTGCCTGTTAGTGATAACATCATTAAAAATAAATGAAAGGGGGCTGGTAGAATGCTTCCCAAAAGCAGAAACCTAATTAAAGGTGATATGCCTGCTAGGAGGCTTTTTTCAGGACTCAGAAATAGAACAAGGTTAGTTCTTTCTCATTTTATAAGGCCGAAAGAAGACCTCACAGTAAAATATCACTTCTGATCTAACTTTCTATTTCTGTGTACTTTAATAATCTACTTTACAGCTTGTGCTTGCCCATAGAAAGTGAACTAGTTTTGTTCCTACAGATAGCTTCTTCATCATGTCATACCTCATGAAAAGAAAATCAGCTCAAACAAAAAAGCCACTCTTCTTTTAAAGCAAATTGTATAGGTTGTAATATATGCAGTTGTAGTAGCTGAAATAATGCACACACAAACATTTCATAGCCTTAAAAGACCACTTTTGAGAGTCTGAGTTAATGGTAAAAAAACATTTCCAAATCATGGTTTATAATTTCAGAAAGAAAAAAAAGTAGACCCTTTCATTTTAAGGGGTGGAGTTACTCTAATTTCATGGATGGTGGAAAAAGCAGGAAACTGCATTGCCTTGATAACTCTGCCCTTATTGTGCTGTGACCTTGGCCAATTTACTTAAATTTTCATCTGCCAAAAATGAGTTTCTGAAATGTGCTTTGAGAATTTTCAGGGGGTGGGGAGAGAATTTGTCACATAAATCCAAGGCCTTTTCAAAATTAATATTCCTTGAGAAGTAAAGAGAAAATGACGAGGAACACTGGGCACCCTCATGGTGTGTCATGGCTTGATATTCTGCTCTCTCTTGTTACCTCTGCCCACTTCTATTTCATTTATGAGTCTCCTAACCCAAAATGAATCTTATTGCTAAGTGAATACAACAGAACAAAATTCTCAAATTATTCCCCTGAAATATTGAATAGTTCTGGCATTGTGGATTCCTTAAACCCTGATTTGCACATGGACTAAAATTACCATGAAGTTACGAAAGTGTGAGATATCTTTGGAAATTGTTTGGTACACATATTTCATTTTTCAGACAAAACAAGTTCAAAAGTGATTGACCCTAAAAACTATCACTTTATTTATTTAACAATAAAGACTTTTTTCCCCCCCACAAAAAAAGGATTTTATTTGGAGGAAATACAGGGAAAAAGAACATTTTGACTCCAAGGATATGCATACCCACAAACACATGTACACATAGGACAATCTGTGAAATGTGAAACCTGGCAGGATATTTAATAAATATCAAGGGATTTTAGGAGTGATAATGATAATATGATTATGATTTAGGGAAAAGAGTCCCTATCTTTAAGAGATACACACTAGAAATAAATAAATAAACATCAACTGATTAAATAAAATATGTTTGGGACCGGCTTCAGAACTCTCTGGGGGAAAGGAGGAGTTGGGTGGGAGAATTTATGAAGCAAGACTGGGCTTGAGACGATCACTGTTAAAGCTGAATGATGGGTAGGTATATGGGGGGTTCATTATCCTTTTCTAATTTTATGCACGTTTGAGAGTTTCTATAATAAAGTTTTTAACATAAGAGTAATGTCAGTCAGGGCTTCCCTGGTGGCGCAGTGGTTGAGAGTCCGCCTGCCGATGCAGGGGACACGGGTTCGTGCCCCGGTCCGGGAAGATCCCACATGCCGCGGAGCGGCTGGGCCCGTGAGCCATGGCCGCTGAGCCTGCGCGTCCGGAGCCTGGGCTCCGCAACGGGAGAGGCCACAGCAGTGAGAGGCCCGCGTACCGCAAAAAAAAAAAAAAAAAAGTAAGGAAGGTCAGTCAGGAAAGATTCTATTAACTCATTCTTCTTTCAAAATGTCAGAGGTATTGGTATGATAAAGATTATCACCAGTATCATCAAAATAACTAGCATATACAGAGTGCTTCCTATGCGTGCAAAGCATTGTTCTAAGCACTTTGCATGCATTAACTCATTTAATCCTCACAATAGTTGTTAGATTGTTACTAGTGTTATCCTCATTTTACACTTGAGTAGATAGAGGTAAAAATGAGTTAATTAACTTGCCAAGATAACTGGGCTAGTAAGGAGAGGAGCCGGGTTTGAACCCATGTAATCTTGCTCTAGAGCCTATGTTCTTTAAACATCCAAGGAGTAAAATGTAAGATATTTATCAGAATTTTAAAAAGGTATTTGATATGTGTGCTCAGATATGTACAAGTAACATACACTCCAAAAAAGAAAATAATTCTACAGTTATTTTATCTCAGAGTAGAAAGAAAACTTAGAGATTTTCTATTTCACTCATTTTTAAGCAAGATCTGACTTATTCCCTGGAAATCCACCTAATGGTCACCCTAGGCAGCCAAGATTCCCCCAAATTGACAACTTCCACTGTCACATTTATGATTATTCATGTTTGAAGCAAAGATATCTTAGAACTGAAATTCCAGATTCTCCATATATGGGACCAGAGAACTCCAACCATGAGTATAACAGACCTTTAACACCAACCCTAACTTTAAGTAGCTCACCAAGGTAAATTTCTGTAAATTTCGCTCCAATCCTTTTCCTAATGCCACCATACAAACAAGGTCTATACTCTCCTTGTGAGAAATATTTAACCATGAAAGTGTCACTTTTAAATTAACACATGCATTTCATGAGGTAAAAAAATCAAGGCGTACTTAAAGATTCTTCAAACAAACAAACAAAAATTATTGTCCAAGAGATTTACTTCAGAAGGAGCAGGTGCCATGCCTTACCCATTGATCAGCTACAATCAGTCCTTGGCTATTGTCCCAAATTGTCTTCTGCACTTGTTCCAATTTAGCTTCTCCTGAATTTCATCATCATGCGACCCTAGCCATGATATTGCCTCACTTTCCACCACAAAAACTTTATCTAGATTTCTAAGTCATTCTTTCTCTAGCAGACCCAACCCTCTCCTGACTCCATCAGTGTCACTCCATCCTCGTACCGGGAACTTGCATAGTTCTTGGTGACCACTCTACATCATCTGATAAGATACCATGCACCAAGCTACTGGGACACTGCCCTAATCTAGACATCAGCATGCTGATCTAGATAAATTAATTTCTGTTAATTTACTAAGCACAAGAACTCCTTCCAAGCCACAGGTGTGTTCTAATAGGCCCCTTCACTCTCACCTCCCTTGCCGAACCATTTTGAGACCGAGCGCATGGCACATGAACGTACAAAGTCTCCTGAGATGATACTTACAAGCTCTATCTACACCTTCAGTTTCACTGGCTTGAACCAATTCATTTTTCCCCTCCCATTCATAAAAAATAATTACTATCTTACCAAGATTATTTCAGATGATCAAATTCATTGACAATTATAATCAAACATACTTCTTTACAGGTTTGTTTCCTTAGGTGTGTTTAACATGAAATAAAGGAGAAAGAAGGAATTCTGGCCATCTTGTTTATCTGTGTAACCTCAATGCCTCAATGCATGTTATACATTTTTAGTATTGACTGGTTGAATATCTGATGCAATTTATTTCCGAAACTAGTTAATTTGTTAAGTCCTTTGTTCTTATATTAATAAAGATGCATTTCTGCTGAGGTTACATTTTAAATTAGTTAGATCTGAACAAATGAAAAGGTATACAATAAAAAATGCTTTCAGTTTGGATTGTCTTTTGAGAAATGTGAACCTAGCATGTAAAAATTATTTATGATATTTAAAGTTCTAAATTTTAAAATTCCAATTAAAAAAATTAATATATTTGTAGCTACTCTGTGCAGAAAAGGGACTAGTAAGCATGGGTAGAAAACGGTAAGATCTGATTCATGTACCTAAAAGTGCTGTTGGCTGCTTTGGAAAATACTAAATTTGTCATGACAGAGAGTGTCCATGCAAAATCAAGAAGCATCCTGTCAGGAATATTATAGAAACTATTCCCTGGAAATTGATAGGACATTAAACTTGATAGGACGTTTATAACCCTTTTACCTATTGAGATTTTATGACTTCTTCCTTTAAAAATAACTGCTTTCTAACATAGTCATATACAAATGCAAAGGAGAGCACTAATTTTTAGGATTTAGGGAAATATAAAAAGTTAAGGGTGTATGTTTATATCATTGTCAGCATTCTTCCCTTGCGAGAAGGGGATTCTTGAACAGCACAGCTGCTATTTTGCAACTCTCAGAGCATAAAAGCATAATGCAAATTCCTGGACCTTTACTATAGAAAGTTTGAAAAAATTGATTTCCAATTTATAACCACTTGCTCTTTGTAGCAAAGAAAAAAGATGACATTGTCAGAATTATAAAATTGTTGTTCCTAGCTTTTTAATGTATTATGTTTAAGAGAAAAACAGCTGTTGGCTCAAGAAAAGGTCAGAAATGAGACATCTTGCATAAGTTTTCCTTTATTACCTGTTTTTAATTTAATTGGAAAAACTGCTTGAAAAGTGAAAATTACTTTAAAAATTCAAATTAAAAAAAACCATCAAGCAATGGTTTCCTATCAAGGTATTTCCTGTTATCTTCTACTTTATATCCTATATGTCTAATTGCATGGATGCCTCAGATTCACTTTGAGGATTCTTTTTTTCAAATCATGAAGATTGTATGCATTCAAGTTAGATGAATCTTAGCCAGAAAGAGAACATGTGTTATGGGAACTGAGGAAGGGTGGTGCGGCTGAGACCCACCTAGTGTGAGGAGAGTGGCTAGTGTAGACATCAGAGAAGTAAGGGGGCAAGAATTGCAAGAGCTCTGGACACAAGGTTGTGGTCCATGGTGTTTGGGAGCAGATTGTCTGTGGCTGATCATCTTGCAGAAAAGGCACATTCTTTCTAATCACATACATCTCATGAGAATGTAGAACTATTTTATCCTACCATCCTACTATTCATTCCTCTGACATGTTTTGTTCAATTCAAATCAAGCTGGCATTATTGCTACCCTATATTTTCTTGTATATTTTTTTATGGTTTCTCTCCTCTAATTAAAATGCAAGCTGCTTAAGGACAAAATTCCTCTCTGTATTGATGATACTGTGTCCCCTATACCTTTAGCAGTGCCTTGCACTTACTAGGCTCTCAATATACATGTGTATAGTAAATAAAAAAATGTTTCAAAATATTTCAAAATGAAATAAATTAATCTTTCAGGCTATTTTTGTGCATTTTGTTTTACTCAGAATTTTCAAATTTGGAGCATATATATTGGTTAAAGAATCTTCTTAACAGCACATTAAGAAAGATTTAGATAAATTCTATTACTATTGGTAAAATAACCCTATAAGATCTAATGTTTTTGAAGGAAATTCAAAGAAAACTATATTATATGTATGTATATATGCATATAAATGACTATATACACATATGAACATAGCTATATAACTACCTAGGTACACACAGGTATTCAGGTGTGTAGAACTCTTCTATTGATATATTTAGTTAGTCAATAACTATTCTATGTTTAGATTATTAATTTACTTTAAAAACTCTCACCAAAGGCTTTAGGCAATTAAGTAATAAGTTTATTTGACATAATAAATTATCCTTCATTACTTATTCTTCCTTCCTATATAGTAAGATTTCACAAGAATGAGGAATCCAGTTAGAAACTGGAAGTTTTACTGCTATTGTCTATATTACTAACACTTTCTGTCCCATATACTTTAAGATTAACATATGTAGCATATGTATTGAAATTATAAGTAGCATATGTATTGAAACATAATTTCATAAATGACAATACTGATGGAAAATTTGAAAACAATTAAAATCTTCAGCCTTATTAGAAAGTGCTTCACATTTGAACAAGCAAACCAAACGTGCAGGTTTTACTCCTACACTCTAGATAAACATGAAAAAACTCTCACTGCCCTTTAATGTTATTTTATATTAGAAAAACTATCATAACTACTATCATAACTATCTTTATATTTGAAGAACTATCATAATAAAGATAAGTTAAAATGTTATATTTATATGAATTTTCAAAACTCACAGGTAACTCTTAAGATTCTGATATAGACCCTACCTACCTTGGCCCAGGTTAGCAGTTACAGGAAGAATTTATATTAGTCTCTTCCTTTTGGTTGGGAATCATCAAATATAATGTCCTCATTGTTTCTCTTATCATGTATTCTAAAAATCTATTCCCTAACTTTTAGTGTATAGCACACAAATTCTCCACAGAGATTTGAATACAGTGCCTAGGATAACAACAGCTTCAAAAAATCATGATATTCTAAAGGGAGATATTTCCTTCACAAACAAAATTACTTTCACAATTCTAAATTTCATCAGAGTTTTTGGGAAACCAAAGTAACCCTGAAATATGAATATATTTTATTTTGCCAAATGGTTCAGTTGACAAATCAGCCAAATTAGAAGTTAGTCTTTCTAGAAATATTTATAGATGAATAACAAATTCAATGTAATACAGTATATGCACTCTAACAAAGCTAAGAAGAGAGGAATATCGCAGCAAGTAAGGACATTTAGTTCATTCTTGGACTTCCTGGAAGAGGAGAAATCCAGTTCAGAATGAAGGATAATCAGGATACAAGCCTTAAGGCATGGCTAAAATCTTAGTATATGGTGAGGAGAAATAATTTTTTTAAAAAGATAATTTATTGTCTCAAAATTTATATCAAAGCTTTAGACTCTCCCTCTACTTTAGATTTGGTCCTTCAAGTGTTAATATATTTTCCTCTATCATCTATTAATTATTAACAATTAAACATTTAAAAAAAACTTATCTATATCTTTACTGAAATCTCTTCATCTTATTCCCACATTTCCCTGATAGTCAAACAAATGAGGTTAAATTGAAAGAATGTTTTCCTGGAATGCCCATGCCAGTCCTAGTGATTACCATCCTGTTTTCTAAGAAATTCCTTTAAAGAATGAGTTTAGAATCCTCAGGGTCACTATCCAGCTTATGTGAAATAAGCTTCTATCCATTTTTCAAAAGAATCATAACTGCATTAGCTTGTTTACGCATCGATCGGCTCTCTTGTCTGTGGGCCAGCAAATTCAGCTGTAAATTTAATCCAAACATTTTAAAACATCATTCATGTGGCCTGCATTTATTTAGAATAGCCAAGACTTTTCTTCCCATCTCTTCTTCATCTTGGGCTTCATCTGTCTTGAGCTCTCATGCTGCTTACTATCACTATTTTTATTTTCTCTTAGAAAGATAATGAAAACAAAAGAATAACTTTTACTTCTTTGTATTGTTTCAGTTGAGTGCCATATAGACTTAAAGATAGAATGTGCTAAAAATTATATTGTTACTTGATTACTTGGCTGTAATTTGAGTTTATCTCCATCCTGAATGTAGACTTTCAAATTTAGGGGGGAAGGTTGGCTTACATTTTCTCTAAGCATTTCAATCTGGATTCTAGCATTTCAAAAATAATAATAATAATGATAATATCAAGTAAGTCATTCTCTTCTCTGTCTCAATTTTACTAAATAATTAGGGTATCGCTCGGACAATTGTGTCCTCTCTGAATAGACTTTCTCCCCCTTTATTGAATACTTCTAGCTGTATATAGCCATTTTGTAATATAACCCACCTAATCTAAAAAAGAAAATCTCCCTTGATACCATCCTTCCCTCCAATTACTATCCCAGTTTTCATATCCCTTTTCAAGCGTTGGCTAAACTCTGTAATCTCACCTTCTCCCCAAGATATAATCTTGAGCCCACTCTAGTCAGTATTTTATTCCTACCTTCCTAATAAAATGACTTTTATCAAAATTAGCTGTGTTGCCCATATTGCCATATCCAATAGTCAATTCTCAGACCTCCCTGTACTTGACTTATCAGCAGCCCTTGATGGTTGATCATTCCTTCATTCTTGAAACCCTTTCTTCACTTGGTTTCCAGGACACCATTCTCTCTTCTTCTCCCAGAACCTCAATAGCAGTTTCTTAGTCTCTTTATTGCTTTTCCTTTTCATCTAATCTTTTCAAGCTCAAAACATTACATGGTACCTTCTGACCTTTTTCCTTTGCTATACTCATTCCTCATGATCTCATTCAGACCCATGCCTTTAAATACCATCTATATGCTGATGGCTCCAAAATTTATATCTTTAGCTCAGACCTTTTGCCTGATCTGCCCTCATCTCCGGACTCACATCTTCCCATGGGATAGCTAATAGGCATCTTGAAATTCACATGTTCAAAAACTGACCACTTAATTGCCCAATTCCACAGCTGCTCCTTCTATCATATTAATCTCAGTCCCATTCCATTCACTTTCTTCTCAGAGTCAACTAAAATGATGAGTTTGTAGTGTTTCATTTTAGTTTATATAGTTATAAATAATATATAGAAATATAGATCTGGATATATTCCTATTTGTGTGAGACCATGAGTAACCTTTAACACACTTTTGGGCTAATCCTACATAAATAACATCATACTATTAATATATTTTTCCAAGTTTTATTATGTTTTTCAGACTTATCTAAATTGGTTCATATAGATATATTTATTCATTTGAGGTGCTGTATGGAATTAGATTATACAACTACACTCTATTTTATTTATTCATTCTTCCATTGCAGCAATCAGTTAGTTCCAAAATATTTGCTATTATAAGCAATGTTGCAGTAAAATGCTTTTATTTTATCTATACACTAGACCTTTGAATGCATTATTTTATGTGATTCTCACACAAAAAAATCTTGCATAGTATTACCCTTTTTTCACCATAAAAGAAACTGAATCTTATAGAGACGAAGTAATTTTCCTAAAGTTGCATAGTAAGGACACAGCTAGAATGTGAAATCACATTTTATGCCATTTCATCACTTAGGGTTTTTTCCTACTGCATACCTTACCTGGTTCTATATCCCATGAAGTCCTCATAGGAATAATGCTGATAGTAACAGGGAACAATGAGAGAGGCCCATTACCAGTCCTAATCCTTGCTTCAATGAGAATTCTAGAAAATCACGAGTGGGCAATGAGAGTATGAGAATATGGAAGAAATATGAGTATAGTAGTGGCAGCCCATTTAGAAAACTCCTATTTAAGTCCTTGTTATCAACAGGTGTTCCAATCCTAGAGATGCTGGCAAGAATTTCATAGGAATTGGTGACTAAACTGTGTAATAAAAAAGAAGTCAAAGTCAAATAGAAAGTCTTAGTTTGTGTGCTTGAGAGCCAGGAAAAAGTAGTGACATTAACCAAACTGAGAAAATTGGAAAGAAGACTCCAGGATGTAGCAAGGTATAGGGTGGAGGGAATATAAGGGCTTGATGACACTCCTGTTGAGATAAACATTTGTTTTACTTACCAAAGACTTTGAGCCGAGAATTTCTACTTGCTTTCTAAATAAAGATTGAGAAACAAAAAAACAAGGCCAAAAAATAAAAAGGAAGAAAACTTGTTGGCTCCTTATAGACCCAGATCTAGAATTGTAATAATTACCTTCTCTTCTTTCCTTTGCCTCCACGCACATGCCATTTAGCTCCAAACCAGAGATTCAAATGTCAGTAATCATTGAAGGCAATGATTAGTATCAGCTGAAGGAGTAATATAAGGCATATCAAGCTAAGAGATTAAACAAACAAAAACTCAGTATGAATTTGTCTTTACTCATCTGCTGTGGCCCTCAGTACTGCTTCTAGTAATCGTGTTCCTGCCTTGTTTTCCTACAGGGTTTATTCTTAATATTATAATTGGGGCCAATCCCATGCCAGAACCTGTGCTTTGGTTCCACACTCAATATTTCAGTTTCCCTTGGCTTAGGGTTCTTACATTTTCTATCTTATCATTTTTGGTTTTGGAAATCCGACACAGAAACTAATTCTCTATGGTCAAGTGTTCCCCAATACGTGTACACATTTGTTTTTCAGAATCCACTAATGCCTATTGCTTACAGGCCTTCACTTGCTACATACCACCTGCAAGAAATTCTTGCCACCTGTCTGCTTTGGCATCCTGACTACTGCCTAGCTTTCTGTGCATCATATTCCTCATACTTACAAATTTTTTGAATTTAGAATCCTATGATTTTCCATTTGGTTTAGAACATGAATTAACGAGCATCCATTAAGTCAAAGGAGAAAAGTAATGGCATAGAGGAAGAAGCTCTGATCTCCCTCTAGAGAATCAGGAGGAAAACTAACACAGGAGAAAGGAAAAATTCCAAACCAGAGAGGGAAAAATCAAATGGCAACTATGAGGACTGTGTAAAGACCACTGAAGTTGACAGGAAATATAAATATTCAGTCTAATAGACCAATAAAGTCCAAAGATTTGGATAATTTTGTTCTGACAAACTTTTCTTGGATTTCAAAATATGAATAAACTCAATCCAATGATACCAGATCCTGAACTTATCAAAATCCTGTATGAATAAGTGTTTTCATATGTAAATTGGCCATAAAGAATTGCAAAGAACAACTTGAAATATAATTTCAGATGTATCCACATTTGCCAAACAGTTGTGTTTCTGAATTGATTCTTATAAGCCTTTTGTTGTTTCAATTATAAAAACCCAATTATAGGAACCCACAGAAGAAGCATTATGCCTTTAAAGAAAAGCTAGAAAAGTAATCTTTTTTTTAAGGATTATACATGTTAAAAAACACACACACACAAAAACAGAAACATAGATGCTTTGCAAAATAAAGTGAGAAAATGATTAGTGGAAATGGCTAAATTCAAAAAAAGTATAAGAAATAGAACACTACAAAGAAATATGCACAGACTTTGGAAGTATATACAGTAATTGGAACCATCTGCTAACAAGTACAGGTACTACAAGACCTGTTTCAAAGACTAAATTAGACTCATTTGTTATTAGCAGTATATATTTGCATTCAATTAATGTCCTAAAATCCTTTAAAAGTATGCTCTCTTAAGTGGGTTAAACATGTTCATTGTTATCTTGTTTATACTAATAATTGGCTGAGCAAATCTTTTCTTCATATCTAGTACAAAGGTAAACTTTATCAAACCCAAGCTGAATTATCATAAATTCCATATTAGCAGAAACAAAATTAATGAGGTTTGATTGTACCAAGAAAATTGTTTTTGCCATTTGTTTAATTTCACCTGCTTGTATAATAACAAAAAATTCAAATGATGGAAGGGGTAGATAATTCAGCATTTGCAAAAATATCCATAGAAGCAAGGCAAACTTTCAGAAACTCTAATTTAGTGCTATATTTATTTGTTTAGGTTCAGTGTATAATATGATGTTAAGTGTATTACTGTACCATGCTATTATGGAACAGATGTTAAATGCAATGTAAAAATGTCAGGGGTAAATGATTGATGATCCTCTTTGCCATTTCAAAGTAAACCATGATTATTTATATGCTCTGGACATTGCTTGAAAGCATCATATTAAATCTAAACAATTGATCCATTTTCAAGGGTTTTTGTATAATGTATTATTTATGTGCTTTTTATTCTTTTGTGAAAATGCTCCAGTATAAGGAAGTATTTAGAGTCTCAAGGGCTCCACCCAGTCCATATGGTAGATTTGTTCTCTGTGTAATACTTACCTTTTCCCTCTAGGCCCATATGGCAAGTCCATAGGCTGCCCAGGCCCCTCTGGCCTCCACAGAGGCCATATGGCAAGTTCAGTGAGCACTCATTTACCTTGTATTAATATTTTATCTTCCTCAGACAGAAAAAAAGATCAGATTAAGTAAAGTCAGCCCTTGAAAATGGTTTAGCCATATAATCAATACTGAGTGTCAATGTGGTATGAGATATGGGTTCTGTTATTTCATTTATATTAAAAATAGCAAATCCATTTGAATAATTTATCAAATAATTTCATAAGCCCTTTTGATCGCTTGATATACATTGACAGAGTAATGTTTAATTATGCTAATCAACTAGGCAATATTAACACATAATAGTATAAACTTATAAAGTTTAGAACTGGTTTAAACATATAGGCTTTGATATATCCAGAGATAAGACTGAATCTAAATTATAATCTATATTACCATAGTAATTGCTCTAAAATTAATTCATTGTTATAACATTTGCAACTATAAGCTAAACTTTGCTGTCAACTTAAAGTGATTAAGAAACCCTCAGCACTCTATTTACAGTTAGAATTTATATCAAAAATATGGAATACATTAAAATACTACATTTCTTCATCTTCTACTGCCACTACAAATTCATATAAAGTTACCAAACAAATGAACGTCATGGGGTGATTTATCTTACTGTAAATTCATTCAGTTGATAAAATTACTATTTTTATAACTTCATTAAATTTCGAGCTATAGATATTATCTCTACGTTTCCTCTTTAACACTGATAGAATTGATATATATATATATATATGTGCCTGATAATATATTTCATAATCAAATTACTGTTCCAAGCACTTAACAAGTCTTCCAGAATATGCCACAAAAACACGCATATCCTTTATGCTAGTCACAGTGATATGTGTATATTTTTCATCTCCTTCAATAATAAAGTACTTATCTCATTTTTTAAAACATCTTCACTGTTAATAACCTGAGCTCAGTTATTCAAAATGAACAAAAACAACAACGTAGCCCACCACACTTATGGCAATTTACTTTTGTTAGACCTTAGAATTTTTGCCAGCTTATGAATAAAATCTGATGTGAGAATGTTTAAAAATGGGAGTTTGTGCTTTGCTGCTTGGTCCTTTCTTTAATACAGCTACAGTATTTTCTTCTGGGCCAGGTCTTTTGATCAGTCAACCTTCTTTCCGCAAAACAATTATCAACAGTTGGGTCTTTTTTATTCTATTTCACACAATATACATATCCTATTAGCATGTTTTGCCCACATTTCCTCTGAGTCCCCCTATCTGTAATCATACTTGTTATGATCTCTATCCAGAATACATTTGCCAGGCCAATGTAAATTCCGAGGTCATATCACACAGGTGATATGAAATAGATTGTGAAGTCATTTGAAATTTTAAAATGATAATATTGAAATAAAAGTGTTAATGTGTTTAGGTTTGTCATATGTAAGTTCAAGTAAAGTCATAATTAAAGTATAAAGACAACATCAGGATCTCTGACGAGAGCTTATTTTAAGCTTGTATATATAGAAACATATTTTAATGAAAATATAAAAGTTTAATTTTATGCACTGAATATTTCCACGGAGTCAGCACTTTGCTGTTTTGTGATAACATGTTAAAATTAATGGGATGTCTTAACTAAGTTCCTTCTGCATATATACATATAAAAAAGGGAAAGCTCTGAACCTGACTTCATAAATAACATTCACTGTGATTTTGTTAAAGTTTAGATGTGTGGATTTTGTATTTGAAATCCTCGTAAGGTTACAGGGTGCAACCCTCCAACAATATCTCTGAGTCTTCGGGGACAAAATCCCATTATGCGGAGTTCAGTGAAGGGGGTAAACACCACTATAAAGAAATACAAATTGCACATATTTCCCATTTAGCTAGTGTCACCAAAGTTCACCATTTAGAATTCTAACCAGTTAGGACTTATTCTTGGAGGTCAAGTACCTTGTGAACCTTGTCATCTCATTGATGACATCATATCCCATCCATCAGTTTTTTTCAGGAGCACACTTGCCATCTGCCCAGCACACGTTGTTATAACTTATTAGACAAATTCACGGGGTAACAATCTGTACAATGACATTGTTATTTTAATGCTGGCACATACTGAGATAACAACCACTGTTTCTCTGCCAGAGCACAATGATTGTGCCCTCCAACTTTAAAAGTTAGGAGACTATTTATACTTCTAAAGTCTTATGGAAACTATAAGCATATGGGCAGAAGCATTTTTCTCCATTGTAAGTTCACAAACAAAACTCTCCTCACAAGGATACCATTCCAATGAACAATTCCCACTTAGGGTTTGGGCTGTGAATTCCTTTTTTTTTTTTTCACAAGGGAATCGGATATATAAGAAGGATACTCTAGTACTCCACAGAAACTTAAAAACAGTAACATTCATTATCACCAAGCAATAAAACTCAATACCTCCTTTCCACTTGCTAAAATAATATAATTAAAATAATTTCACAACTTGTTCCAGATGACTACAATGTTTCTTATTTTTTTCTAAAGGCATTTAATTAGCAGAAAGAGGGTCTCAAACGATTAGCTGTCACTGCATACCTGCAACTCAGATAGGTCCTTTGGAAAACCAAGGACAGTGTCCAAGTTCACATACCTGTATTTTAGCAGCTTTTTGTTTGCTGCATAGAATTACCGGGCATGTTTAACCTAACAGCTATCAAAGGCTTTATGACTTGGTGAATTCCAGCACAACAGTTTCTCCATTCATTAGCTTTAAAAATTATATATTTTTAGAGAAGAAGAAGATGGTATTTATTTTGCATTACATGGAATTCATCCTCTGTTTCTTCTTTCGGCTTGTCATTTATTCCAGCTTACACTGTGATCAACATTGTACGAAAATAAAGTCAAGTACAACAGCCGCTCCCTGCCCATCAAAACACACAGACGTCTGCCAAGCACTTGTAACAGCTGGTGTTACATTAATTAGTTTAAACTATTTATTTCATCCATCTCCAGAGCAGATTGAGCAAAAACATTAGAGATTATTCTAGCATCTGTAAGTGCCCTGCAAACATTAAGCAAGGAAAGTTAGAATATTCATCAGTATCATACATACATATACACATAACTATATATTTATATGTATATGATTTAAGAGTCTGAACAGTCATTATAAATAAGTGAGTAAACTCCATTATATACTTAGTGAGATGTTTTATTAAGTGTCTTTACAAACATAAGTTTTAAACTTCTATTCATCTTTTGTGTCCACAAAGTTTCTCTCTTTAAAAATTATCACTAGAAAGCTGTAATAATTCCCAGTAACATGGGCCATTAAAAAATATATGACAGGGACTGGGTGACTCAGTGGATTAGTCACAGATTTTATGGCCACTGTTGGAATGCTGCCCTAACTACAGTGATCAAAACACTGTTATCAAATGGTTGTAAAAACTCAATTAAAATTACTTCTATGGTCTTCACTAGGTTCTTAGCAAACTACATCCCATAACATGAATCTACATATTATTGACAAAATTAACTCAACTGCCACTTTTTGGCTTAAGAGAATTTAGAAGTTAACTATCTAACTGACTCTTCAAGTAATGGTTGTCAACAGGGGCTTGATTATAAATGTGCGTCCATTAAACACCTGTAAGTCTATGTTTTTTGTAGGACTTGTAGATTTTCAAGACTACATTATCTTCTGCCATGCCTTTTTAGAAATCAAATACATATGTATTAAATTAACATTGGATGTAGCTGTTTATGAAAACGAAAAACCTTCTGAAATATCTGAAGACTAATTTACAGAAGTAGTGAGAGAGAACAATTAGGATTTTTGAATTTTTGTTCAATATCAAAATAGCACTATGTAAATTCCCTCAAGGTTGATGATTCCCAGAGCAATCTGTTTTACTCCACCAAAAGCAATGACATGAGTAGAAGCTGACACATGACTTAATCAACTAAAGACAAACAAAAAGGTCTACATGATAGATAGCAAACAAACATTCAGGAAATAAATAATCTAATCTTCAGCAAAGGAAAGTAATAAAGAGTAGAGGGCATTAGGGAAAACAATATTGTGTACCTTGGCAAAAGTTTCCTGCATAAACACAGCCAAAAGTCCTGAAGCACTACTCGTTATTCCTAGAGTTAAAAGCTTTTGCTGTTTTAACCTTACTCACAGGTCAAAAATCAATCTCTATAAAGCAAATTAATTTTACTCCTTGGCATTCTATTTTCCTATACAAAATGCAAAATAAAAAAGAAGAAAGAAAACAACAGAAGTAAAAATTCAATGCAATATAATTCTATTTAAATTTATCTCAGATAGAAATAATGCAGATATTGCATTTTGAGACTAAATAAGCTATTATAAGGTATATCCTTATAGTAACACTGCCTATCCTCTATGTTAAACTCTGCCTTATGTCTAAGGGGATTTGGCTTGGCTACCTACCTTGATTTATGGACCATTTAATCATTAAGTTGAACTGTTATGGACTGGGCTGAATTGTGTCACCTTAAAATTCATTTGTTGAAGCCCTAATCCTCAATGTGACTGTATTTGGAGATAGGGTCTTTAAGGGGGTAATCAAGGTTAAATGAGGTCACAAAGGTGGGGCCCTAATCCAACAACACTAGTGTCCTTATTAGAAGAGGAAGAAATACCAGCTATGCTAGCTCACAAAGGAAAGGCCATGTGAAGACACGGTGTGAAGGTAGAGTCTGCAAGCCAAGGAGAGAAACCTTAGGAAAAACTAAAAGTGCCACACCTTGATTTTGCACTTCTGGGCCCCCAGAACTGTGAAAAAATAAATTTCTGTTGTTTAAGCCATGCAGTCTGTGGTATTTTGTTCAGGCAGCCCTACAAAACTAATACAGAGACCCAGAGTACAGATACTGAAAACCATCATATACTGAGGTACTCATATCTCAAACTTCTTGAATTGTGCAATAGCACTGTGTTTTCTAACTTATGATCATTTAAAATAGTATTTCAGGTCTTCCCTGGTGGCGCAGTGGTTGAGAGTCCGCCTGCCGATGCAGGGGACACGGGTTCGCGCCCCAGTCCAGGAAGATCTCACATGCCGCAGAGCGGCTGGGCCCGTGAGCCATGGCCACTGAGCCTGCGCATCTGGAGCCTGTGCTCCACAATGGGAGTAGGCCACAACAGTGAGAGGCCCACATACTGCAAAAAATAAAATAAAATAAAAATAAAAATATATATATAGTATTTCATTTGTTCCTTACAGCAAGCCTGTTAAATATGAGATTATTTCCCCTGCTTTCAACATGAGAAGTCTGGGCTTGAAGTGCTAACTGGCTTGCACCAAAGCAGAACACTGTTAGGTTGTGATGCTATCTTGTACCTGGACTTCTAAGTTCCAAGTTATCCACACTCTGGCCTTGTTCATGTGTCTTTGGACTTCTTGTGAAAACAATCAATTCCAATTTTTAGAACCTTTTACATCTCTGAGAGATGAAAGACTGACAAAGGTGACTGGAATAAAATATTTTAAGGAAAAAGTTCAGGAGAGACAAAATCATGTTTCATGTCAGAGGTGGGCAAACTATGGCTATAGGCCAAATCCAGCCCACCACCTGTTTTTTGTGTAGCCTGCAAGCAGAGAATGGCTTTTGAATTTTGAAATGATTGAAAAAATAAAATAAGAGTGAATAATATTTTGTGGCACCTGAAAATTATATGAAATTCAAATTTCAGTATCCATAAAGTTTTACTGAAACAAAGCCACAATCGTTCATTTATTTATAATCTATGGCTGCGTTCACACTACAACAACAGAGTTGAGTGGTGTGACAGAGACCATATGGCCCACAAATTCTAAAATATTTACTATCTGGGCCTTTACAGAGAAAGTTTGCTGACTCATGTTTTATACAATAGGATTAGTACCATCCTTTATTATAATTGTTTCAAATAGTCTAGCTCTGGTTTTTCCAGAGAGCCTATTTAACTCATAACAAATTTATAAGGTATCACTAATGAGCTGATAGTATTCTTTCAATTAGCTCTAATCTATATTTATGATGTTATTCTATGGGAGAAAAAGATGGTTCAACTTTCAAACAATGCACAAGTGAATTTTTGGAACATACCTGTTGATCAATTCGTGGCTACCTGTTTTAGGGATGATTGATGATGATGAAAGTTGATAGGAATGATAGTTACCCATGTCTATACATTATTCAATTATTCTTACATCTTCTCCCCAAAGCAGGTACTTATTATTCCCATTTTTCACATTTGGAAAATGAGGATTAATGTAGCTAAGTAACCACCACAATTTAATAGCATCTTCACTATTAAATGGAGTAGGAAGTGGAATCTAAATTGTCCTGAATTGAGAGCTTATGCTTTCAACCATTATGCTCCACTGTCTACAGTAATTTCACTTAGGTAATATTACTTCTATTCATATTTTAATACTTTTATTAACAAACTGTTTTAAAATAAGTACAAAACAAAGAATTTTAAAGTTTTCATTAAAGAAATGCCAATTATATTCACAACTGATAAAAGGAAGACTTCTGAGGACTTTGTAACACTTTACCACTAAAGTTTCAGCGAATCTATTGTTCAAATGTTTGGGTCCTAATCAACGTAGCGTACACATATGGGCAGGATTAAACATTTGAACAGAAATTGATATACACCTAATCAAGAAAATTTATCTGGCCACTACATCACCATTACTTTTTTTTTTTTTAATATTTACATGTAAGAAAAAGATTTTAGCAATAAACTGAAATAAGGCTAAATGTAGCATATGGCAGTTCAGAGAGCAAAAGGCACTAGAAGAGGTCAAATTTGGGTTTCTTCCTGATAATGTCATTCTTAAGCTCTGAGTCTTAGAAAATCTATTAATCATCTCTAAACCTCAATTTCCTCACCATTAGAATGGTGATAAAATGATACCAACTTCAGAAAATTATTGTAAGGATTAAGTGCAATAATGCCATGCTCTCGTCACCACATCACAACCTATAGTATGTATATACATACATACTATATTCCCCACGTGTAAAACATTCATGCACTTAAGTTATGGCACTTCTAACCTCTAGGCTCTTTTGGACTCAATTCCCAGACCTGTGGGCTACCTACTGGTCACAGGGCCTTGAGCTCTGCCTTGTTATCTTCATCTGTAAAATGGGGGTAATAACAGTAATGTGACTGTCTAAAACATTGCTATGAGGCTGTTATTATATCTGTAGTATTTAGAATAGCACTTGGCATATAGTGTGTGCTGTGTAAAAGTTTGCTGTGGTTAGTAAGTCTTTTGTAAACAAATAGAGGGCAGGGATGATATTTTTCTTTCAGTTTCTTCTATAATAGGTTGTGACTTTCCCATATTAAATATATAGATATGAATATGAATATATAGATTAGATGATATAGATATGGACTTATTATAGCTCTAAATCTCCTTACTATTCAATACAATCCAATGAGAATTAAAAATATTGAACCTATTTTAAAACACATTTTAAAGCCACTTCTTGAAAAAGAAGTGTAAGGAAAAAAAGAAGCTCTCTTCTAAGCAGACACACAACATTTGTTGACATTATGAAGCCATAATCCATCATTTTCATTTCTTCATGGTTGACTCCTCATGTCTTTTCTTCACCCAGAAAGTTAAGTGATCATCTGAAGCCAAAGTATCAGATAAAAATGCCAAATCACATATGAGGCCAGCTTCTTCTATATTTAAACTCACAGTCCCTCTCAAATGGCCGACAGAGCAAGGGCGTCACAGTGACGCTGTAGCTTAGCTTATTAACCACCATACTGTCCTTACTAATAATAATGAAATCCACTTAAAACTTAAAAAAATGAATACTAATACTTTGATTTCATGAGAGCTTGAAGTTCACATTTTCTCCTTCCAAAAGTCATTGTTTTGCAGGTATTTATAGCACAATAGAATTTGTCATGTGACATTTCCAGGAAACCGCAAACTACTACAGTATAACAACCAAATCCAAATTGTTCTACTGTGTGGAAGAATTTGAATTGTTCTAAATAACTAATGGGGCATAAAACATATTGACTAAAGAATTTTAGTAAGTATATACAGTATTCATAAGCAGGGTATCTTTGTTTCATAGGCAAGACTTTCTCTGCAAAGTACATGGGAACAAAAATACCTTGGGAGACATCTGGGGTCCTTTTCTAAGATTCTCAGAAGTACCTGGAGAGCAGGGGCAAGGCTTGTGGATTGTAATTCAAAAAAGTGCTACAGCCCATCTCACTGCTTGCCCTTGCCCCCAGCACTGTTAAGAATCACTTTCTATTTTGATGAGAGCATTACTTTAGCCCCCAAATAATCCATCATATTGCTTTTAAAAGTCAAGCTCCAATGAAAACATACTGATTTCTTACAACTTACCAAATGTACTTCTTTAGCTTATTAAATGAATTTCACTGTAATCTCTTTTTCATGGCACAATACCATTAAGATTAATAATAAACCTATTTTTGTTATTCCCCCATGATATAACTTACTCGGGTTTGGTGTTTAACCCTTTTGACATGCTTATAGATGCAGAGTTCGTTCCAAAGGCTGCATGTTGCAGGAACTTCCTTCTTGTAAAACTATACTATTTCACTTTCTGATGAAATCATTTTCTGACCTGGCATTCTTTTTTTCTCTTCTACCAAAAAGTTAGTTGTTAAACTTTGCTACAAAACCCTTTGTTCTTATTGAATTCACTTTGCTTGTCTCTCCTACTGAAAGGACACCAAATCCTAAAAGCTGGCAAGAATGCATATGTTTATTTCACCATTGCTCTGCAATTACTGAATTCCACTTAATTATAGCAACAGATGCTCGAGTGTAGGAACCAGAAAAATCAAACGCCTCATTTCCAGGTTATTTTTTTCCATTGCTTCTGCCAACAGCAGATGTGTGAGCCCCTTGTGCTCTGGCGTAAATACTTATCAAATCCTAACAGGTCACCTATGTCACAAACAACATTTCAGATGCAACTGTTTCACCTGATAATAGGCTCTGAAAATAAAACTGTGAGCTGTAAATACAATGTATTCAGAATGAAATGCCATAATGTGAAATTGCTTTTTCTCCAGCTACAACTGAAGTCCTTGACAGTTTTTGGCAGTGATAAATCACCCTCCCATTAATTGTCTTCTCTCTCATTGTGAGGTGAGCTGCTAAAAGGGGCAGTCAACAAAAATGACTTAAAGGACAAATTTTGGCAAAAAGACAATGAAGAAATCTGTCATTGCTCAGCCTCCAGTAAACTGTCGTAAAACAATCAAAATAGATGTAGCTGGAGTGTTTATGTCTTTGTTAGGAAGATTATAGAATGATAAGTTTACTCTTAAAGAGACTCAGGATCCAGAGAAACTTAAATTGTGGATCCCTGACACCCTATTCCAAGTGATTTTTCTCCTATAAGACACATTACTGTCTCTTAGATTTGAACATTTTTCTCATTTCTTCAGATTCCCACTCTGACCCAGAATAAATGAAAAGTTCCCCAACGTGTGATCACAAGTTATAAAATCTTGTTAACGTAATTCTGAATTTAGTGTAAATTTAATTTTTATAAATTAACTTCAGAAATTCTCGGAAAACATATTTTGCCATAAAACAGGAAAAAGAACTCATACTATTCTACATCCAAAAGTGTGTTTGCCACCAGTAGACAATTTAATATTACCAGATGCAGTATGAGAAAATTATATGTTACTACAGTGCCTGTCAAATGCACCATTTACATTTTAGTTTATATTCAGCAATAGTAAGTAAAGATGCATAAAAACCGGACCTATTGCTGTTCCAGAATTTAAAATGTTCATATTATATTTACTTCATGGAATTAATGTATTGCTTAAATTGCTGAATCCCAAGTCTAACTGAACAAGATCCCTAAATCTAAACTGCCATTTCCTGGAATGCACACAGTCACCCCTCTTCAAATATCAATATATATTTGAAAGTGATACAGAGGTAGAATATTAGGGTCACCAATTAACGCACAGGTAGAAAAATTCAAATAAAGCCAAAACTGTAAAAGGAATAGTATGTTTTCAGGAATCCTTATGGAATCCCATCTAACGTTCTGAAGCATGATTGGGATATTATCATGTCAATTTTTTTCCAGAGGAATTTGAAATAACTTTAAAAATAATTAAGGGGTATTTCGATTAATACAGGAAATTACTGAGAGTAACTCTATAAGGAACATTTCAATTTATCAAAAAAACGTCCTTAGTAATAGATAGATGTCTCTGGTTTACATTAAATGGGGGGAGATAAAGAAATGGTATGTTAGTGCGTCAACAGTGTAATTCAATAAAATGACTAAGTTAAATAAGGAAAACTTAAAATTACACCAAGTCCCATATTGTAGCACAAACGTAATGTTATCTGAATATTAATAAATATAGTTTATAGACTATGACATTAAAATATCTTTTGAATGACAGAAATAAAAATCAAGGGATTGATTTTTTTTTTTCTTTTTTGGTGATGCGCCAGTTTGAGAGCTTACTGAGAGCATATGGAGATAACATATTTGCAAGTCCATCTCTGGAGGATTGCAAAAGGCCCTTAGCTTGTGAAAAACAGCAATGTTATTTTTTTTTTTAACGTTCCCTATATTTAGAGATTAAATCGCTCACTGCACAAACCCATTTGGAACAGGCGCGAAGGTGAAAAGGATAATCAGTACAGTCACTGGTCCGTGTTTCCTAAACGCTTTTGAAAACATTACTGTGCGTAGGCATAAAATTAGCGGCAGGACCTTAAAAAGGCTGGCATTTAGCATGACTTTTTGGAAAGTGACACCCTCATTTTTTTCTTGTAGGATATCATTAAATTTCAATCGCCCTATGGCAGTGCCTTTCCATTAATAACCAATTCACTGTGTCACTTTGGCTCTCCTTTGAAATAATGAGCCTTTGCTTTGCTTTAATAAATTTAAACATATTCTCAAGGCCAGGGAAGATAGGAAACCGCAGATGGGCTGAGAAAAACACGATTCATAAATCCTTAACTGCCTGAGATCGTTGAGAGCAAAACAAAGTAACACTCGTAAAATATTAAACAATCCCAGCTGTATGAGGGAAGCTTCATTAACAAAAATGGACTATTTACTGCCTTGCTCAGAGCCTGTGGGTGGAGGGAGTCAAAGAAATCTTAAAAAAAAAAAATTCACTGCCATTTCTTGTGATTCTTTAACCAACTAACGGAACAATGAAAATATTATCTGGAAAGTCCAGTTATTGTCCAGAATTAATAAATATTATTTCAAATCCTATAAATTATTTTTCCCACTGACACACTTTATTTAAAAAGTAACAAATGAATTTTGTTACTAGAATTTTGTTACTAGATTTTTTTCTTGGAAATATTTCCATAAACATGACAAAGTTATTAAACAATTTGTTTTGTTTATCAAAACAAAATGATGCTAATAAGCATTGTGAACATCCTTATAACACTGGTTTCTGAAGTATATGTCAGACTAGAACCAATTTGTTACTTTCTTTTGCTTTTGTATCTGTATTTTATTATCCACTGAATTGTCCCTTAATACATAAGAAATTTTTCTAACATTGAGTTTATCAAAAAGTTTAATATTGGTGGAATATTTGGAACCATACTTAAAGGCTAGACATTCAATGCAAATAATCCTAGCATAGTCGATGGAAATTATGACATATCATCATCAAGGGCAAAATTTTAAATGCCCTGCTTCAAAATCAAGTCCAGCTTGCTGGTGGTATACAAGTTTGAACAACCAAGAGATCAATGTCAGTCTGTTAAATGCTAAGGACTTAGAAGCTCTAACCTTAAAGACAAGCTGACAATTTAGTGGACAGAATGTCAATACTTCTAAACATTTCAAGGACAAAAATATTGCTTTATATTATCTGTGTCACAGTTATTGCAAAAAAAAAATTTAGATTTTTCTTCTGCATTCTGTCAGCACTTTTCCTTTTATTTTACAGAGATATGTAATTAAGGAGTTCAATATTGAATAATGCAGAGGCTGACCCTTTTAACAATACATAGCTAGTCTTTTGATATTACATGCTAAAACATAAGAAAAATGAAAATACATTCATCCTTTTTCAATCACTATATAGTTTACTGAGTCTTTATATGGATAAAATTTCATAGTGTGTGAAAAAGCATTTGAATAAATATGTGAGATCTTTCTGTCATCATTAGCAATTCCTTTTTCTTATCATATTATAATGGAAGCAAATAACTATTGACATATTTCCCAAAAGACAACCTAAGTTGAAAAGCAATATTGGATACAGTTTAAGATCACAAATATTGACTCTAGATTCTTTCTGCAACTTTGTTTCTTAATCAGTAAAATGGGAAAAATAATATTACCTATCTCCAAAAGTCATCTTAGGACTAAGCAAATTAGTACATGTCAACTTCAACTACTGCTTAGTACATAATAGGCAGCATATACAGGTTAGATTATGACTTGGTTTTAAATGCAATAGTTGTGAAGGAAGTATTGTTCTACCATGATGGTAAAAATATGTATGACTATTGCAAAGAATACTTACAATGAACATTTACCGTTATGTAAGAACAGGGTGTCCTGTACTGAATACTAGTATTACAAAGCTATTTGTTGTCAATTCTTGTCATACATTTAAGACTTCCTTTGAATCAAAATCCTGTCTTCTCAGTGAAGTCTTCTGGGGCTTGCTATTACTCTCAGGTTTAGAATCTGCCTAAGGCTCAATTCTTCCATGGAAAGCTTAAACTTTGACTATTATATTCATCTGGTATTAGATCTGTTATTAACATCTTTGAAATATCTTCATCAGATATTTAAAACACTCCCCTTTATTCATCCTTCTGAACAGTAACTAGCATTTTAATAATTATAAATAGGTACTTATATTTAACACTTACTTTTTTTGAGAATGTGAATTGCCTTCCACTACTTTTAAAAAGAGGTTAAAAGTTGATAAAAGTAGTAATGTGTGTATATTTGCGATACACATAACTGATAAAATAAGTTTTCATTTTTTAAATATAAGTTAAAGTAAGTATCTTATAGTTATAAATTACTGAAACCAAATCACTTCCTTTTTTTGTTTTGTAACTTCAGAGCACCTTGAAAAGTCACAGATTATATCTCTAAGAATTGAGGTAGAAAAGTTTAAAGAACTTTGATAACTTAGATGTCATGAGAATGCCATAGTAAATCAGAGGTGAAATAGCATTCTATTTGAGTCTAAATGACTAGTCCCTGAAAAGTTGATATTTTCTTCCCTAACAGTCCTTCATCACTGAATATGGGAAACAATTACAATGAGAGGCATGTGAGCACAGTCTTTGCCACTGGGCTTTCATAAATCTTGCCAGTTCCCAGTGAACAACACCAAATATGCAGCTGAGGAACATTTGGTCTGGCTTACATTAACATATCACAGCAGTCAGAAGTCATTAAGTTTTGCCAATGATTTGAAACAATTTTTTCCATTTCCAAAGTGATTTCTTTTTTGGGAGGAAGAAGGTAGTAAAAACTAAAACAAATGACATGAGAATGGAAGTTACTAACAAAAAAAAATGATAAAGGTCTTTGAACTGCCTTTGGTAAATTTGTTAAGGCTTTTTAAAAGAATCCCTTCACTCTTACACATATCATCAAATAATTCAAGATGGTGCATACCAATTTCATGGCAAACAATGATTCAAGTATAAAAATGCAAATATCATTTACCATGAATTCTTTGTGAATTTAAACATTATAAATTGTAAAGCTGATCAACAAAATTTCATGGTAAAGAAGAGCCCAAACAGTGAGAGGTCCGTGTACGGCAAAAAAAAAAAAAAAAAAAAAAGAATAGCCCAATATTTTCAGTTAAAATTTTCAAGGAGATTAAGCACAGAAATAAAGATATTCTGGTTTGTTTTCCAAAGCTCAGCAATGATACAGAGTTCATACAGACATAAGAACATGAACAAATTGTTTAGAGCAATTCAGTGATTATACCAGAGTATTTGAAGTGATGGATACAGATGATGAGACTGTAATTTAGAATTCAAATTAATACATTCACCTATTTATGTTAATTCCATCAACTGTGTGGTATGTCTTCTCTTCAAGGAGTAAGATTGCTTCAGGAAAAAGAAGGTTTCAGAAACAGAATCCATGATTCCAATTCCAGTTTCCCTGCAGGACAATTGTGTCACCCTGAACAAGTCATTTAACCTCCCAGAACCTCATCTGTAAAGTAAGGATAATAACGTCCACCTTGCAGCTTACAGTGAGGATTAAAGATAACAGAGAAAACTCAGTAATTGTCCCACATTATATGTTCTATAAATGGTAGCTATTAATACTAATATTTTTAAAAGTCAAATTAGTGTCTCTACTGTCAGCATGTACATTATTATGTATTCTCACATATAGTGAATTTTATTAATTATCAACCATACCACTAAGAAAAGACCTTTTATCTTAATAGATAAGTGATAAAAGAAATTTATAAGCTTACCACAAGTAAGACTGGAGTTACTGAAACAGAGGGGGAGGAATAAATAAAGCACTTACTATGTGCCAAAGGCTGTGCTTATTTTATTATGTGTTTTCATAAAGTGCTTCAAACAATATTTAGATTTAGATATTTCTATTGGTTTATTATTATACCTCTCATAATGCAGCAATTGGGACTTAGAGCCAGATCCACCTGCCTTGAGGTCTGTATTCTCTCTCTAATGCTATGTTCCTGGAAAATGACTTTAGAAAATATTTACTAAAGACTTCAGAAAGCTTTATAATATATTATTTTGTCAAAGGGTATAATCTAGCTGCATCTACATATTACCATTCATTTTAAATGCAAGTTCAGCCAATCACAATTCCTTAATTACTTGATATTATAAAGTTTCAAAAAGTCTGCATTCTCCTTGTAAGTATTTTACTTTCTTCCCAAAGATCAGATCTAAAGTAACTGATACTGTAGAAAACAAACATTTTGGGAAACAAAATTTGAGGACCAGTATTTTAGCAAAATGGCCATTAGAAAGCAAGCAGAGTCACATTAACAAGGTTCAATTTATACTCAAAGGAAAAGACTTCCGTATATAGATCTTTTCTATCAAATTACTTAGGTTACAGTTAAAAACAATATTTGCATTATATTGGCTCTTTCACTGTTACAGATTTTTTTGAAATAACTTTTAAATAAAATTAGAGTATACTATATTAAATAAATGCAAAACAACTAAATATTGCAGACGAAAAATTGAAGTAGTAAAATTTGAATGAGTAACACAACACAATTACGGAAAGCATGTAAAGCTTTTCGACTCTGTGTGCCTTGGAACACTAAGGAAAAATTAATGTTATTTGTTTTACTACTTAGAGAAGGGCGTGGAACAACAAATAAACCTCTCCCAATGCTATATATCAATTCTAGGGCATGCTACCCTCGCAGAAAGGGAAAAATATGTTCTGATCACTGCCCCTACGTACTCTTTTTTGTTTGTTCTATAATTTTCTAACTTACGTGGTTTGGTAGTGATTGTTTTAAAATATATATTATTTTATTCTCTTCTTTAATAACACCTGAAAGTTATCCTATATTCTTTAGATGAAGTCAAATTTTTTTAAAGTTACTTAAATTTTAAAAGAGGTTACAACGCTGTTCTTTGTAGGAAAAGGAAAAGGGCTGGAGAGAAACTCTAGGGAAGGGGTGAGCTTGAAGCCCACTCAAGGTAATCACTTGTCTGTAGGTGCCTACTTGCCTTCTCAGTGTCACTTTACTTGTTTCTTTTGCTAAAGAAGCTCTTAAATGATTAAAGATCTCTAATGATTTCACAGAGGGAAGAGAAAAGAAAGACGAGCAACCCATATTTCCTGATCATCTTGTGGTTAAAAAAATAATAATAAAAACCTTAATATTAGAAACTAATACTTTGGGGCTTCCCTGGTGGCACAGTGGTTAAGAATCTGCCTGCCAATGCAGGGGACACAGGTTCAAGCCCTGGTCCAGGAAGATCCCACATGCCACGGAGCAACTAAGCCCATGAGCCACAACTACGGAGCCCACGAGACACAACTACTGAAGCCCACATGCCTAGAGCCCGTGCTCCGCAACAAGAGGAGCCACCGCAATGAGAAGCCCATGCACTGCAACAAAGAGTAGACCCTGCTCGCTGCAACTAGAGAAAGCCTGTGCACAGCAATGAAGACCCAACGCAGCCAAAAATAAATAAATAAATAAATTTATTAAAAAAAAAAGAAAGAAACTAATACTTTGACATCATAGCATGTCATGGGATTGACATTCAATGCATATTTGTTGAGTAAGTAAATGCAGAAAGGTAAAGACAAATCAGATTTTTCATTTGTAAAAATAATTTTCATTTCTTCTCCATTTTATTTTTTTTTAATAAAAGGATTTCATAAGGTAATTTCTAGGTTGGTTTCAGACTATCATTTTTCAGGTTTTTTTTTTTCTTCTTCTTCCCTTCTTATGATCAACATGAGGGTGGAGGACAGAGGAAGATGTTAGGAGGTGTAAAGTGAGGTAGAAAAAAAATACATAATAACAATAACAAAAATAAGATAATTATGTGTAGGTATCTTCCTCTTGTTAGACAATAATACCAGGCATCCTGTGGATATGAACATTTAGACATCTCTTTATTGAGAGAGGAGTGCTTTTCTAGCTTTCAAGAAAAGTTATATAGTTTAACAAAGAATAAGTTTTATGTGAATTTTTTGTCTTATAAATGTTACGTTTATTACCCATGTATAAATATACATTGTTAAACTCACTCAAATTATTTCAGAACATAACTGAATTTCAAATACACTGTGTTCGCTCCTAATGAAGGAAGGTCTATGGAGGTGTTTACAACCTTATAAACAAAAAAGAGATGTTTGTCCTTGCATAAACATATGGGAACTGAAGAAAAACTCAAATGGCAAGTCATTAAGAGTTATGCAACTGTGGACGAAGACCTCTAGAATGAATTCTGAAATTCCCTAATCTCATATTAGATAAACAAAGTGAAACTCTGCTTAATAAATGTATTTGCATAATGAGATCATCATTGTTTCTTTTTTAAAATATTAACTCAGAAATAGGACTTGGCCTGTTAACGCCTGAAATATTAAAACATAAGAAGAAAGGAACGGATAAACAAAAATCAGCCCTTGAGATAAATACACAAAGCTAACGTTATAGGAAAATATGAGTTACATGTCTAATGATTTTAAGTAGTTACGTTATAAGTGTTGCCATTTTGTGTGCTTGTTTGTTCTCAGAGGTGTTGTACTCAAAATGGGTTGGTAAACGGAAAACACAGCCTTATGACTTGAAGACCTCTTTTGAATGCCTGTTCCATGATACTGAGTTTTTAGGTCTCACTCTTAAAATAAATACAATGTTTTTATATAGTTGTCTTGATGAAGAACCATATTAATATAAATATAAGTGCATGCTGTGTCTGGCATATAGTAGGTACTTAATAAATTCTTGCTATTATTGTAAGGATCATTTTCCTCTTTCATTCAGAAAGCAGAAAATAAGCTAATCATATTATTTTTTATTTATTTATTTATTTATTTGCGGTATGTGGGCCTCTCACTGTTGTGGCCTCTCCCGTTTGCGGAGCACAGGCTCCGGACGCGCAGGCTCAACGGCCATGGCTCACGGGCCCAGCCGCTCCGCGGCATGTGGGATCTTCCCGGACCGGGGCACGTACCCGTGTCCCCTGCATCGGCAGGCGGACTCTCAACCACTGCGCCACCAGGGAACCCCAGCTAATCATATTATTGAATCACTTTTTATAAGACCTATGACAATGAAACAATGATAAAGTCCTTGGTTGAACATTGCCAGTTGTTACGTCTTTATACTGATATTTTTGCCATTTTGTAAAGACAATTTAGCTGACAATAGTTCTTTGGGGTTTTCAAATATATTGCGTTGTAAGACTATGTTATTAAAATCTATCCCTGGAAGAGAATTTTGAGAAAAAGATATATTGCCTTTCAATTTAAAAATTGGTTTTAATTTTAGAAATACTGAAAGAGATGAAAAAAGTAAAACAAATTATGAAAATTTTAAATCAGTTTACTTTTTCAAATATTTATACCCCACTTTCTAACATTTACTATTTACGTGTTAAATTGTTCCACCAAAAGCAATCTAGAGGGGTGTCTCCAACACCAACACAAAGTAATTGGAAAAGCTTTACCAAAATAAAAACTAAGAAGTCTGTCCTTCACAGTACTTAATTATGAAAAGCTTACACTACCGACGAAAGATGAGATTTTGGGAAAACCTGAAAGGAAAAGAAAATCTCTAATATGTTCATAAGCTTAAAGATTTCTAGTATATAGTAAGCATTCAGTAAATACCAATTGACTTCCTTCTCCTTCCCATTATTGACTGAATCATGAGGATAATAATAACTTTAGGAAAAAATGCTTTTGTCTTAATAATCCATGACAGTAGCCCTAATTATCTCTTCCACTTTGTATTTGCTTTAGTACCTCAAAATAATTGGGATATATGTGATGGTAGCAAGTTATATATTAATATATTTCTCAATTAATTTTATTTTGGGGGTGTCAAATGGAATTTACAAACCTCTGCCTAATTTCAAATAATATGATGCACTTTCCTATATATCAGGTATATTATATTCAGAAAAATTAATGGCAAGTGAATCCAAAAAACACTGGGAGACATTTTTACCCTATTAGAAACAACATATTTTGAGTTTACCTACTTTGATGAGTAAACTACTGTTTTTAGAGCAACTAGTCAGAAAAGGTATTTGAAACATTTTTTTTTGGAAAAATACAAAAAGCGATACAGTAACTTTTTTTTTAATGGTTAGGAGAATCGGAGAATATAATGGAAACTCTGAGTCACAGAAAAGCCCTTCAAAGCATATTTCAGAAGACTTTTTTTTCTGTCTTTTCCACTAATTGCAGTTAGAGCAATTTTTATTCCATTTCCCTCATCAGACTATTTGTAGGTCAGCATCCAAAGGAATAAAAGAAAGTCTCATATGTAATTCCTTTTATTTCAAACTAAAAATTATCATGAGAAAAGAAAAAGACATAAAATAGTAAAACAAAGTCAAGAGAAAACTCCAAGCTTGACCATTACTTGTTTGCCTATTTTTCTCAGTGCTTCAAATTAGGCTTAAGCACTATGATATTGAAATCATTATTAAAACTTGGAGATTTGGCATTAACAGATATACACTACTATATTTAAAATAGATAAACAACAAGGACCTACTCTATAGCACAGAGAACTATATTCAATATCTTGTATAATGGAAAAGAATCTGAAAAATAATATGTATATATACAACTGAATCACTTTCCTGTACACCTGAAACATTGTAAATCAACTATACTTAAAGAAAAAAAGAAAAAAAAAACTTGACCACAGTTATTTCAAGACCATATTAAATTCGAATATGCCACTTTAAGTAATCTCATTAAAATTAGTTTAAGGGTCTTTCCAACACTTTTTTCAACATTTTATACAAGAACCCCCTCTCTCTCTCTCTTCCCACCCCACCCCCACTTGCATAGAAAGAAAGACTCACATAAACACACTAGAAGCTTGGTCAGGAAATTAGACATCTTATCTTCAGGTTTGCTCAATAAGGACCAATAACCTGGGCCTGCGGCACTCTTCATGATAACTGCCTTTACAAAATGAAATTTTGACTTCTTCACAGCTTAGCTACAAGAAGACAGTATCAGTGGACCTGCATTTCTGTGCAATATGAGGGGTAGTAAAAGATTTCAGCATCTGACAGGGGAAAAATGAAGAACTGATAAAAAAATCTTTGAAATGTTCTCTCAATGAGAGGCAACATATTTTATGTGGATTTACATTTTTATTATTGTTGACTTTCTTGATAGACAGAAGGTATACTAAACAGGGAACACATAAAATGATGGAAAAATACAAACATCAATAGCAACAAGGAAAGGACCAGAATCTTTCAAGAAATATTTATTTGTTTTTAAAATCTAATTATCCTTGATATCTTAACTGTGTGCTTACTTTGTTGATGGATTTGGAATCATTGAGTAATATTTATTACCTTAATAATATCTACACAAATCATAAAGAAAAGGAAAAAAATTCTTGAATTATATATTGACATTTTACTTCTAAAATTAACCAAAATATCAGCATCAGATCTTTTAGCTTCTAAAGGGTAAACGATATTTTGATGGTTTCCAAAGTCAGGAATTGCACCTATGTAGAATGAAAAGAAATAAACAGCATCTAGATTTTACAATAAAATATTCTAAATCTTAGATTAGGCAAAAGAAAAACTTCTAAAAGAGCCAGAGGATGATGAAGTAATATTGATGATGATAAAAACTGTAAATTCCATTGTTATATAATGTCATGAAATATTAAAGTTACAACCCATATTTTTAATAGTGTATACATACTATTTGAAAGGGGAAAAAGTTTAAATTTATCACTTAAATGAACCCACTAAAATAAAATTGTGCCTTAATTTTGTTTCTGTCTGTAAGTTTTCCAAAACAAATAAACCTGCTGAAATTCTAGATAAATTATCTAGATACGTTATAGATAATTTTCTTTTCCTCTAAAAGAGGTGAGAGGACTTCCCTGGTGGCGCAGTGGTTGAGAGTCCGCCTGCCGATGCAGGGGACACGGGTTCGTGCCCCGGTCTGGGAAGATCCCACATGCCGCGGAGCGGCTGGGCCCGTGAGCCATGGCCGCTGAGCCTGCGCGTCCAGAGCCTGTGCTCCACAACGGGAGAGGCCACAACAGTGAGAGGCCCGCATACCGCAAAAAATAAAATAAAATAAAATAAAAGAGGTGAGAACAACAAGCTAAAAGAAAAGGGACAAGAAAACTTTGACATCTTAACTCCAAGAACAATACTTAACATATTAGAGCATCTGTATGTTTCTTAAAATTATTGTAGTAAGTATAAAATATTTTATGTAATTTAATTTTATAATGCAGAACAATGATCTTTAGAAAACCAAGCTTAATATTATCAATATATTAGTATCTTGTTATGTCATAATATTGTACAATGCAAAATTCTGATTAAAATTTGGTGTAAGAGGGCTTCCCTGGTGGCGCAGTGGTTGAGAGTCCGCCTGCTGATGCAGGGGATACGGGTTCGTGCCCCGGTCCGAGAAGATCCCACATGCCACGGAGCGGCTGGGCCCGTGAGCCACGGCCGCTGAGCCTGCGCGTCCGGAGCCTGTGCTCCGCAACGGCAGTAGGCCACAACAGAGAGAGGCCCGCGTAAGGCAAAAAAAAAAAAAAAAAAAAAAAAAAAATTTGGTGTAAGAAAACCTTAAAGACATTTTCTTCTAGACATTGATTATATTTTTAGATGTTATAGACATAATAATGGGCATCTATCATGTAAATTTTCTTTACAAAATTAAAACTCCCAAATGGTTTGTACCATGCTTAAGAACTTACAAATAACATACTACTAAGATTTTTTACTATGATTTGGAAAATTTTTATTAAATAACCAATCAATAATAAAGTAGTGAAAATGATTATCAAATTTTGGTCATGAAAAAATGAGACAGTCTCAGAAAACTTGATATGGAAAGTAACAATACATTTGCTTTATTTTATAGACATGGTAAGTTCCTTAACAGGTTCTGTGGATTACAAAACGCTAAAATTAATTCAGATGAATTTTTCCCAAGTCAGCGCTTTGATGCTGAGTATATTTTGCTTTAAAATATTTGCTATGAACACTTAAATGGCTTGGTTTGCACTTTATTTACTTTATTGAAGTCAAGATTGCCAATCTTCACTTTTGATAACTTCCCAAAATACATTAAACCTTAATAAAATCTTATGGCAACTGAAAATATTTGTATAAATATTTTGAAGATTCAATAATAATCTAAAGAAGTCTTTAAAAGTGTCAAACAATGATTTAACATTTTCTCCCAAGTTGGCTAGAGGGAAAAGATGCATTTAAATGTACACATTTTAGTTTGTTGGAGAGTTTCTTTATAAAATAATGAGTGAAAATTCTGCACCAAAATTAGAGTTGAAAATGGTTAAACATGGTCGTTAAAGTATTTTTCCTTGAGTGACTAATGCCCATATTTGTTTTATTTGATAAAGAATTTTATTTACTCTCATTTTAAGGGTAAATGATTAAGGGGAATGTATTGATTTGATCCTCCTAAACTATATTCTAGTGAAAATTTAACAAATATAGATGTAACTAAAGTTAACATTCCGTAAAAAAAAAAAAAGAAAGAAAACAGTGTAAGTGATAGTCTAAGTTAAAAAAGTCGATTTAAAACACTTTAAATATTTTTAGCAGGCGAATCCTTTTTCAAGTGAAATTTTATCCCTAAAGTTCTAGGCAGAGCTACTTTGGTTAAAGGATTAGTCCATGGAATGCTGTGATCTCATCTCACCTCATTCTTGAGACATCCTCTCCTCTCAAAACCTTAGGGCTTAATGTAAAGTACTTAGAAAACTACTGACAGGCAGTGTGCTGTGGGAAACAGAGCATATGGGAGTAGAAAGATATTTATCAATCAATTTCTTGACTGCATTTTCTACCAAGTGGCTATGAATATAAGTATTTTAACTTTGTTGTAATTGTATGACAAATGTCATACAAATGTCATTCCTCAAATCCAAGCTTAAGCATGATATGGAATGCATTCACTTAACAAATACTTTGAGTGTTTTGTCTGTATGGGCACTCAACTGTATGATGGGTTGAAAGTGGTAACCCTCATGGACTTCACAAAAGGCTCACACCTCAATGTAAGAGACTCTGATTTCTCTTTTGCTATCATGCTCTCCATTATTAAATCTCCAAGCAAACCCATTCAGCACCACTCCAAGCAATCCATTTCTCTCCATTTTAATTGCCAACACCTTAGTCAAAGTCACCAGCATTTCTCACCTACACTCTTTAACAGCCACTTAACTAGTTTCTTCTTCAATTTTAGTCCTCCCACCCCATTATATATTTGCAGCACAAAAGCCACTTAAAATTATGTCATTCCCCTGCTTAAAATCCTCAATGGGTGCTTAAATACAAACTTCTTATCACAGAGTACAAATGATCTGGTACCTCCCTACCTTCCGGACTCCTTACCATGTTTTCCACCTTAATCTTTATGTGCCAGCCACCAGGTTTCATGAAGGCTTTCTGCTCAGGGCCATGGACCTGCTTGTTCCTTTGCCTAAAATAACTCCCCTCCCATCTCTGGACTTTCCCTGGCTGCCAGGCATTGTCTTGTCATTCAGACATCAGTTCAAATAGTACCCCAGAGAGGCCTCTTGGGGTCATCTTTACTCATAATGTCCCGCCCTGTTCTTATCACATGACCCCATTTTGTATTGCTCATAGCACAAAATACCATTTGATATTCCTTCATATGTTCGCTTCACTAGTAGTTGTTCGCTTGTTTATAGTTGACCTCTGATGAGAAGATAAACTCCACATTTACAGAGGCTTTTTTTTTTTTTTTTACATCTTATTCAGCACTGTGCCCCCAGGAGCTATCCCAGTGCTTGGTCCTCAGGCTTCAATGAGACCCATGTCAACTATTTCTTAGATGAAAAACCTTCTTCATATGCACTAAATTTCTTTCACTGTGCTTAAGGGTACTCTAACTCAGTGTGCCCTCCCCAACCTGCCTCCCTTCCATAATCAGGAAATCCTTATATACAAACTACTATACTATATATAACATAGACAACTAATAAGGATACTGTATAGCACAGGGAACTCTACTCAGTACTCTGTAATGACCTATAGGGGGAAAGACTCTAAAAAAAAAAAAAAGTGGATATATGTATATGTATAACTGATTCACTTTTCTGTACACCTGAAACTAGCACAACATTGTAAATCAACTATATTCCAATTTAAAAAAAAACACACACAAAGAAATAAGACCATTTCAACTCCCCTGATTTTAGAGATAAGAAAGAAAAAAAAAGTTCCCTTTCCCTAATTTTTTCCTAAGTACCCTTTAAAAAAATATTTGCAAATGGTTCTGAAGAACCTAGGGGCACGACAGGAATAAAGACGCAGATGTAAAGAATGGACTTGAGGTCACGGGGAGGGGGAAGGGTAAGCTGGGACCAAGTGAGAGAGTAGCATTGACATATATACACTACCAAATGTAAAATAGATAGCTAGTGGGAAGCAGCCACATGGCACAGAGAGATCAGCTCGGTGCTTTGTGACCACCTAGAAGAGTGGGATAGGGAGGGTGGGAGGGAGATGCAGGAGGGAGGAGATATGGGGATATATGTATATGCATAGCTGATTCACTTTGTTATACAGCAGAAACTAACACACCATTGTCAAGCAATTATACTCCAATAAAGATGTTAAAAAACAAAAAATGAATAGTTGTTGGTAAAAATAAAGGGGAAAAAGGAGAGGAGGGTGAAGGAAAGAAATTTCAGGAATGTCTATGTTGTTACAATGTCTACTTCTAAGGAGAGATACAACAAAGCCTTCAATGGCTCCTTCATACTTAATCATTCCTTCTTTGATGCCACCTTGGATATTCTGTAGTTGTTAGATTTATCACACTATAATTTTGTCTCATGTTTGTTTTCCTTATTAGAAATTGTGCCCCTTGTGATGCCCTGTTCCTCTTTGTACCTCCAGTATCTGGTATGATGCCTGATGCAGAGTAGCTGCTCAATACATATTTGCCGTTTTAGAAATGTACAGAAAATGCATATATTTGTGTATATATATGTATATTTATACATTTCCATCAAGCTCTTCCTACTGAAATCATAAATACATGAGTGATACTAGCGTTTTCCCTAAATATACCCCACAAGAATCCAAATCATTTTATGCATCGGATATGCCAGCTTCTGAATTTTCATTGAACCCTTTCCTACTTCTCTAGACCTGCAAACATAACCACCCATCAACTGGATGTCAGGGTACACTATTATTTGACCTTTAAAGATAGATGCCCCACCCAAGGCCACTGCTTTTAGATACTTCATATTGATTGTTTCTCAAGGCTAGAGTATAGAAGGAATTAAAATAATACTAAGGTTAAAAATCTAATTATTTGAACTTTTAAGATAAAATACCTGAAGCTATCATCAATTTCATCATTTTATTAGGAAGGAGATAAGTGTAGTTCTATGAGTTTTTGTTTGTTTGTGTTGTTGTTCTGTTTGTTTTCCTCCAAGGAGAATTACTTTATGCAAAATTGATTTTGTCTGCAGTGTTTGAAGAGGCAGGAGTGACAAAAGAAACTTTGGAAGGTCCTCCCTACCTATATAAGAATTCTGAGCAAGGAAAGGGATTAGAGAGAACACAGATAAGAGATTGTGAACTTGGAAGGAAACGCTGCCACTCCACTTACACAGAATCATGTAATTCCTGTAGTAAGTTAGATATTTCAATACTACATTTGAAGTGACTAACGAACGTTGGGATTTAGTTTGAATGGTATAAAGTGAATGTATTTCTCACTAGTACATTTTACTCCTCTGAAGATATTAAATAAGAACCATGTAATTAATTCCATGAGACCATAAGACGCAGCCATAAACTCTACAGTGGCTAAAGAAGACTCTAATATCCAAAAACGAGGGAATGAGGCTCCTGAAGATCTAAAAAGAGAGGCGGGACCCATGAAAATAGGTCCTGAAGAACTGGGATAATGTGCTGGCTTTCTTTAACACTACATCTGTGGGAAAAAAAAAAGGAACCTCAAGTGCTAAGAAAATCAGCAGTCTGAAATAAACAAACTTTCACATGAATTTCCCCAGAGAAAATTACTGGGGAAAAATCAACCTACAGCTGAAAATCAACCTGCAGAAGTTTCTGAAGATTTTTAGAAACTGCAAGCTATATCAAAAATTTAGTTTAAAAAGAAAAATCTTTAAGATTGACTGAAGTTTCAAGTGTTAGGCACCTTTCTTGCCTAAGGAAGTCTACTTTTATTTTGTTTTAAATCAAGATTTCAGCATCAAGTTAAACATGTATTTGTTGCATTTCAATTTTGTTTAATCTTTCCTGTCCTTTTTAAAGGAAGACCAACTAGGAGGTGAAAGACTTGTACACTGAAAACTGTAAGGCGTGGATGAAAGAAATTTAAGAAGATACAAAAAAATGGAAAGACATTTCATGCTCATGGATTAGAAAAATGAATATTGTTAAAATGTCAATACTACCCAAAACAATCTATAGATTCAATGTAATCCCTATCAATATGGCAATGGCATATTTCACAGAACTAGAATAAGTAATTCTAAAATTTGTATGGAACCAACAGAGACCTTGAATAGCCAAAACAATACTGAGAAAGAAGAACAAAGTTGGAGGTATCATGGTCCCTGATGTCAAACTACTACAAAACTAACCTCATCAAAACAGTATGATACTGACACAGAAACAGATATCTCACACCTGTTAGAATGGCTATTATCAAAAAGACAAGGAATAACACGTGTTGGGGAAGATGTGGAGAAAAAGGGACTCTCGTACACTGCTGGGGGGACTGTAAATTGGTGCAGCCACTGTGGAAAACAGTATGGAGTTTCCTCAAAAAATTAAGAATAAAACTACCATATAATGCAGCTTTTCCACTTCTGGATATTTATCCAAAGAACATGAAAACACTAATTTGAAAAGATATATACACCCCTATGTTTACTGAAACATTATGTACAATAGGCAAGATATATATGGAAACAATCTAGGTGTCTGTCAATAGGTGAATGGATAAAGAAGGAGTGGTATATATGTAATACAATGGAATACTACTCAGCCATAAACTGAAATACTGTTCAGCCATTTGCAATAACACAGATGGACCTAGAGGTTATTACACTAAACAAAGTAAATCAGACAAAGAAAGACAAATGTCATATGATCTCTCTCATAAGGAGAATCTAAAAAAAAATTTTGTAACTAAAACAAAACCAACCAACAAACAAAATGAAACAAAAGTGAACTCATAGGTGCAGAAAACAGATCAGAGGGGAAGGGGGTTGGGTGTGGGCAAAATGGTTGAAGGGGTCAACTGTATGGTGATGGATAAGAGCTAGACTTCTGGTGATCGCTTTGTAGTATACACAGATGTTGAATTATAATGCTGTACATCTGAAATGTATATGATTAAAAAAATTAATAAAATAAAAGGAAGGACTAACATTGTTAACAGTGTAATTAAAGAGTTTAAATCATTTTAGAAAGTAAGTATTTATATTTACCATCACACTATAATTCATTTCTCTTTCTTCAAGACTGCACAGTTGATTATATTTTATTTTGTAATTACTGAATAGAATCAAAATATTTAATATTTATATGTTAGAGTGCAAATGTAGCTAAAACTGTTATGGTTCTACTATATTCACAGAGCTCTATTTGTTAAGAGAAAAACAATGGTGGAAATCGCTTTCTTATTTACTGTTCTATAAAAGCATTCTCACACTGGGTCTAGCTGCTATTATTTATTTTTTTTTAGTCAACTCCTGGTTTCCTCCTGCCTCTGGAACTTGCATGTTCTATGGTCTGTAGTGATATTCATTGATGGGTGCTCCTGATATTCAGAAAAATGCTCTTCTTAGCCTCTTTCCCATAAAGTTCAGCAGTGACACCAGAGATTAGGTTTTGTGTGCTTTTCAGTTACGGATTATAAGAAACATCTCCTTCAAAAGACTCACTAGAAAAAAAAAAATCTCTGAGAGATAACTTCCAAATTAACTGTTCGATTCCCAACTATGAATCTATATCATGTTAAGCTAACAGGAGCCTACAACTTGCAATATTTTCATGAGCTCTTTTAAAATCTTAATGACAGGAAACTCTATCAATATGAGAATTTACAATGATATAAGTAATCTACATGCATACATTCCTCATGTTTTGATTTCCTAAATAAAGCTTACATTTCTTTCTAATTCTTTCAAGACATTATCTTCTACGTATTCTATTTTATTTTTTAATGAATTGAACTTGGACAAAATAGAAAAAGAAAAATCACAGCAAACTTGAATTCTTTACCATGCATTTTTCAACTCAATGAGAGCTAAAAATGTTATGAAAATTCTACAGTTAATCAATGCATTTAAAAAGAAAGCATCAAAATAAGTTAGAACTGGAAAAGAAAGGGCATTAAAAAACTGTAGTTATGGGAGAACTGAATCTATTTTCAAGAGTTTCTTCTATTTTTTAGTTTGTTTTAAAATATGGAAAATAAAATAAACTTGATTTAAAAGATGATATTCTTTATCATATCATAAAATATTAGAAAGTTCTTTTCAGTATCAACAAAATAAATCACCAATAGTATAAGATAAGCTTTATGAATTTCTACTTCCATGTCACTTATTCTATATTATATAGCAAATGCTTATTTATAACATGAATTCACAAGGCAATATAATTAGAAAATATTTCCAATTAGATTCAGTATTATGGCCCTAAAAAGGATGCATTTATGTTAATATAAAAGTATACCTGCTACATTTTATCATGCATTAGAGAGTTTAAGCAGGTAATCTACACAGCATCTGGAAACCTAAGCAGAGGCAAAGTCGGCTATAACAAAGGCACTGTAACAGTTCACCTTCAGTGAAGAACAATAATGCATTATTAAATTCACTTTCCTGCTCAGTGGTTACACTTAGCTGACCACAGCAAATTTGCTCACTGCCTGGTCCTCACAAGTTGGCAGAAAAATAGATTCTGTCACATTTAACGGGTTTAGAAAATGACAGGATGCCTCTTTTGTTTTAACTATAAACCATAATCTTTCAGAAGTAAATATAATTACAAATGCCTTTGGTCATGTCATTCTTAGGACAGATATTATATGTGGGTTATCACAAAAACAAATATCACCATAACTATCATTAATAAATGGAACTGATACTATATATAAAAAAATCCAGATTTTTTACGGTGCTTTCATTCTATATAACATCATAATTCTTATGATACAATAAAAATCTTTTTGAAATCTTATAGCTCTGTGGACATTATGGCGATTTGTAGGTTTTCATTTTATTTAAATTTATGTTACTCACACAAATTAGGATATTTGGTCTACCATAAAAATATCATAGGTAGCAAACTTACTAATCAAGTCCTACAATATTTTCTAAGCTAAAATTGGAGGTATTTTTCAAGTAATTGATTGATCACCAACATAAATAAAAATCTATATGGTGGTTATCTATTAATCCCATAAGCCCTTTCTTTACACACACATGTCCTATTAATACATGTTCTTTATTTTAAGTTTTGTTAAATACAAATTATTATATTTCATAGCATTTTTCATGAAGTAGGAAAGAAACAATATTCTGAACTTTATTTCCCTAGAAATATTTTTGTAAGTAATAGGTGCAAACTATGATGCTAGTATTTGTGGAAAATGAAGTTCATTGATTATTTTGTTCTTTATAAAGTCCTAGTATATAAGGTTCCATAGAAATTTCACTTTAGAATGCTTTGCAATCAGGTGTATGGTATTAACTAGCCAACACTTAGCAAAGAAAGATTGCTTCCTTGGATGATACTGAGTATCAGTTACTCAAGGAAGTATTTTTATGGTTTTCTGGAATGATTTTCTATTGGCTCTTAAACTTTCTCTTATGTCTGACTTAATTTCTCTTAATGATTATGATTTTTAAAAAACTGTCATGGCTTACTTTAATATTTCATTATACAAATAGACTATACAATACCTTCAATAAAAAGGTAAATTATGGAAAATATCAAAGAAAACATTCATTACTTGACTATTTAAGATCTGGATTAATTTTTTTTCTTTGCAAGATGCATATTGGATTTGCAATTTGTATACATAAACTTACTCTACATATTACAGTTTATATATACTAGTTTAATTACATTACATTATTATTGATAACATCATATGAATTATTTGCTGTCATTAAACAGAGGTCTTCTGCCATAATTAAATGAAAACAAGGTAAAAGCATAACATTTTTGCTTGGAATATCAGTGACAGTTTTACTTGTTAAGAGTTAAATTTTTGTTATCTAAAAAAAATATACCCTGTGAAATTTGCTTTGCGATTGATTTTAATTATGTTGATTCTACGGGTTCTAAAAATGAGTTACTGCAGTATTCCACTCTAATATCCTTTAGCTTAACATCCTTTAAAAAACTTATTGACATTTATGGCAAAATCACTGATCTTTGCCCAGTTCTTTTCTTCAACATTACAAATTGCAAGATTGTAAACGAATTATAAAAAAATGTACCATTGTACAGAGAGAAATCTATTATGTGAAAAAAGTAAAAATAACCGTCTTTAATCATCTGAATTAATTTCATACATAACTGTAGTTTTTCTCATTTGGTGGTGGAGATTTAAATTATTAGCCATAAATAATTGGTAGAAAGAAAGAAATACATGTGTTGATAATGTCCTATTGACTATTGATCATGTCACTTTCATGATTCTGAACTTCCCTCTTAAAATTCTTTCCTGATAAATAAATATTTCTCTTTGGGGGCTGGTCTAAACCAATGAGAATGGGACTAGTTCTTCTCCATCCACTGTCATGATTCCTGAAACATTGACAGTGTTCAGTCCATCAGTGTTTCATACATGAATGCTGTAAGAAGACAAATTTTCCTTCAAAGAGAAAATATAAACTCTAATTTGAATTCTAACTTTAGAGTTTCTCATTGTACCTTCCATGTACTATGGAAAAAAATAATCCTAAGGCTAGTCTACCTTTAAAAAGAAAACCTAGAGCTTTGGCTATTTGAAGCCAAAAGTAGGATTCAATTTGGACAATAAATGGACATTTTGAGAGGACTATAATCTCAGCTATTTGCATCATTAGCAATTATTCCAAGCCTATGAAGGCTCTTAGAATAAAAAGAATTATAATGGAATCAAATATATATATATATGAAATAAAAGATTGGAGACCCTTGAGGAATATGAATTAATAATAAACAAACAAAAAAAGGAGGCTGTCTCCAATATTACTGGAATAGACTTCTCTCTCCTTCCATCCGCTGCCTAAACTTGAATATTGCATTTAAGTTAGGATGCAGCATGAGCTATGATTATGTTGGGATTGAAAGGATTTAGGTTCATCATTAGAAACTCAAAAGCAACAGAAGAAAAATTTAATCCTATTGACTTTGGCCTCTGAGTAATGTTTGGAGGAGAAACTGGCATTAGCATGCATCCTTTATTGGAGTCTTTTATAGATTTATAATCCAATGTTGTTTTTTCTTTAAGCTGGATCCTAGTAAAGATGATATAAACTGAAAACTCAAAATACTTAGATTAAAACAAAACTAACTAAAAAAACCTCAAGAACAAATATGTAAATTGCAGTTTAGAGGAAAACTACAGAAAAAAAAACTTGATTTGCATAATGCTTTTATTTCCATGTAGGGAGACATAATTAAATTCTTGATTTCTTTCTCTGTAGACAAAGGGAACCAACATTCTTGAACAGATAACTGTTCCAAATACTTTTCTAAGTGATGCATAGAGTATCTAACTTAAATCTTGTGAGATAAGGAAATACACTACCCTTAAATTGCCCACCTGCCTAGATTTGGATTTTATTTTAGATAGCATAAGTGGAGAGAACACTGATTTGGAGAATGTGGCACTATTTGTCTTCAAAAATCCACCCCCCACCCCAATTGCAAGACAATTTATGACGTAGGTCATGTCTGGTCTTCCATCCTATCTGTAAATAGCAAAACTCAGAAAGGCATTCCATCCTTAGATCTAGGTTTAAAAGGACTATTTTTGTTAAAGGTCGCCAAGAAGTGCCACGTCCTCTCCCTTGTCATGAGAGATAACATGATAACATCCTTTAACACAATAATGATTTACTGCATATCTGTTTCCTAAAATTGTCTCATTGTTACCTGTAAAGCAATGCACACCACTGTCTATGACAATTCTCAATCTAGCTTCAGGTGTAAAACTACACCTGTTGCATGACTGTAGAGGAGGTGGAATGGAAAACTTCCTGTGTATTCATGATGGCCAATAAAATGGAAGGAAACAACAAAGCCATGAGACACATAGCCATTTTTTTTTCATATACTCCACTGTTTTATTTCCCTACCCTTGTTTACTTTTGTTTGTGCAATATGTTAACATGGTTCCCCAATCAGAACTTCCCAAAAGGTACAAAAGTTACATTTCCCCCCCACCCCCATAACCAATCTCTTTAGTCTCCGGTTTCTCCTTCCTGCGTTTCTTTTCGTACAGGAGTAAGATACGTGTGTATTTTATTTTCCCTTCTTTCTTCCACAAAAGGTAGCACACTCTACTCTTGCACGTTGCTTTTTTTCAATTAATAATATATCCTGGAAACCACTCCACATCAGCTGAGTTCTTCCTTATTCTACTATTATGGTAGCTATCATCATTTACAACTGTCTTACATTCCACCGTGTGGAGGTGCCATTTTACATGTGACTATTTCACTCGAGACTCTTCAGGCTGTTCCGTAGCTCTTGCAGTTACAAACAAGGCTGCAACAAATAATCCGTGCACGTACATTTTCTTTTGTTGTCAGTGTATCTTTAGGGTATAATCCTAAAAGTGGGATTGCTAAATCAAAAGAAATATATTTTTCACTAGTGTTCAATGCCCCTCGGTAAGGGATGTGCAGACCTGCACTCTCAGCAGCAATGAATGAGGGGGCCAGTAACGCCACAGCCACACCAAGAGAACTTTTTGATCCTTGCCGATCTGAATGATGAGAAATGGTATCTGTATAGCTTTCATTTGCATTTCTCTTGAGGTCAAGCTTATGTTTCAGGATCTAGTTTACTTATTTATGAATTCTATGTTTTGCCCACTTTTCTATTGGATTTTTGGTATTCTCAATCTTTAACAGTCCTTCACTTATGAGGGATATTAGCCCATTATCTGTAAGAAATTTTCTTCCAGTGTGTCATCTGCCTTTGACCTTGTATTTTATCCTCATAGAAAAGTTTTGTTACCTTTTCATATGGTTAAACTGATTAATCTTAAATTTCCTCTAGATTTTGAGTCCTAGAAAATCTTCCCAACACCCAAGTCAAAGACATTCATCCGTGTGTTTTGTAGTACTTCCATGGTTTCAGTTTTTCCATTTAGATCCCTCATCTGTTTTATTCTTGTGTATGCTGTGAGTTATGAATTAACTATCTTTTGCCAAATTTTAACCAGCTGTCCTGCACTATTAAAAAAAAAAGCCTATCTGTATCTATTTCTGGACTTTCTATTGTATTCTACAGGTCTGAATACCTCCCTGATTCAATCAGAGAGGTTTTATAGTGTGCTTTAATGTCTACCGGGGATAGTCTCCTTGTAGTTTGTTTTAAATAACTTTTCCTGGATTTTCTTTCATTCAATCTTCTTAAAGCACATATTTAGGTAAAATTTTAATGCCAAAATTGATGCTCTTAAGTGTCAAAATGAAAATACCAGAAGCAGGGTTTCCAGGGATGTTAAACACCTGAAAGCAGAGGCTTGGCTGGGCCTCGCCCAGGAGGTCACCCCGTCGCGTCTGGTCACACACCGAGTCGCCTAGGAGAGCTGCTTTGAGCGCCACTCCTTCTCACTGTACAGGTCCCTATAGCAGCTTATTGCATCGTTGATTGCTCTCGAAACTTTCAGGTTCCACGCATCATCAGGGCTGTTACTGGTAAGGACCTGCAAGCCAGCCTCGAAATGTGAGAAGGCTGCTGACAGCTCCCGTGTGGTTAGTTGGCGCAGGGCAGGTGCAGCCTCTTCACCCTCCTCCTCCTCTCCTGCCGGTTCCTGCTCCAGCTGCACCAGCTCCTCATTTGAGAGACCCTCCTCGTGGGACTGCAGCAGCTGGTCCACGTCAGCTTCTCCCACCTCTCCGAGGGCCACACTCTTGGCAAGGGTCACAATATTTTGTTGAACCTGGGCAATGTTGTCTGTTTGGGAAACACTCTGGAACTGAACACACTCGGGCCAAATCTTCTTCCACACACTGTTCATTGTTGCTGGCCTGAGCTCCTCCCAAGCTATTGCAATGTTGTCCACGGCATCCATGATGCTGTACTTTCTCCAAAACTCCCTGATCTCAGCTGTATCGTCCCCATCTGTTGCTTCTAGGATGTGCTCAAAAGTCCTTCTCAGGTAATGAGCTTTGAAGGTAGAGGCCACACCTTGACCCATGGGCTGGATGGAGTCAGCTGTATTGTCATGAAGATATTCCACTCTTATATTATCAGACAGATCGCTCAAATTTACTGGGTGGCATGGTGCATTGTCTAAGATGAGCAGTGCTTTGTTGGTGAGATTATTTTGGGCACAGTATTTTTCAATGGCAGGGCAAAAAAAGTATGTGAACCACTCATGAAAGATGCTCCTGGTTGCCCAGGCCTTTTTATTGGAACGCCAAATCACAGGCAAATTGGGCTTGGAGTACCCCTCCAGAGCCTTGGGGTTTTCTGAGTGGTACACCAATAAGGGCTTCAACTTAAAGTCCCCAGCTGCATTGCCGCCAAGCAGCAGCATCAAGCGATCTTTGGATGATTTAAACCCGGGCTCAGCTTTCTCTTCTACCGAAATAAACGTTCTTTCAGGCATTCTTTTCCAATAAAGCCCTGTCTCATCTACATTAAACACTTGCTGGGGGGTGTACTCACCTTCTTGGATGATGCTTTTCAGGATTTCTGGATATACATCCTCCTTACCAGGAGCCGCGCTGCTCATCTTGAAGTGGGGCAAACAGTGGCGTTCCTTGAATCTCACAAACCACCCTTTACTTGCACTGAACTTTGCTGTTTGAGAGCTCTCCCCTTGTTCACGCTGTAGGTCATCAAACAAACTCTTAGCCTTCTCCTGAATAACGGTAACGCTCAGGGGCACGTTTCGCTGGCTCTGGTCTTCAAGCCACACATGCAACAACCGCTCCATCGTCTCCATGACTGCACTTCGGTGGCGAGTCAAACGGGAGGCTCTCAACGGAGTAGCTATTTGTGAACTCGCTTTGATTTTTTCTTTGTTATCTCGGATTGTCGCCACTGTAGAGACAGCAAGGCCTAAGGCCTTTGCGACCTGGCTGAGCTTTTCACCCACTTCAAACCGTCTTAACACTTCTAATTTCACGTCGAGGGTAATTGCTTTCCGTTCCCTTTTGGCACTCGGGATGGCCGTCGCATTTCGGGGCCTTTTCCCAGGCATCTTTGCCTCCGGAATGTACTAAAAGAACAGCAGTCCCAGGTGCGAGAAAGCCTGTGGTTATTCTATGCCCCCTTGCAGAACTTGGGGAAGAGAAAGTGGGGCTTCGAGGAGGCGCAGGCTGCCGTCCCGGGGGACGTGGAAGGGTCAGCACAGGCCGGCCCACGACACTGCCCAGTTTCAGGCCGGTTCATTCTGGGCTCCAGGGCGCCCAGCGTGGCCCTCTGGCGTCGATCAGAGCGTCCACTTCCCTGGACAGCACGCGTGGGTTTCCGTGACGCAGAAACAACTCGGTGAGCGGCAGTAGGCTGCACAGCACACGCAGCCCCAGTGCTGTGCTTCCTCCCGGAACCGGTTCCCAGCGCGGCGCCGGGACCACCAGGAGCCCCCGGGCTGGGCCTTGCGGGCCGGCGATCGCTCTTGTGAGCCGCTTCCCATGGAGGACCCCGGAAATACCTGTCCTTGGAGACGCCGGATTTAAAATAAATCTAAAGGCGCTGGATGTCCCCTCAGCACCTCGCTCGCGTCGGTCACCGCGGGCCAGGGCGGCGCGCAGGTTCACATAGCCATTTTTTAATAGAGTTTACATTTAGGCAAAGTATGGCAAGAAGTATGGCATTTTTGAATAACTCCTATATATAGGATTGTCCCTCGGTATCATCAATTTAATTCAAAAGCTTCTCATTAGTATGCCTTAAAAAAAGAAAAGAACAATGTCTTATGTCCTTCATTTAAAATTCATCTCTGAATTCTCAGCAACAAACACTGTGCCTGCCATATAGCAGGTAATTGCAAATCGTTTGCTGAATTAATGAAGACATGAAGAAATACAGAGAAAATTGCTTGCTTTTTTTTAATAAATGGTAAATTTGTTAGAATGCTACTAAGAAACGATTTACAATGATTTATTTAAAGGTATGAGATTACAGCTATAAAACTATTCCATATCCTTCTACAAATGTTTCTTGGAATTGTGATCTTCTCTTTGGTGTTACTACTTACATCAAATGACCACTGATCAGATAAACCATTCACCCCTTTATGTAATGCATTACAGCGCACCATAGTGACAGACACTGCAGATCTTGTTGTAAATAACACAGACCCAAACTCGCATTCACCGAGCGTGAAATGCAGTGACTTATGATTCCTGTCAGTCTGCTCCATATTCACTGTCCACCCTCTCTACCTTGCTCTCTGATCTGTGTCACTTCAAGATGTGTCTGTGTCCTCTGGATGGATCAGTCAACTGAATGCCCCAGCAAGCAGATCAGATGGAGCACCAAAATGTGACAGCACGGCTTCTACTAAGCCCTGGATTACTGCATTATCCTCTCCAGTCACACCTTGAATTCTGTTCCTACGCACAGTCTCTTTCCTGAAGGGACCTACCATGTATACAATATATCATACAGGCTGAGCGCTTAATTCCCATAACAAAACTTTGTGATTATATTTCAGGTACTATTTGTC